>NW_026889764.1:8362500-8805000 GCF_033153115.1 Saccostrea echinata
ATGATCAAATTCACGCAAAAACCATTGTGACGTCACAACTGTGGATATGAAAACAATATTCTATGAGCTATATCCACTGTATAGAGGAGTGATCATGTGATAAATACATGAAATACCCCATAAATGAAGAATATCATAGGAAATAATACTTTTTCAGTTTAAAAAAATGAACTCTGAGAAGAATTGTACAAGATGTCAGAATTTACCTTCTACAAGTGTTTGTGCTGCTAGCAAGTTTACTTCAATTGGTGTTGTCAAAAAAAGTTAAAATTTGGTGAGAGATCATTTAGCACAAATAAAATTGCATGTTTGCATGTGCAATGAAGTTTGTCATATTGTGTACATAACACTACTGTAAAAATTATGCATACATGTTTGGTTCATGCAGGTTACATGTATTTGTAATTATGGCTGTTCATGGCTGCCTTTTTTTTTAATGAGTCTGTACATATACTGGCCTATTTTATAATTTTTAACTTTTAGGAATGATTGACTATCAGAGTGTGTGATTGCTTGCTTACATGTGTGACTGCTTAGTTACATGAATTGTATTCAATCTCCCAATGGCAAATGTTAACTGCAATAATTTTCCTGCTACCGGTATTCAAGCATTTAAACTGCATTCTATTGTAAAACATGCAATTTCATTTCTATAAATCATAATCTAATAGAAATTATAGGGACAGGCTTTTGAAAAATTTTTCTCTTTACAGTGAAGATTCACACAATGAAAAAAAAGTGTATCAACATTTATAATGTCAATTTACTTCCCCATTTTTGTAATTTTTAATGTCCTGTTTAACTCAAGAGTTACTACAAATCTGTTTCAAACAAAATATACAACAAAAAAATTGTGACTCTGGAACCATTATTTATTTATTTATCCATTTATTTATTTACCTATTATTTATTTATTTTTTTTTTTTTGGGGGGGGGGGGGTATTTTCTTTGATTGCTAAAGGTTTACAGGTTCCTCGGAACATAATTTTGAGGACAAATGACTCATTATGTAATATGTAGCTACTGGCCGGTTGGTTAGGAGCTAGTACAAATGAAAATTAAATCTCTATGAGACATACTGATTTCACACTAATTCAAACATAAAGAAATATAAAACTGACATGACCTCTGCCCTGGCCAATAAAATCTGACACCAGACAGTAAGACAGTCAGGGAAAAGTTTCTGGTGTACTTGACTAGCTGTCATATAAAGCTTATTTTTCTTAATTATCTACAACACAAAATCTTAAATAAAAATAATTTCTAGTATCACATATTTTAACAACAATCAATGCCTTCCAGCATCACAATTTAAAAAAATAAATGCTGTGCCAACATATATAATGTATTATATAATTATTCAATACATACATGTACATGTATATCAACCAATTTGAGAAGTACGTGCAAAGGCACCTAAGCATTTAAATTCAATTTCCTTCTGATTTCATACCCTTTAAGGTTCATTTAATAGGATGTACCAGGTAAAGTATTCTTAAATACAGTCAAACCTTGTTATCTCAAATTGATGGGACCGAGAAAAAGATTCAAGATACCTGATGGTTCGAGATATCGAAGGTAAAATACTTAGAGAATAAGTGGATGGGACTTCCAAATCACTCCGACATATCCATGGACATGGTATTCGAGATGTCAGTGTTTGAAATACTGAAGTTCAACTGTAGCTGTTTCTCTTGAAATTAACTAGATCATATAAATGAAATTCAGACAATAACTGCTATAGTCAAAATTTGATCATGGAAAAAATATGAAGATGGAAATACATCATACTTAACGAACTGAATTGCATTAATGAATTTTTGCAACAGAAAAAAAAAAACTGTTGTTCAAGTTTCTCATTCTAATTTCATTATTATGTATTAAGACAAGGAAAATTTGATCATATATTTAGGATAAGCCTGAGAATCCCTAAATATCACAAACGTCTGTGGAGAATCGGTGTCATCCACCACTGAATCATAGCACTGAAGTATGGATCCACCACTCTTGTTCTCTGGAGGGACAATGAGACTGGGCGACCCTTTTGTGAAGGTACCCGTCAAAACCCGACAGAGGTACACTATCCTCTGTCTTCCCTTAGTCTGTAGGTCTGTCTCCTCTAGACTGTGGACCAGAGACACATCAAAATATACACCCTGTCCAAGGCTCTTAGCTGTATCAAGAAGAAATAAATGAACTGTTGATATCAAATTTGTTTATCTGTCCTGGATTTCAGGTTAAAAACCAATGATTTCTTTGAGTTTAAATAGTACATGTAACAGGAATATTGCACTATTTTCCCATATTATTCCAGATCAAATTAAAATTTTATATTTCTAACCGGAGACATGAATCATAAGAAACACTATAATTAATACATTATAACTAAACATCATTTGTTTAATTAAAAGGGATATTTATTTCTAACATTTAAAGAACATTTCTTTATAAATTATAAACTGTTAACTTTGTTACTGCAAATGCTTGCCTAAAAATTAAGTAATTTAGTATACAACAAACACTTGTCTTACATTTTCTGTTACATATGTTCCTGTTGAATCCTTCAGAGTTAATGATAAATGTAGCATCTATGTCTACTGTGTGCCATAGTTCTCTCTCGACTGGGGCCGAACTAGCCTGGGGCTGATTCTCCATGGACTCTTTCCTAGCTACATACTGCCGGAACAGAGTTTGGTTCTGTACCCTCTCAACCTGTTTATAACAAAACTCATATTAAAACATCTGTAATGATTGTATCCCTGCCTAGAATTATCTATACACTCATTTTTTCTCTGACTGATATATCAGTAACCAAGAAATAACAGTATTTCATTATTGAAAATGTAATAAATATATATATATGAGTCTGGTTACTGGATGTGACCTATTTTTATTTTAATGTGAATTCAATATGAATCTTGCAGTTAAACTAATTTACTATAGATATCATTGAGATAGTGCTCATCTCAAAGGAATTCACAAAATTTCCCATCTTGCCAATGTTCATTAAATTAGAAATAAGAAACTAAATTCAAGATAATTACAAACATTTTAAAAAAGGAAACTCTGTATATTCCATATGAATGATAATAGCCAAAGGGGATAAACAGACAAAATACAAGAAATTTAAACAATTATTTGAAATTTTTTACTCTGATATTTGAGTTAGAACTTGTTCCAAGGTCACTACACTATTTACCAAGGACAATATTATGCCCTGTTCACACGGAGAGTTTAATTCGAATTAAACGTAAGTTACTGCGAATTAAATTTGAACCGCGTTCACACGGGGAATTTAATGCGAATTAGTTTAATTCGAATTAATTTACTGCGCATTAAATTACTTCACATTAATAGCTCCGTGTGAACGCTAAGCGAAGCTAATTCGAATTAAATTTCGACACATGCGTAATGGCACAATTAAGTCACATGCCACATGTCGGTGGTCAGATATAGGTAATTATGCTATTTTTTAGTGGAAAACAAAGAAAAATTATGTTAATCACTGAAATGTGTATAGACACTATGACAGAACGTCATATGGGTCTGCTCCGCATAAGGTGACGTGGTTTGAAAATGACGTCATAATAGCCTTACTGAATAGCCTTACTGTAGAAATAAAATTTTAATTCGCATTAGTTTACTTC
Organism: Saccostrea echinata; assembly: GCF_033153115.1. NCBI lineage: Eukaryota > Metazoa > Mollusca > Bivalvia > Ostreida > Ostreidae > Saccostrea > Saccostrea echinata. The sequence continues at coordinate 8,366,148 of NW_026889764.1, forward strand.
GCATTAGCTGCCGTGTGAATGCAATTTAGTTCGTATTATTTTAGTTCGCATTATTTTACTTCGCATTAATTTACTGCGAATTAAACTCTCCGTGTGAACAGGGCATTAATTTTGTTGCCTGTTTATTCGTTTACCATGATTACCTGTTTATACTTGCCACTACACTGGGTCAGTTAATGATGATCTATTCTGTGACTCAGTCTTGAGTGTACTCGGAATACCTTGATTACCAATGTTTATACTTACCACTACACTGGGCCAGTTAATGTTGATCTTGTCCTGTGACTCAGACTTGAGTTTACTCAGAATACCTTGATTACCTATGTTTATACTTACCACTACACTGGGCCAGTTAATGTTGATCTTGTCCTGGGACTCAGACTTGAGTTTACTCAGAATACCTTGATTACCTATATGTATACTTACCACTACACTGGGCCAGTTAATGTTGATCTTGTCCTGGGACTCAGACTTGAGTTTACTCAGAACATTAATGTATTCCTGTTTGTTTTTACTCAGAGGAATCGTAATCAGATTATCCTCCTCACTCATTGGGGACCAATTGGAAGGTAAAGCTGTAGTCATTTTTCCTATAAAAATGACACAAAATAATAAATATTTATCTCATACAACATGTACAAGGATACATATTTCATTTAAATATTCATTTAACAGATTATTTTGAGTATTTCTTATTACTAAATCATTTAAGGACCCTCTATACACCAATGAAAATTGTTTTTTAGACTCTGAGAATATTAAATCATATAATGATATAAATTTGGAGTTTATTTATTTAATTTTCAACATAGGGTACCTGCCATTTATCCCCAGGAAAAATATTCAAAGACAATGAATTGTTGGTAAACTGAAGTCACTGTTTCTTACTTGAATGGCAAAAATACACGCAAATAAGGCCTTCAATTAATTTAACTAGACAAAATGAAATGCTTACAATGTTGGAATTCATTACAAATTGGATAATAAATTTAGATTTCAATTTATTTCATTTTACATCTAAGGGCAGATCACTCTAACTGCATAAAAATACCATGAAATTGGAACTCTTTAGTGTGCGGTGTATAGAGGGTTCTTAAATTTATCATTTTCAAAACTTTCTAAGCTTTTACATTTTAAAAACAGCTCACAAGGTCTATGGGCCTTTAACTGTCACCTGATTGTCAATAGTATATTTTATACTCTCTAAAACGTAAACCACCTTAAAATTCTCTATCCATGTTAATATTTTCCAAATGATGCTATATATATGTACATGTACCATAGTTACAATTGTTTGTACACTTCCAGAGAGAAACATTAAATATGCTCAAAACTTTATGGAGACAGAGCTGATCTAAAAATACCTTCTGTTTTGGAAATGCGATCAAGTTTACAAGTTCTATAGCAATCATAAAGTGTCATCTTGGAAAAATCAGCAGTCAATTGTTCATCCCCCATCGAAAAATGGATTCTCCTCTCCTGCTGTCTAAAGTATTCTTCCAGCTTCATGTTGAGTTGCGGTGTGCACTCCACTTCCTGTCCGTCATCGTAAACCATCCTCCACTTAACCACGGCCTGGAAGTAATCCCGTTCACGCTCCTCCTTCTGCTGTGTGCTGTGTTTCCGTAGCAACTTTTGAATGGCCTCTTCCATTTCATAAACATCTTCTTTGAGCCCATGTAATTTGATCCGACCCACACGCAGCTTGCCAAAGTCAAGATGAACCCCAAGTTCCTTTGCTTTATTATACAGTTTTGTTTTCTGTCAAAGAGAATAAGATAAATAAGATATAGTAGTTTCTCTCTCTATATATATGACATTTTTAGCAAACTTGTTAATTTGGAACAGATCAGTGTACACATACAAGTACTTCTAATACACTTGTCTGTTCCATTACCTGCTTTTCTTTCAGATCTTTCAGCATGGGGTCATTGTTATCCTTACGTACATAATCATCCTTATCAGCTTTGTCCAGAAAATTCTGGTAGGCCGACTGCAGTTGGTCAATGTTGTGCCCATAAAAGGTCAGCTCCACCGAGCTTTCTGTTGGTTCCCGTTTGTCCAGGGAATTCCCAAAAGTGTATTCCATCTCAAAAGATGTTTTTTCTAAATCATTAAGACCAACAGATTGTTGAAAAGAAATTTATTGGATGAAAACATTAAAAGTGAGTCAGTTGTTGTAAAAGAAAATTGAAAATTTTGTAAAATAAATCAATCATGAATATCAAAACATATTTTCCACTTTGCACTAAACATAATACCTGCAGGCTGTTTGAGCCTTTTCCATGCACGCCCTGAACTTTCACCCTCCACAACATTCTTAAAGGTATTTTTCAGAGCAGCTGTAAATGCCTCAACAACCAGAGTTTTGATGTCACAGAGGTGAACTTCCTGTATAACGGAGTCCTGATGCTCCAGGAAGTAGTCCCTTATGGTTTCCACAATAACCTGTGTGGCCTTCTCCCTGGGATAGTTAAACACCCCAGTACTGATGGCAGGAATAGCTACTGAACTGTAAATAAAACCCATGAAAGTTTTTTTATGAAATATCTTCAGTTGGAATACATGCACTGTATATCACTCTCTGTGTATACTGCAAGTGAAAATCAATGCAAGTTTTAAACCCAGCTTCATTTGATATTTTCAAATATCAGTAGTGTATAAATATATCAAATACTGGACAAATTTGGTCTTTACTATACCCTGCCCTTTGAAAAAAGTCAAGAGGTGCTTGCTGTTTAGAATATATATGATATAAATGAGTGAATAACTCAGCTTTCAGCATATTCTTTTAACAAAAAATTAGATCTGATTTGGTGAATCAGATTTTGTAAAATAAAATACAGTCAAACCTCGTTATCTCAAACTCAAAGGGACCAAGAAAATACTTTCAAGATAACCCAGTATTTGAGATATCCAGGGTAAAATACTTAATAAGGAATAAGCAGTTGGGACTTCAAAATACTTCGCCATATCCATGGTATACGAGATATCCATGTTCGAGATACCAAAGTTCAACTGTAAGTCATTCACATTTTGAAAGAAAGAAACCTTTTTCATTAAAACCATGCACTAAGTTTGTCTACTAAATATGCAGAGCAGAGAAGAAGATTTTTAACAAATTAATACATTCTCACTATATGATCGAAGACCCCACCCTAACAACAGAATCCCAGATCCTGGGGCCATTTATTTCACAATTTTGGCAGAGGGCTAAATGCTTATTATAATAATGGCAACAGTTTGACTGCTTGATGTCTAAAAATAAAGAAGAGGATTTTTGAGAATTGCATTAATTTTGACGGTTTGCCCCCAAAGTTCAGGCCCCTTGAAATTCACAATTTTTGTTCCCCTTTGCCCAAAGATGCTATATACCAAAATTGGATGAAATTGGTCCAGTAGGAAAATGGACGACAGGTAATGACAGACAAAAACAGATTGCAACACCTAGGTCACCTTAGTGACTCAGGTGAGCTAGAAAGGATACTTACTGAAACTGATTGCCAGGTTTGTCACACTCCTCCAGAGAGCTAAGTATAACCTCTCGGAGAAGCTCTGCCTCCTGGTGGGACCCATCCTGCCAGACTGGACCGACAGCGTGGATAACGGCCCCACATTTCAATGACCCTGAGGCTGTACAGCAGAAAATCTCCCCATAACTCAGGGGTCCCTTCTCTTGGATGAAATCATGACAGACTTTGCGCATCTTATCTCCACCTGTAAAAATGAGAAATAATTTTGTAAAACATACATGTATCATCTTTGTGTTAAAGTCATATATGGTAAATTGCCACTGAAAGTTCTTCTCACTAGTATATTGTACCTGAAAAAAGTTTTCTCAATAACAACAATGTTTCTTTAATAAAATATTTTGATCTGCACTGTTATTTTTCACTCTTCCATTAAAACATCAATTCAAATATTGAGGATGCCACTCCCAAGATTCAATGCTCCAGTAATTAATCTAATTTACATAAAGCACAACATATTCAAATATCTATTTCAATCATATGACAAACCTTTTTGCCCTATAACTAGGGCTAGACCTCCCTCTAACTTCAGTCGATTGTCAGCAGCATTCACTATAACATCCACATCCATGTCAGTCAGATCATGTTTGACAACTACTACTTTTCTCCCATAATTCATCTCACAAGATGCCATCTGAAGTCAGAGTAGAAGTTATTTTCAAAGGCAACAAAAATTCTGTATGATAACGTTGTGTTTAATATCTACACATAAAATTGGAAAAAAGTGAAGCTGTACTTCTTAAGAAAATTCAAATACATGTGAAAACAAGATGCCCATGGGCCACAACACACACCTGAGTCATAATGGCCCCTGCTGTTCTTCAGCAGCAGATTTTTTCCCCTATGTACATGTATCTATCCCTATGTTAAATTTTGATTGCCTATTGTGACCCTGGGAGTCATGATTTGAAAAAAAAACTTCAATCTACACTACCTGAGGATGCTTCATATAATATGACTAATCATGCCTTTGCTGTTCTGGAGATTTTTCCTACATATTCCTATGAAAAACTTTGATCATCCATTGTGGTCCCACCCTACCCCCAGGGGGTCATGATTTGAACATACTTGAGTCTACACTACCAGATGATTCTTCTATATCAATATGACTAATCATGTTATTCTTAAGAAGATTTTTAAAGATTTTTTTTTTCTATATATTGCAATGTAAAACTTTGATCACCTATTGTGACCCAGGCTAACTTTAAAATATTGTTTGTTTGCCCTCTCCCGACTCAGGATTTTGGGTCGGTACGTAGGTATGAAATTTTTTTTCATAGAAAAATTCATATGAATGCTGAATTTTTAAAATCTGTTTTCCAGAATGCATAAAAAAAACAATTGTTTCATGGAGGTTAAAAAAAAAATTGAGTCGGGCCACTTAAAGCCAGTCAGCCGGGAGAGGGCAACTAAACAATTTTTTTAACAAGAGGCCCAAGGTCCTTAACGGTCACCTGAGTATAATACAACAATTTAGAAGTTAAATACACTGACAGATGAAGCTTTGTTGCCCTAAAGCAAGAGAAGTAGGAAGATCAGGATCAACAAAATAATTAGTCTAGTATTCAGTATAAACTCATAACTTAAGTTCTAATCTGTCCCCCACTTAATATTATCCCCATGCAGACTATTAACAAACTATTAGCGCTTCTGTACTATTTTTAAACCCATATTAAGACCTCTAGCATAGACCTCTCTTATGGTCTTTGAAGAATTTTTAATAAGATAAGTTATTTTTGTCTCATTTTTATTTATCTATTACTTACAGGTCTGCCTGATTATTAAAACTAAGAAAGTACTTTTTGAATTATACGATAAACATTCTTGCATAATTATCTTATTCTATTAATCTTTCAAATACATTATTTACAGTGATTAATTATCAAAGGTGAATGGAAAAGGGGAATAACTTCTCTCAGTAGAATACAAATTAATAGAGCCCTGTCCAGGACCAGAATGCTTAGACAAATTGTCCAGATGTTCAAAAATCTGGTAGAAATATGCTTACTTATATCATTTAAACTTTTACTCAGTTTGCTTTCGATATGCCCAGAAGCAGAGAAGAATTTCACAGGTACAATGCATTTTCACTACAGATTCAACAAAGCCTTACCCTAACACCAGAACCCAAGACCAAAGGTCAAGAAATTTACAAATTTGGAAGAGTTACCCTCATCATCATAACTATGGACTTCAAAGAATTAACACTTTTCCACTATATTATCAAAAGCCCCCCCCCCCCCTTCCTCGTTATGCCAGAACCCCTGACCCTAGGACCACAAGATTTAAAAATTCTGTTCGAAGCTCCCATCTTCATCATAGCTAAGCAATTTATTTATCGGCTCAACACTAAGGAGCAGACAGGATTAGTTAATGATTAATTAATAGAATTAATGCATTTTCACTATATAATCAATAGAGCCCCCCTCCCCCCCCCCTCCTCAAGAACCCCCAAAACTGAGGCCATGTATTTAAAAATTTTGGAAGAGGCATCCTTGCCTATCATAATCATGCACTTAGTTTGTTTAAATAATCTCCAGTAGCAAAGAAGAAGATTTTCATAGAATCAATGCATTTTCACTATATAATCAATAGAGCCCCGCCCTAACACCGGAACCCCTGACCCTGGGGCCATGAAATTCACAATTTTTAAAAAGGCATCCTTATGCATCATAACCATGCACTTAGTTTGTTTAAATAATCTCCAGTAGCAGAGAAGAAGATTTTCAAAGAATCAATGCATTTTCACTATATAATCAATAGAGCCCCACCCTAACACCAGAACCCCTGACCCTGGGGCCATGAAATTCACAATTTTTTAAAAGGCATCCTTATGCATCATAACCATGCACTTGGTTTGTTTAAATAATACCCAGGAGCAGAGAAGAAGATTTTCAAAGAATCAATGCATTTTCACTATATAATCAATAGAGCCCCACCCTAACACCAGAACCCCTGACCCTGGGGCCATGAAATTCACAATTCTGGAAGGGGCCCACCTCCTCATCATAACTATGTACTTAGTTTATCACCTTAATGCCCAGGAGCAGAGGAGAAGATTTTCAAAGAATTAATGCATTTTCACTATATAGTCCATAGAGCCCCGCCCTAACACCAGAACCCCTGACCCTGGGGCCATGAAATTCACAATGTGGGAAGAGGCTCTCTTGCTCATCATAACTATGTACTTAGTTACTTAATTTAATACCCAGGAGCAGAGAAGATTTACAAAGAATTAATGCATTTTCACTAGATAGTTGATAGAGCCCAGCCCTAACACCAGAACCCCCGACCCTGGGGCCATGAAATTCACAATTTTGAAAGAGGCACTCTTGCTCATCATAACTATATACTTAGTTACCTTATTTAACACCCAGGAGCAGAGAAGAAGATTTTCAAAGAATTAATGCATTTTCACTATATAATCAATGGAGCCCCGCCCTAACACCAGAACCCCTGACCCTGGGGCCATGAATTTCACAATTTTGGAAGAGGCACTCTTGCTCATCATAACTATGTACTTAGTTACCTTATTTAATACCCAGGAGCAGAGAAGAAGATTTTCAAAGAAATAATGCACTTTCACTATATGATCTATATAGCCCCATCCTGGGGCCAGAACCCCTGACCCTGGGGCCATGAATTTCACAATTTTTGAAAAGGCACTCTTGCTCATCATAACTATGTACTTAGTTAGTTTATTTAATACCCAGGAGCAGAGAAGAAGATTTTCAAAAAATAAATGCATTTTCACTATATAATCTATAGAGCCCCGCCCTAACACCAGAACCCCTGACCCTGGGGCCATGAATTTCACAATTTTGGAAGAGGCACTCTTGCTCTTCATAACTATGTACTTAATTACCTTATTTAATACCCAGGAGCAGAGAAGAAGATTTTCAAAGAAATAATGCACTTTCACTATATGATCTATATAGCCCCACCCTGGGGCCAGAACCCCTGACCCTGGGGCCATGAATTTCACAATTTTGGTAGAGGGCTCAATGCTTATTACAATGATGCCAACAGTTTGAGTGCTTGATGTCCAGGAGTAAAGAAGAAGATTTTTAAAGATTGCATTATTTTTGGTGGTTTTAGCCCCACCCCTCAGGCCCCAGGGGGGCAGGGACCATGAAATTCACAATTTTTGTTCCCCTTCACCTATAGATGCTATATGCCAAATTTGGTTGAAATTGGTTAAGCGGTTTCAGAGAAGAAGCTAAAAATGTTCAAATGTTAACGCACGACGCACGCCGACAGACGAGAACGGATAGCAATAGGTCACCTGAGTGACTCAGGTGACCTAAAAATGGCCCCACCCTTCATCTGGGGGTAATGAGTTGAACAAACTTGGATCTCTACTTCATGCTTTCATATAAGTTTCAACTCTTCTGGTCCAGTGGTTCTTGAGAAAATGAATTTTCACTACTTCTTAATTATCTCCCCTTGAAAGAAGGTGTTGCCCTTTATTTGAACAAACTTGAATCCCCTTCACCTAAGGATACTTTGTGGCAAGTTTGGTTGAAATTGCCCCCATGGTTCTTGGGAAGAAATCAAAAATGTGAAAAATTTACAGACGGACGGACAGTTGGATGCCAGACTAAATGTGATCAGAAAAGCTCACTTGAACTTTCAGCTCAGGTGAGCTGAAAAGACAACCCTCCCAATAATGAATACATTTTTAATATGCATAAAAAATTGTTTACATGTGTAATTATATACCTGATACATGTCATTTTCCCGTGAATTTTGTGTCTGGATTGGCATGTTGAAGACCTCCTCTGTGTCAGCTGTGATGACACACTGGAACTCCTGCTCTATATAATCTGCCTTGGACGTGGAACTCTCTGACTTTAGATACTTCACTACACTAGGACGCTTCATAGTTTCAGTTATTCTCACAATTTTCTGAATCATGTTCATGACCTCTCTCTCCACCTCAGACAGTCCAGCTTCAACAGCTGTAACACACACAGCCGATGGGATACAGTAAATCTGCACATGATAATTTTCTTTGAATCTTGACTCTATATTTTCAAGGTCATCTAGGCAGAACATCTTGATATACCTTGACATGGCTGAAGGAATTCTCAAGGCTTCTCCAACCATGATATTCTCATTGAGAAATTTATCTATCAACTCGAGCACAATTTTCTCCACTTCCGACACAACTAAGGTCCTAATTACCAGGTTTTCAGCATCAGGAATGACCTTGACTAAACCACTATAGTCTGACTGAATTTTTTCCACTTCAGATTTAAATTTACTGGACCGAAGAAGAGGTTTGTCAAAACTTGTCACTTTACGTGGTGTCTCAATGATGAAGCTTTTGATGAATTGGGCTGTGTTCACAGCTTTTTCATCGGTCTCAGCATTAACTTCAATGTATCGATCTTTTCTGATCTCATAAAATCCCTTCAAACCTTTCTCTTTCATTTTCTCTGCTAAATAGCCAAAAATTTTGGGGGATTCCAAAAACTCCAGCCTGTGTTTAGAGAAAGGCCCAACTGGAACTCTACTTCTTCCATGTAAAAGCTCTAACATAGCACATTTGGCCCTGTAAACATCAGTTGGAAAACCTACAAATTCAACTTTTAATTTGTCTTCAGTAATATTTACTTGACAGCGTGGAAAATCCTTGAGGCATTTCTCAATGAATCCTACCTCTTTCAAGACTTTTATGCTCAGAGGTTTTGATATACTGAACACTTCTGTTATTTCATTTTTGATTTTCTCCAATTTTTCATTGGCTTTCTTGATAAAACTCCTTAGTTTTTCCATTACAATGGAAACATCTTCTTTCCATCCTATAACCCTAACCTCCAAAGAATCAAAGTTTGGAACAATAATAACAGATCCCTCAGCCTCTTTTTCAAATTCTTCTTTCTTCTGCTCTACCTCTGCCCAAACTTCCTTTAAAGGATTTAAAGTTTCCACCACTATGCTATGGAAAAATTCTTCCATCTTTTTGGTGACTTTTTTCATCCATTTCCTGGACTTTTGTCTACATTCTGGAACATCATAAGCAAGAGTGCAATGTAGGGAAATATTTTTAAATTTTCCCTCAGTTTGAATATCTGCTGTGGCATACAGTGGCTCTAACTGTGATTTTAATTTATTTTTTGCCTGAGGAGAAGATGCAAGATAGGATAATTTATTCATGTCCCTTGGGTCAAATGCGAAGTCATGGGGAGTATCAAATGTCATTTCCAGTTGTGAGTTGCGAGATACTCCCAAACATTCGTAGTACAAGGACACCTCCAGTTCCTGTCCATCAACACTATGGTAACGACTACAAACATCCCCAGCAACTGTAAACAAAGAAGAAAATGTCTGAAAACCAAAAAGTACAATGGTAAAATGAAGGTTCATCATCCCTAATTTCACACATAAGAAAATTTTGCTTTTTAATACACTATTTACTATCCAAAAAATATCATATTTATAATTAAAATGCATACACTTTCAGCATACCTTGCTGGGCAAAGTTTGACAAGAATGTTCTTTTAACTTGACAATTTTATAAACTAAGGAATAATAGTCATATATGTCTGTGAGAGTTATCTCTCTTATCAGAGGGTGGATGAACCTTAAGAAGGTTGTCCTCAACAAAAACAACAAACGATGATTTTGCATTTCACATCTGTATTACCTGTGGCATTAGAGAACCACACAAGAAAGGAGTCCTCCCCTTGCTTTTGAATTTTCCTGATTTTTCCTCCATTTACGCGATACTGGAAGTGCATGCCTAGACAATCTTCTGTCGTCGTGTCAAGGACGTTCCTTACAAGGACACTGCCATTGACCTTGACATTCTCCACAGTTAGATTATTTCCATCAAGAGTTTTAGTTCTGCACATCTCTTGAAGTTTCTTGATATCTGTGAATATTAAGGTAAGACAAAAAAGAAATTACAAACAGTGCATACTGACAACCAAAATTTCTTCCATTCACAGCTATTGTCTTTTGTAATCATTTAAACATTTAAATGATGAGCTCTTTTGAGAATTATTTTCTTTCAATGTCTTATAGTTTTTGTATATTTTTTAAAGTAATAAACTTTTATTCTGCTCCTTTATCAAGGAACTCACAAAGACTAGTAGCACATGATTATAAAGTCAACTTTAATACATATGTACAACAACCTTTTTCAGCTCACATTACTTTTTATAACTTATAATAATTCATATTACCGGTACTTCATATATTTTCAATGCATAGTATCTAATCTCAATATCTAATTTTTTGTATCCAAATGAAAGTACTGATTTCTAAAATTAATAATACAAGGGTTTTGAAACTGAAATGTGTTATATGTACTTTATTGTCAAAATGTATAATTTTGACTTGACAGCCAGAAACAGCTACAAAGAGGAAAAAAAACCCTATCTTCAGTTGGTTATTAAGTAATTAAAGGTAAATTTTAAATGAAAAGTGTTCCACACAATTTAAAATTAAATTTTACACTGATCACCTCTCTGGTAATATGTATAACCAATTTAATTTATATACACATTTCAGCATAAGAGCTAAGCAGCGAGACTTTGTATACACACATATATCTGATGCAAAGGTAACTACAGCCTTAGATTCATCTTCCCCCCTTACTGTGTCACATACTCTGGCATTAGCACGATTCGACAGATAGTTCTCCAGACCATCTTGTGTTGTCTTGGGATCAATACCTATGATTAAACACAACATTTAATATACATGTACATCACCATTTTTATAAAATCTGGGCAATCATTTTTACAGATAAAATAACAACAGTGTCAGAGTAATACATTGCAAATGGCCCGGTACTGCCTTTTAATATTTTTTAGAATTGGTATAGGAAGAATGTAAAATAGTGCAAATATAATCAACATGTACATTTGCAGATTCAATAGAAAAAAAGGTTGAAATTGTTCTCGGATAAGCATTATGTTTGAAGAGGAATATTTCCTGTAAAGAAATACCTTAGCAACAAGAGATGTTTGTGAAATGCTTATGCCCCCCCCCCCCCCCCCCAAAAAAAAAATTGGAATTTTTCTAAGTCCAAGGGGCATAACTCTGTCAAAAATTGCTTGATTCTACCCAAAACAGACCTTGACCTAAATATTCTTATGGTAAATCTGCATGTATATCAAATTTCATTTCAGTACATGTATGTGCGACCTCTGCAAAGAAAATGAATGGAAACTGCAAATAATTGGAATTTTTCAAAGTCCAAGGGGCATAACTCTGTCAAAAATTGATCGATCATACCCAAAACAAAACTTGACCTAGATATTCTTATGATAAATCTGTAAACCAGTATACCAAATTTCATTTCAGTATGTGCAACCTCTGCGAAGAAAATGAACGGAAACTGCAAATAATTGGAATATTTCTAAGTCCAAGGGGCATAACTCTGTCGAAAATTGCTTGATTGTACCCTATACACAACTTGATCTAGATATTCTTATGATAAATCTGTATACCAAATTTCATTTCAGTAAGTGCAACCTCTGCAAAGAAAATGAACGGAAACTGTTGGTGGAACAACAGACAGACCGACAGATCCACTGACAGACAGCAGCAAAGCAATATGCCCTCCCTTCTTCGAAGGGGGGCATACATATCATAAATACTAGAATTATTTCGTGCTTTAAGATGACACTAGTATGAATCATGAAACTTTTGGGGGTTTACACAAACTTTAATTTGGGGGGGGGGGGGTACGCAAACTTTAATTTTTGGGGGTTTGCACAAACTTCAATTTTTGGGGATTTACACAGATTCATTTTGCAGGAGAAGGAGTCTGATATGCCACTGGAAGATTTTAACTAAGGAAAGACAACTTGATGTTCTTCATTTGTAGGTCACTGACTGGGGACATCACTGTGATAGAACATTGACATTTTTGTCTATGGGAAATCATTTTGTGGACTGTACCCATATTGCCTTATCTAAATACATACATGTATATCTTCTCTTCTCTGTTCATATACAAAGGTTTTAATCAGTTTTGGCATATATAAAAATAAACTTGCATCTTTTACCTGGATTTATCTATTACAAATACATGTATTTAAATAAGTACAATGCACATGCATGTACATTACTTTCTTTTTAGATAACAGTACATGGCCAGGTAATTTAATTCTTAATTGAAGACTTGATGGAAATTTAAATGAAAACATGTCGGTACACATTTATCGTTAATACATAAAATATTTTTAAAATTTCTGACCTGTAACAAAGACTTTATTTTTATAAAATTTGGGCTCAACATCCCTCTGGTCACACATCTTGACCTCCAACTTGACCCCATCCAAAATGTGGTCCTTCTTTTTTAGTACATTCTTTGCCACTGTAAAACCAGAACATTTATTTTACAGTTGATTCCGTACTAGATATATGCACTTCTAGATATCAACACTTTATTATCAGTTACATTTTCACATTCACATGTTTTTGTATTTTCTGTAATTTTGTAATTTTATTAAGTATTTACCAGCTCTTAGCAATGGTGCTTTGAACTAAACAGGGTTCATAAATAAAATCAAAATGGTGGTCATTTTATGTTTAACTGACCATTTCTGTCCCTCAGCTTGACGTATGCCACACTTTTATCAGCCTCCACCCTGACTGGCAGACAAACACTCTCTGCCCTCCCACCACTCTTCTCATTCTCAAAGTAATCTTCCAGGGTTTCCTCCCTTGTTTCTGGTTTGAACCCACTGACCTCTAAGGTCACTGTCAGGCTCTGTTCTGCTTCACTGGTTGGTTGAGGTTCAGCGAGTCCACTTAGACTGAGTCTGCTGTCATCCATTGGGACATAAGGCTCCACTTTGATGTAGTGTGTTTTGAAAAGCAGTGGTTCACTCTGCAGCAGTCTTGTCACAGCTGACAGTAAGCAGAACAGTGACACTGTCATTTTTGTGGTAAATTATTTATTATTTACGATCGTCTATTAAATGTCATTTTTGTGGTAAGTCATTTATTGTTTACGATCGTCTATTAAAATATAAAAGTGAATATTGAAGACCTGCAGGACATGATTTTAAAGTTGTACAGTCTTACAATGAGCTTTTCAGATGTATTAATTTTTGAAAAAGAGACTGGCCTGTTTGAAGTACATGTAACAAGTGTATTAAAATGTATTTTGAGAAGTTGCATGGATTAATTTGAAGCTGAACACGATGATATCTATCTTCTGTATGTTTTACTTACTTCCAGGGTCCTGGAAGCTGACAATTGCCTCCCCTGACTGGCTGGTCAAGGTCACATCCTTAACTGGTCCCCCTCCATGTTCTCTCCTCCTCTCAAAATATTCTCTTAGTTCCTCATCAACAGCATCTGGGGGCAGATTGCTGACCTTTATTGAGTGGGTGTAGCCTTCCTGTTCTGAAGGAGAATCAATATAAATTCTATCACATCCTGCAAAAATCTAACACATCTACATATTGTATTCATTCCAAAAGACACCAAGGGTACTTAGACATTAAAAATGTGAGTGCTTGTATGATCTAACATTGCATATTGAACTTATTGATATCTGGTAAAAATGTACATTGAAAGAAGATAACAGAGTTACCCCTCTAATAAGGGTGTGAAAAAAGAAATTATGTATTAATAAAATTGTGAGAAAATCATCTATTTTAAGAATGCAGAATATAATTGTAAACAAATTGTAGTAAAGTGTGTTGAAACCAGGGCTCCAACCCTGGCACCAAACTGTAATACACTGTATGTTGAGAAAAAAAATCTAACACTGTAATTGCAATGTAGGGGGTGAATTACAATTAAACACAAACAAAAATTTACTCCCAGGGAAGATTTCAAACATAGAAAAAAAAATTTAAGAGGCCACAATTTAATGCTCACCTGAGTCACTATGGCACTGCTGTTCTTCAGCAGAAATTTAACAAAATATTCTTACATGCAGTAAAACTTTCATTTCCTATTGTGGCTCCATCCTTCCTCAGGGGGCCAAACAACTTGAATCTACATTTATGACTTCAGAATGCTTGCATACTAATATGACTAATCATGGCTTTGCTGTTCTTGAGAAGATTTTTAAAAATTTTCTCCTCTATATTATCATGTAAAATTTTGATCGCTTTTTGTGGCCCCACCCTACCCTTGGGGGTCATAATTGGAACAAACATGAATTTACACTGCCTATAAAGATGCTTTCATATTAATATGACTATAATCATGACTTTTCTTGATAAGATTTTAAGGATTTTTTCCTATATATTCACATGTAAAACTTTGATTGCCTATTGTGGCCCCACCCTAACTCCCAGGATCATGAATGAAATGAGAAGTTTTTTAAAGATTTTTTCCCTAAATATGCCTATGTAAAACATTGATCACCTACTGTGTCCCCACCCTACCCCCTGGGACCATGATTTGTTTTTTTTTCTTTAATTTATTTGCAGATCATATTTTGTGGTTTTGGCAAAAAACAATTTTGTTCATATGTAAAATCTTTTCCTATTCTATTATTAGTAAAATTAACTCCATAGTTTATTGATGACCTATCTTCATTGTCTAGCTATCTGGCTCAACTTTAAATACAATGAATACTGGTATACATGTACATGTATTTGTCAATTCAATAGGTCACAGGAATGGACTAATATTTGTCAGATTGAATATGACTTGGGTAGCTGAGTACAAGGGTATGCAATCTTATTTGGAGAATATGAGGTATTTCTGCTTTGCATAACATTTCACCCCATTTGCCAGATCATGTGACAGAGTCTGCATTTACAGCAATGAAAAATTGGTATGAATTTTTTAGTTCTTATTTGTTTGTTTATAATTTTTTTTTTTTTGGGGGGGGGGGGGGGGGGGATCAACATACTTTCTTGCAGTTCTTCATCATGTATGTTGTTCCTTCTGGGTTAGCATACTGTGAAATCATTAATTTTTATTTTTATGTGGAGGGGGGAGGGTTAATTTTTCTTATTTTCTAGGTATGAAAAGACTCACAAATTTATGTCCTCAACAAAGTACATAATGTATTAAAATTCAAATATATAACAACTCAACAATTCTTCAACCATGAAATCCCCACAAACCAATATATTATTGTTAAACCATGAAAATTTGACCCCACGAAAATAAGTAATTTTACAGTATCTTGTAGATTGTAATCTAAAAAGTTTCAAATATCTAATTTTCAATCAAACTATCATGGATAGGATACTCACCCATATCACTTCCTTTCTCAATGCTCATTTGAGACGCATACAACACAGTTGTCTCCTCCTTAGTTTGCTCTTCTGTGTCAGATCCCACCACAAATGCCACCTATAAAAACAAAGTTACTTCTTTCTGTGGGATTGACTTCAGCATGAATATTCTGAAAAAACTGACTGCATAATTACACGTTACATAACCCCTACCCGGGCTGTCTGGGTTCCTGGACTCTTCGTTGGGGTTGATGAGAGGAATGAAAGATCTCGTGTTCCAGGAACAATTGGAGAATTTGGAGGTTTCCTTGCCATGGAGCTCTGGAATAGTTTTCTTCTCTCTGTCAGAAAAATGATTTTCTTTTTATTTTCAGAGACACTAAGAAATGTTTGGTCTCAATCAATATTTTGATCATTTCTAAGACTGCCAATTCAACTTTTAGAAATATGTAGAAATGTTTTTCAATATATGCAGAGAATATGGAGACAAACAGCATAAATACTCCACTATATCCACTGCTGGGCAGAATCAATTACTATATACATGTAGAACATGTATGTAATAGTATATGTTTAAATCAGTTTAAGTCAACACTGAATGCATTAAACTTAACCTTTCCTGTCTCCAGTAATGCTTATTGTGGTGAATCTTTATGTAAATTTACCCTTCTCTGCCTCCAGTAATGCTGGTTGTGCTGAATCTTTATGTAAACTTACCCTTCTCTGCCTCCAGTAATGCTTGTTGTGTTGAATCTAACTGTCTCTCCAGGTCTTTCATTCTCCTAAGTATGTTACGAATTTCACTGGCGTGGTAACCACCTGTATGGATCATAAAAATAGCATCGAAGCTCAATAAATCTATGAAATGTATGGACCATAACTTTGATATAATAAATAAGATGAAAATTTTGGGCACAGGTCCATTCCCAAAAACATGCAAGCCCTTCCTGGACCAAACTTTGCATGGATGATGCATCTGGGAACAGGAACTATCAGATATGCTTTGAATGCTGCATCTGACCTACATTTTCCAGATGAGTGACCAGGTTATAGTTTTTGGAGCAGGTCCATTCCCACTTATAAGCCCTTCCTGCACTAAACTTGCATGGATGATGCATCTAGGGATGGACACTACCAGGCCTGCATCTGATGATTGATGAGACCTATATTTTTGGATGAATGATGCCAGGATAAGGTTTTTGGAGCAAGGCCATTCCCAAGTACCTATAAGCCCTATCTGGTCCAAACTTGCAATGATAATGCATCTTGGGATGCATACTACTTTACATGCTTCAGATGCTAGATCTGACCCAAATTTTCCAGATAGCGATCATGTTAAAGTTTTTGTAGCAGGTACAAAAACTTTGTTCCATACCTGGGAATATGAGATAAAAGAAAAATGAGACAACAAAACAGATAGAATAAATTACCATAGCAAGGGATCTCAATCTCAACAGTCTCTTTGATGATAATTTTATCCACATCTACAGCTCTAAGTAAAACCAGCTCATGTTTGTCAGCACAGGGCAGCAGATCAACATAGGAGGCTAGCACCATTAGTGTCACCACCAAGCTGTTAGAGGGCTCAATTCCTGCCACAAATACATGCTCGGCCAAACACCCCATCAACTGTGCCACGGTCCGACGGACATGCTCCAGCTGCAGTCGCTGAAATGTGTCCAGACCCCCTGCCACATGGAACTTGATGAATTGATATCCATTCTCTATCAAAATTTACAAAAAGTGCATTTTCCTTCATGAAAAGGATGATCTTGTCATGCTTAACTGGTGCTACAACTGTCTAGAATGAATGATAATTAGTGTTGTAAAATTTTCATTTTCAGTCTTTGCATTTTTGGGAAGAAAAGTGTCTGCGTTGAATTTTCTTTTAGAAAATTAGTTTGTCAATATCACCTTAAAATTTGTCTTAACTTTTAACTTTAATACCCAAATTTACCCATTTTTTTTATATCTTAAAAAGACCTACACCCCCTCCCCTCCCCCCCAAAAAAACAAACAAAACAAATCAGAGTACTGAAAGTACTGGGAAGCGCTAAGCAATGTTTTAAATTCATGAGAATTATTTTGAATTTAAATTGCCTGTTGTATTGGAAGAAGTATTATGTTGACAGTGTAACCGCGCTGGGGCGAGCACAGTTCTTCGATACATATTCACTTAATTTAAAATAAAATTTATATCCGCCTTTTCAAACCAGACGGGGAAACATTTGAAGGTTCGAGATTCTCCGTTTCTATAAAAAAAAAAAACAATATATAAAAATTAAATAACAGATATTTAGTCCAAACAGTAATGTATTTCTCAAACCTAATAAAAAAAAAGAAAGAAACGATAAAAAAGAACATGTAAAAATATTTTCGTTCTCCATCGCCTTATAGGAGTCTATAAGAGGTAGGTTTGCGTATAAATCGCAATTCATTGGAGGTGGGGGTGGGTGGTCGACGAGTTTTCCAACCAAATTTAGACTATAAATGTAGCTATACATTTGCTGGAAAATGTATATTTTTAAATAATTTTGAACACTTGAAAATGTTGCTGATATTCCTCTCATTAATGTGCAACACTGATAGCTAAAATGTTCTGGTGATAATTTTTAATAATTCATTCCATGTTCACGAGTGTCTCAAATTGAAGATGGCTGTTTGTGATTGTGAATTAATTTTAGAAAGTGCTCCAAAAAGATAAAAATGTTATTTTTTATTGCGTCGATAAAATATTTCCTTATTGATAACATATTTTATTAAAGTTATAAATTAAAGATGTAAAAACTATCGAATACTAGTATTCTCACTTAATTGTTTTTTAGTATATCTTTTTTTTTTTCATATTCATGAGCGATTTTTAAATTTAAGAATCTATACAAAGGATTTTACAAGAAATACATTAATGGAGTGTGTAAGATATTTACACAATCACTACGAGCGTCCGGTATTTATAAATGATAAATAAAACTTAGACTATATATTTCATTTTGTTTTGAATATGCTACAGCTGTGCATTATACATTTTTTACACTTCACATTCATCGCGCAGTGCAGCATTACATGTACATGATTTATAATGTATTTGCATCAAAAAATTAGTCTTTTCTGTTGATCTACAATATATGTATCTGATTTGTAAATTTTACTTTTTTTAAAATAAAATTTTTTATACTTTTCTTCTTAGGAATAAAAATATGCCATTAAAACCCCAAAAGTAATTTTTGGACTCTTGTTGAAATACTTAAATGCTTCAGTATTTTTTTTTTTTACGGATATTTGATACTTTACACCAATCTTTACTTGTTTATGTATGAAATTAACTACCACGCAAAACATGTTGAGAGGGAAAAAATATCCACAGCACTGGTGTGTTAAAAAGGAATACTAGTACTGAAAATAATTGACCCGTAATTTTTCTGCTAATTCCATGATAAATAATTCAACAGCCCAAGAAAGAAAGACATTATATTAATCTCAAGTATGAATAAATCTTTATCATGTTTATGAAGGTATGCAACATTGTTTTATTCTGTTTTTACTTAGTCCTAATTAAGTCGCTTAGCAGACAAATCAGCAACACATGCACACCTTTACCTAAACTATTTCTTCCTAGGTTCCTAACACAAGTATGCTTAACATTTCATCATCACTATTCCTGTCCATTGCTAAGAACGTTTAATTAAGGTTTTAGCATTTTCCACCAGATCTTGCGCACTGCACACACAATTTTAAAGCACAATATTTGTCATCAATATTTCCGAGAAATTAGTTTTCCTATCTAAGTGGATTCGTTGAAAACACAGCCTGCACGTTCCCTACGTGTACGTACAGCCACAAACTGCCTTTCTTTTAAGGTTTGGACGATATATCGAGATATCGATAATATCGATTCGGTGTGAGGACGATACGCATATCGATACATATGAAAAAATATCGAAATATCGCAAATAAAATTCTGACTTATGTTTTTCTTTGTTTACTTAACATTTTGGGTTTAATATATAAAATAAATATGCTAAATATAAATATGAAATACAGTGGCGCCTCGTTTATCCGGACGCCTCTGTCCCCAACGAAATCGTCCGGATAAATGAATCGTCCGGATAATTGAATCACATCTCAAAAAGCACTCTCTAAGCATGTACACTGTATATATGCACATTCTTGTTTCAAATGTAACAGCAAAGAAAAAAAAATTTAAATTATATTTTGGTTTATTGTTTTAAAAGCAGTAATTGATTAAAGAAAAAAATATATTTAAATGTAATTTACCCAATAAAAAAATGGATGGGTAATTTTATGCTGAGACCTCCTATTTTAATTTGCCTTCTCTTTGGCCTGTGACTTCATTGGCTGAGCAAATTTTGATCTACAGTTGTTTTATTTAGCCATATATTATAATTATTGAAGCTCATATGATATGACAGAAGTGTTCAGCATCGTCATTAAAAATGTTCAAATATATTAACCCCGTATATTTCCCGTATATTCATTACACAGGGTTACTATAAAATCAACTGCAAGCTTACTCAAACAAAGTATTAAGGACATTCGTAAACACAAGCCATCTTCGAGATTATCAATATTTTTTTCTACAGATGCTAAGTTTGAATATCGATTATTAAAAATACCTTGATAAACGTAATCAACTTCTGCACGTAACGCCAGTTTTATATATCTTTTCTAAAGTACTGTAATGGACGTTTGTAAACGGTAGTACATTAAATAGAGATATTTCTTCAATTATGTACATGTACATAAAAGATAACACAACTTGTGTATAATAATTTTGTTTTAA
The DNA here is from genome assembly GCF_033153115.1 of Saccostrea echinata. Taxonomy (NCBI): domain Eukaryota; kingdom Metazoa; phylum Mollusca; class Bivalvia; order Ostreida; family Ostreidae; genus Saccostrea; species Saccostrea echinata. The sequence continues at coordinate 8,386,652 of NW_026889764.1, forward strand.
ATTAGATATACAACTTCTTTGAAAAAATTATTCTTATTTGTGAGGAAATGTTTTGTTCATTTTAATACCAAAAAAGATTTTATAACCAATTCAACATATCGTGATACATATCGTATCGTGGCTCAAATATCATGATACGTATCGATATAGAAAAAGTTGTATCATCTCAGCCCTACTTTCTTTACGAATTATTTACATCATATTTTTTTACCCATATTACAAGTATAGAATTCAACACAAGTAAAGACAGTTCATGAATGCATTCCAGTCTGTTACTAATTGACACTGAAATGCGAAAATCAACTTCATTGATAGCTCTCTGCATGGTGCAAGGGTGATAATAGGAAGACTTGTTTTTAGTTACATTGTCTGAAATAAGGGTCTAGAAGAAGAAATATAAATTAATATGGATATAAATTATATATAACGTACATATGTAGGTACATTGTAAATCAATTTTATGCGAAATTTTCTAATAAATAACTTAATTCCAGTTTGAGTTTTAAATACTTATTAAAATCCCATCTGAGTTTTAAAAGTATGTACTTATTCAATCACCACATTATATGTACATGACATATAATTAACCGTTTTAAAGGTATCTGCGCCATAGATGTAGCAATTGTTAGCTACCTGGTACACAAGTGGTATGTGCCGACACGATTTTAAATGAACTACAATGTATAGAGATAAGAACCGCCCCTATCTACTAACAGTGGATTTTCGTACAATGTACATGCATACTCTTTACCTTACTAATTGACTCCTATTATCAGAACTGCACATAACGCAGTATTACACCAAAAAAGCCGAAAGAGCGTCGGGGATTTCCAGTTGCATATTTTTAGAAAACCCAGTGGAGTTATCTAACTTGCTTAGTGGCGATGGATCGCGAACGGAAGTAGATTTAAGATGACAAAGCGCTTTGCACTGCGCTTAGCGCTTAAAAATTACAATACAATCAAAGAAGGTAATGTTTTGAAATAATATATCTCAGCTTAAAGATAAAGACAAGTAAAACAAATAATTAGCCCTTACATTATTAATGACTTTCAATTCCTAACTTCCAGATTAACTCTACGATTAAAATATCCAAATAATTTCTCCAGTAAATACTCTGTTCTCTCTTCACAATAAATTCAAAAGTTTACCTGGTGTCTCCTTTGGACAGTAGAAATGAAGAATTTTTTCTGAAGACTTGGCAAATTCTACACATTTCCTATGTAGGTCACGGCGACCTATATTCCACAGACAAGCTTGCAAGAAGATTAAGTTCTCCCTGTTCAGATAAAGTCTCTCCTTCAGTACTGTAAAGTAATCCACAGCTGATTCAATGCTGGCCGAGGTTCGCCTCTGGAGTCCTCCATCACCTACAGGTAGTTTGTTGAAGATAAATAACAAAGAAATTAACTGTAAATATAAGAAATTTTCTATTAACAATTGTGATTTGCTATGAGAGAGGTGACAAGACAATCAGAAAATGTTGGGATGTTCAAAATTTCACTGAAATATGCTTACATTGGTATGACATAATATCAAACTAAATTTGTCATGATTGTAAGTAAACACAATGCATCATATAAAGCCAGGTTTAAAATATTTCAGAACTTTTTTAAATAGGATTTTGGTATCACAAGTTTTTTTTTTTTTAGTCATCTGCTTTTGTATTCAGGATGACAGCTACATGTGCATTCTAAATTTCCAAATTTCAAACAAACCATGGAGTAGAGCTTTTAGCTTGCGAAGATCCTCTTCTGTGACCTCATCGGCCAGTTTCTGTAGGAAGTTGTTGAGCTCATAGTCTTGGGGAATCGGCATACAAATGGACTGCCACCCAAGGGAGGGGGAATGTCCCAGGTCAACGATCTGACCTGCCACTGTCAATAATTTCAAATTTGTAAATAAGCAGATACAGTGTTCATACTTGTACATGTATTATATCAATTAACTGCAGTAACAATTGCAGTGAAAAAAAAAACAATTTTATGAATTTAAACATGATAATTTATATAATTAAAATGTGTTTATTGTTATGGAGACTAGATACTCTGTGCATATCATTTGGATGGAAATATATACATCCATTTGTAATATTGTATGTTGTGAGGGTAACAGAAAACATGGAAAATGAGTGGAAGACTAAAATGTGCATGGTTCTTTTTAGAGCGCAAACAATACATAAATAAACTCAATTTTGTAATATCAATAAATTCTTACTTTTACCACTAGGCCTACTGCAAATTATGTTCATTCCATAAAGATTGTTACTGTTACTTAGTGCCCTACATCTCGAAGATCCCCGAAAATAAAACGAAAGTAGAGATTTTGCGACATTGAAAGGACTTCAAGAAAATTTCTTAAATACTTTAAAGTATCAATAAAATGCTAAATAAACTTTAGATTAATGTTTTTATGTCTTAACGTGCATTTTTTTTATGTTTCGACATTTACCACAGTTTACGACAGTAACCTGCCAAAAATGAATATCGTTTCCGGTGTATGAGAAACACACTGGAGTCTGGAGACGGGAGAGATAGGAGAAAGAAATTAATTGCATGTCAAAACGCAACAAAAACTATTCAAAATGAATATCAGATGCGCAAGGGTAGGAATTCATTTAATCAAAACTTATTTCTTATTGAAAATAGTTATATGTAATACTAATTAGGAAAGGAGAATATGAGACAGACAAGTAAAGGTATTCCAACCCAGGCATAAGCCCTTGAATACGCCAACCTAGGCTTCTCCCCGGCAGGTCACCTGTCACGTCCAGGGCATGGCAGCACCAAATGTTACAGGAATATGCGATGGACAAACCAGGATTTGTACCTGGGTCCCCTGAATCACTAGTCAGGTGCTCTACCAACTGAGCCATCTGGCAACTGGTGATTGAACCTGCCTGACTGCCATAGTTACTTGGTACCCCCTGCATCTAATATATAGAAAACCACTAAATATTTTCACCATTGCCAAATTAACATGAGCAAATCTTATATGCTATTTTGCCTACTGCAGTCAAATATGCTGATGCCTTGGCGTCGACTCAACACAATTGGCCTTCTTTCACAAACTAATTTCCAAAAGCATTTGTGCCCTGTTTATGCACTGATCTAAAGTTGGCAGTTACCAGTGGCTGTTAATGAGGCTGCAACAGTGGTAAACCTAGTATCCCTGTCTTTCAAATGCTTGTGATCAAGCATTCACCTAGTACCCATATCCTTCACACTTCTGGTTTCCACAAATTTATGGTTCAATCTTGCAATAGTCATGTAATATCTATTGAATTATGTATTCACATGAAGGCATTTATATATTTGTTAATCTAGTCACAGTATTTTTTATCCAGAAGAAACAATTTTTAGATTGTATTATTTTTATTTACTATCCTCTCCAAAGGAAAAGACTGATATGATACTGAATGCCATTTAACAAGCTCTTCTATGGTCAAACACTACTTTTTCTGAATTTTTTTAGGTGAATACAAACAAGTTTCACTGAAAATGAACACCAAATTAATCTTAAATAATTTTGGACTTGTGGATGCCTTTTACCCCAAATATAATCCTTCATATGTTTGACATTGTGACCACTGGGGCAAATGCATTTGTATTTATTTTTGAATACCATCAAATACTTTGAATTATTTAGACTTTAAAAAAATCCTTATGAAGAAAGTAGTAACTAAGAGTGTGTATTTTGATGAGATTTGGGAAAACCATAGGGCATAAACCAGTTCTGTCCCAAAACTCTTTATATCATAATTAATTGAAGGAAACAAAGAGTTTGGAGTCAAAGCAGGCTTTTCCCCTGAAGGCAAAAGGAAGCATAATTACTTCTTCCTGAAATACTGTGAAGGATTCATTTTTATGAGATTGTGTATTTTAGCCTGAAGACTTGATGAATATGCAGCATTGTAACCTGTTATGTCTGCCTGAAAACTATCAGATGAAATACTACTTTTACCATGGTCTGTCATGGCCTCAGGTATAGTTTACCAGTACATGTAAATTCATATATGTACATGTATTACCATACATTTTGATTGAATATTGATAAATCAGTTTACTAATACAGTCAAACCTCATTATCTCAAACTTGAAGGAACCGAGAAAATACTTCGAGATAACTGAGGATTCGAGATATCCAGGGCAAAATACTTAAGTAATATGCAGTTGAGACTTCAAAATCACTTTGACATATCCATGGTATTCGAGATACATGTATTCTTGTTCGAGATACCGAAGTTCAACTGTACTTAGATTTATTGCATACATGTCAACCAGAGTTGGTAATCAGGGCTTAATTGACCCTTTTTGGTACAGGGTCCTGTACCCTTTCATTGGGAATTTTAAATCGAGAAAGTGGCAAAATTGGAAATATTGGTGCCTTATAACAAGTTTTACTGTTGAATTAGGAGTTCGATTGAAGGCTTATTCCCTATTCACATATTTATGAATCATTAAAATCTCAAAATTCAAATTTTTAATGATGTAAAAACTGCTGAAAAATTCAATCTGCTTATCATTTAGGAATACTTACTTAATTTTGGGGAAAAAAGAGTAAATTTTTAACTGGGACAGGATCCTTCTACCGGGCCTGGATACAGGCATTATTAAGCCATGTAGTAATACATGTACATTTAAGTCATATGTATATATTATCTCTGCTTATGTGCATACATATTAATTTAAAGTCAAATACATGCAAAGTGAGTCAAAACTCAATATCTCAAACACAGTGGGAATGAGAAAAAACTTTGAGATATCCAAAGGTTTGAGGCATTGAGGTTAAAATACAGTAAGAAAATAGTGTTTGGGACTTTCAAATTACTTTGACATATCCATGGTATTCTAGATATCAGAGTTTAAGATATTTGGGTTCAAAGTTAGAGATACCGAGGTTCAGCTGTGTAGTAGTATTATGACAGTCATAATAAATGATTAAACAGGATTGAACAAAATTTATCAAAAATATAAATTGAAGCAATTCTATCGTTATTTTACATTTCAGCTGTCATATGTTGCAGAGGATGAAGATGGAAAAATAGTAGGATATGTTTTAGCAAAAATGTAAGTGAGCATTGTAACCCATTGGCTTCTCATTTTTGTTACTGTTTAAAAGTTTTATTTCTTGGCTAATGTATGTGTTACTAACTTACTATTGTGGATATGTGTTGTTGTTTAATGTTACTGTTATTGTTATGCGTTACCTTTATTGTTAAGTGTAACATTTATTGTTACTTTGATACTAATGTTGTTATTTTAGTGTAAAGTCTAATTGTTATATGTCATTGTTATCTGTCACTGTTATTGTTTTGTACGTGTCACTGTTTTTGTTATGTGTTATTGTGTCACAATAACACATAAAAACAACAGATATTATTAAATAATTGTGATTTGTTACTCTTAAATTATTAATATTTTCATATCTTACTGTAATTTTTACATTTTAATGTTATTTTCATGTTATTGTTATTTTCATGACGTGTTAATGTTTATTTCATGTGTTAATGTTTTTTTTTCCATGTGTTAATGTTATTTTCATGATTTACTGTTATTTTCATTTATTTCACACTGCTATTGTTATGTGTTACTGTTATTTTTATATCTTACTGTTATTTTAATGTGTTACTGGTATATATTCATATTTTAAGGTTATTTGTTGTTGTAGGGAGGAGGATCCAGAAGATTCTGTTCCACATGGTCACATAACATCATTGGTGAGGATGTTGTCATTTGTATATACACACTGTACAAGTGTACATCAAAACTTTGTTGGAAGAGAATCATGAATTTGTAGCTCAGATGAGCTGAAATCTGTACAATTTTTACAATTTCAACTTTTCCTTCAAAACCACTGGGCCAAATTTAAACTTGCCTTAAAGCATTGTTGGGTAAAGGGGATTCAAGTTTGTTCAGATGAAGGATCAACCTCTTTGTGTAGGTAGATTACCAGGAAAATTAAAAATATGGTTGGGTTATTTAAAGGCTTTCATTTCAAGAACATTGGGCCAGAAAAGATGAGACTAATGTGAAAGCTTCCTGACATAGTGTAGATTCAAGTTTGTTCAAATTATGGCCCCAGGATAGGGATAGGGTTGGGCCACAGTAGGGGATCCAAGTTTTACATGGGAATTTATATGAAACAAGATGTGTTTCTGAAACACTCATGCCCCTGCATGGCAACTTATAGCGAAGGTTAAACTTTCTCAAATGCAAATCAAATATGTTGATACCCAAAGTAAGGTCTTGTCCCAAGGAATATATCTGTGAAATATGAAAGTCCTAGCAGTAACCATTGAAAAGATATGGAAAAGGTTAAAGTTTTTTCAAAAGTAAGTCAAACATCAAGGTCAAGGTCAAATGGTCAAAATTAATGGTGCCCAAGGAAAGGCCTTCTCACAAGAAATATACATGTGAAAAATGAAAGCCCTAGCACCAACCGTTCAAAAGATATGGCCAAGGTTAAAGTTTTCAATTTTAGGTCAAACCCCAAGGTCAAGGTCAAAGGGTAAAAGTTGTTGATATCTAAAGTAAGGTCTTGTCACAAGGATTACATATGTGAAGTATGAAAGCCCTAGTACCAAATGTTCAAAAGTATTGGCCAAGGTTAAAGTTTTCCAAAATAGCTCAAACCCCAAGGCCAAGGTCAATGGGCTGTAATTGTTGGTATCTAAAGGAAGGCCTTGTCACAAAGATTACACATGTGAAGAATGAAAGCCCTAGCACCAACTGTTCAAAAGTTATGGCCAAGGTTAAAGTTTTCCAAAAGTAGGTCAAACTCCAAGGTCAAGGTTAAATGGCCAAATATGATGGTACTCAAAAGAAGGTCTTGTCACAAGGATTACACATGTGAAGTATGAAAGCCCTAGCTCCAACCGTTCAGAAGTTATGGCCAAGGTTAAAGTTGCAAAAGTAGGTCAAACTCCTAGGCAGGGTTGGCAAAATACCGGGAAATACTCATATTTCCCAGGACAGTGGGAAATACTGGTAATTGCCGGGAATTACTGGTATTTCCCGGGAAATACTGGGAAATAAGAAATAGCTACATATTTCATAATTTTAATCATATTTGTCAAGGTATAGACATGTAGTGCACATTACTGGCTAAAATGTCTACCTTGTATCATTGTCCTGTTTTAAAAATTTCTGGTTTTCCAAGTTATTCATTTTATATAATCATAAAACATTATATTCATATAGGACCTTCATATACCAGTCTTGAGTTCCATTTGTTTCATGCTTGAATCAGATGTAGTCTATGAAGGTTTTTGAAATGAACCCAAAGATCCCAATTGGTTTTTTATTTAACTAAAGAGGGATCAAAGAAAATTATTAAATATAGGGCGTGATGTAAATATCAAACCTAAGTAGAGGCCTGACAGTCCTACTCAATGTAATTATCTGTCAAAACAGGAACACAAAACTGTTCAGAGCAATTTGTTAAAACAATATGATTGATTGTAATAACTACAGTGTTTATATAAGAATTAAAACAAGTTTGTTTTGTTCTTGGATTTATAATTAATAAACTAATTTTACAAAACTGAAAAGAAAATTGAATTGGAAAACTTCAGATTTGTTTTTTAATATACAGCCAGGGAAATGTGTACTGCTTTAGAATGCTTATGAGTAGCAGACCTAGAGTAGTGATACATTCTGAATATTAAATTGCATTTTGACACATATTCAGTATAAGTCATCTTTTGTTTTTATGTTTATTTTATTTCTGAATTTTGTATAGGATTGAATGAAATCAATGAATGAAAGACACAAAGTACTCTAACTTTGTATTTCCCAGTATTTCCCAGTTTAGGGAAAATTGTAGTATTTCCTGGGACGGGAAATACCGGTATTTACCACTGGTAATTCCCACCACTGGTATTTCCCGGCCAACCCTGCTCCTAGGTCAAAGTTGTTGGTCTCAAAAGAAAGGTCTTGTCACAAGGATTACACATGTGAAGTATGAAAGCACTAGCACTAACTGTTCAAAAGTTATGGCCAACGTTAATGTTGGGTAAAATTTTGTAAAACTGGGTCAAACTCCAAGGTCAAGGTCAAAAGGTCAAATATGATGGTACTCAAAGATAGGTCTTGTCACAAGGAATACACATATGAAGTATGAAAGCCATAGCTCCAACCAATCAAAAGTTATGAGCAATGTTAAAGTTTTTGTTGACAAACAGACAGACAGACAGACAGGGCAAAAAACTATATACATGTACCCCAGAATCTTTTGATACGGGAGCATAAAAATGTTTTCAATTCTTCATCTGAAGAATAGCAGGGCCATGATAAGTGGTATTTATATACAAATATCCTACATTGTAGATAGTGTTCAAATAATGACCTTGGGGTTAGTCTTCTGAGGAACAGAAGAAAAATCCTGCCGCCCCCCCCCTTACTGGGGGGATTGTGACCCCCTCCCCCCCTTACCAGGGGCTTTGTGAAAATTTTGCATAGGAATTAATGAATACAAAACATTTATTTTTTGCTTTTTTCAATAATTACTATATTATAATTACTCATATTAAAAAGTTAACATCATCAGGTAATCTAGATTCAAGTTTTTTTCAGATCATGCCCCCAGATGGTAGGGTGGGACCTCAATGTGGGTAAAAAAAAATATAGGTATAGAATATCATGAATATAAGAAAAAATCTTCTAAAATCTTACTCGGGTCAGTATTGTGGTCATGGGCCTTTTGTTCATTGTTTGAATATGTTATTAACTGATGCAATGTGTTCTGATAATTTTCTTTAAAATATTCTCAATATACAAGCCATGAAAACTCAAAATTTTGTAAGATTTATAAAGCTTTTTCTGCACAAACTATTCAAGGTAAACTACTGAAGATAAGAAAAAGAATAATAGAGTTTCCAATTGTGTTTTATTTAGGCAGTCAAGCGGTCACATCGGCGGCTCGGTCTAGCACAGAAGTTGATGGATCAAGCCTCTCGGGGGATGATTGAGTGCTTCGATGCTCAATATGTGTCGCTTCATGTCAGAAAGAGCAACCGTGCAGCTCTACATCTCTATAAAAACACACTGAAGTTCTCGTAAGTTTTAGTTGTACTACCCATTAATTTACCATGATCCAAGTTCTTTAACACATTAATTGAAAACCCTTATCAGAAAATAAAATGTAAAGAATGGCTCCTCAGCTGAATTTTAAACACAATCAGAATTTAGATACAGTTTTCTTTTATGGGAAGCTGAATCATTTGAGAAATAATGACTCAATCTTTGTAGCTTTATTATCATACATGTATAGATATCTAAGAATTTCCTCCAAGATGAACAGATAGAATCTAGTCTTATTAAATTACAGTTATAATTCCCATATACACGTTTGATACCACATCTTTAGTGGGTGTGCACTGTGCAGTAAGATACCTATAAGTGAATTAATTTGTTTTTTAATTAATGATAACAACATTTTTTTTTCATGATTTCATGGTAGAAGAAAAAGCTATTGTGTTTTAGAGAATTTTAACATCCCATGGGCATATGAATTCATGGTTCTCTTCATACCACGAAATCAATGAAAAATCCTTACAGAAATTGGTGATTTCACTGTAGATACAGCAGTGTATATAGGACACATTCAATGGCCAAATTCTGTTTTCCAATTATTGTCTTCTTGAAATTTTAGTCTAAAAATGAAGATGAAGTTGAGCATATACATGTACTTTATCATGATATTTCAGAGTTAGTGAAATAGAACCAAAGTATTATGCAGATGGTGAAGACGCATATGCAATGAGGAGGAATCTTTCAGAATTTCGAGAAAAAGTGAGTTCCATTCTCTATTCAGATTTATTTATAGACTGGAAACTAGGACAAGTCTTATGACAAAATTTGAAGTTTACAATTATTTGGATTCAAATTTACATATGAGAGAAGCCTGATATGTACATGTACTTGTAACCATACATAAACAATGTACCATGTAAGATTTATCACTCATTAGGCCAAAAAGAATTAATCAATAGTTTCTCAGGCACCGCCGCATCAGGTCAAACACTGCCGCATTGATACATGTACTTGTAACCATACATAAACAATGTACCATGTAAGATTTATCACTCATTAGGCCAAAAAGAATTAATCAATAGCTTCTCAGGCACCGCCGCATCAGGTCAAACACTGCCGCATTGATCAATTTTATTGACATATTGAAAAGGGAAATAGCTCAATTTTCTATTTTTCCAAGTTGAAAAAGATTATTGAGTTATTCCCCTTTTCATAAATGCTAATACACCCAAACTCAATAAATTGGTGCAATTCAAGATATTTTTTCTTCAAAAATCGACTTTTGATTATCCATCTGCTAATAACATTTTCGGATAGATCAACATATCAAGTTTGTATTCCCAAAGATTTTTCAAGTTAAGTTCATTGGTTAAGAAATTACGTCAATTTGAAATAAAGGTGTATTGTTGATCATTATTTGCTGAGAAACAAGCGTTACGTATCATATTATAGTTTTCCTTTAAGATTTTAGGATGAAATAATATAGATTGTAATAAATCCTCAATGTCAAAAGCAAATCAGTCTATTTACTATCGTGATAAGACAAAAAAGATCAACTGTCATAATGTATTTTATGAATTGATGCAGTCAAATTGTCGTACTATATTTTTTTCTTCAAATGAATTAGACATATCTCTAAAATTTTATATTTCAAATATGCCTCAAGAAAAATCAAAACTGCCCAGCGCAAATGGGGGTTCTAAATGAATAGAGGATCCATTTATAGAAACGTTAAATAAAATGTTGTTCATGAATTGTGATCTTGTTCTTATTTACACTTTCAAATGCAACAACGTTCGTATGTAACGAATGTTTCATGAGAAATAATATTTACTGATTTAAGATTAATTCCAACAAAATGGACCAATTCATGAGATGTAATTTCTGTTCTACTTGTGCCATGGTATTGAAAATGTCAAAAGAAATCATAATTTGAACTGCATCATATATATCGTGTCATATTTTCCTTGAACTGTTCTATATGTACAAACGGATAAGAGATATATGTAAAATTGTCTGTATAGACGTTTTAACAGAACCTAAAATAATGTAAATAACAATTTTTCTGATGTGACTTTTAGCTTGAAATCATTTAACCATCAATGGAAACTTCCTTCGTATTTCTGCTTGGGTCAATGCCATAGTTCAACTAAAATAAAATGCTGAAACGTACATTACTTAACATAAAATGCGAGTTTAACAGTATCAAAATTATAAGAGAGAAACAAAAAACCCTGATGTAGATTCAGAATAGAAACTCAAGCCTTTGTTTAATCAATATCATATGATTCAATCTAAAAATGTCTTTCAAAATAATTTCAATTAATGTTTTTCTTCAGAATTAATGTGTGTGTTCAATAATGCGTCTCTAGAATCAGTTAATATTAAAATTTATGCAAATTAAGCTTAAAATGATACAAATCAATCAATAAAGTTTACATTCGAACAATTAGTCATGAAAGAAATTCTGTAAATATTGTTGCAATTTTGATATATGATTTGTTAAAAATTTCGTAACATTCGTTACCTTGGTAACGAATGTTTCAACACCTTTCAAGACTAATAGTGGACATTCAGGTGTAGATTGATACTGGTTGCGTAGTTGTTGTCGGTCGTTATATAAATATTAACAGTTACATACTAATTCATTCCATTTGATTCATTGTTATTGCATTCTAGAAAACAAACTCACCAACACTGTCTAGACTTTAGAAAAAAAATCATAAAAAGGCAGTACCGTACTCCGGATGTCAAAATTTGAATACTTGCGCAAAATATTTGACTATGTTTATGTGCAGAAGATGTTTGAACTCATAAATCATTCTTTTTTAAGAGGTTTGGTAACGAATGTTTCGGTAACGGTTGTTTCATTTAATCATTTTCTCTTAAATAGTAAGCTAACAATAAGACATTGTTAAATCATGGTTGGAGCATGGAATACAGTTGTTGGATAGAGGAAAAAGTATCACATGTTTAACTATGATATCATTCTATTTCATCTATTAAACTAATACAACGAATGTTTCATGCCTATCCATACGCATGTAAAATAGGAAGATAGAATGTAATTTCAAAGTATTGGTAACATATACAAGGCTTTGTACCATTTATTTTTAATTTTCAAGAAGTTTCCTTCAAAATAAAACGTATTCCAATCTTACAGGCATACAATACCGAATACTCATACTATATTTAATGTCACAGTCCGTTTTTATTTTGTTTCTGGCGACATGGGGATATCAAATCAAAGTTTGGTAATTAATATATTTGTGATTATGCTCAATAATTTATTAAAAGCATTTTACAAATAAATGTTTTGAAGACATATGCTATCTAATTTAAGATTCAACTGTTATTTGTACAAAAAATAGCCATTTAAGTGTAATTATTCAATGTTGGCGACAGTAACGTACGTTTCAAAAAATCACAACATGCCAAATAAAATATCTCAATATGATTTGTTCACTTCATTTTTGTTTTTTTGCCTTAAAGGTTACATATTTATGCATTCATTCAAAAAGTATTTTCTTTGACATTTCATTATTTTTTTACGCTTAACCCCCAGCGACATTATTTGCACCATTTTATTGAGCTTGAGTGAATAGATAGACGTTTTTATTAGATAAACAATACATTTCTTGTTAATACGGTATTTTATGAATTAACTTTGTTTGGAATAACATTATTTAAAGTTGAATACATATTATAATTGATGTAAGAGAACAAAAAAAGTAAAACTCAGTTTATATCATCATTTTGTTGAACAATTAACTTAAAAAAAAAGGGGTATAACACCTGCTTCTAAAAAAAAAAAAAAAAAAAAAGAACCTGCCTGCCACATTAAATTTTGAAATTTTTTGGCCTGAGAAACTATTAATCAATTTTTTGTGGCCTTATGCATTCAATAGACTGATAAAGGGAAGCATCATGATTTGTGAGTCTACTCTTAAGTCAAAGGAAACAATTGTAAATTGAAATGTGATTGAGAGCTGGAAGTTTAGTAAATATGGAAATGTGGTCAAGTACAATGAAGTACAAATCTAATTAATGTAAAAAAATTGATTTTATATACAAGGGATGGCTTCACTTTCCTTTTCTCCTTACTTTTTCAGTATGGTCTAAAAGCTCAAGCTGAGGCAGGGCCGTCATCATGACAGCAATGACATGGGAGGTGTCATTATTTTTAATTTTCCATTAGATACCAGAGAAAATGTGAAGCGTGATACAGTGTGAGAAAGGATCCAGCTCTAGATTTTCATATAATGTTGATAGAATATGAAATGCTGAACCTCACCTGGCATTGACTGTTGATTCTATTTAAGAATGTACTCTTAATATTTTTTTTTTCAATTTAATTTTGTTGTTGTCATCTTTATTTTCTTTAAAGCTTATGAAACATAATTGCATGTTAGCTATTTTAATATGCATTTAAAAATTATACTTGTAAATACATGTACATGTGTACATGAATAAATATGCTATAAAAATTATTTGAATTGTAATTTTGATCCAAATTGAATTGTGTTAAAGCAAAAGATGGATGACTTGATTATGACAAAATGTGCAAAGTGCACAAGAAAGTAGATGAATTTTTTTTCCACACTGTAACAAGAGAAGAGCTATATTCTGAAGCAAATAAAAATATGACTGTGGACACCCCCCCCCCCCCCCTTGTTGCTGACTAATCGTCATCTGTACATGATAGAGTTACCTCCAGTTAAACTGTGCCCATATAATTCTGATCGAAAAAAAAACTTGGAATGGCCTATAAATGTATAAGATGAAGATAATGTACAGCGATCAATCTCGCAAATTTAAACAAAACATATCGTGAACAGGGCAAAAACACAGACCCATGGAAACATCAGAGGTGGAATCAGGTGCCTAGAAGGAGTAAGCATCCCCTGTCTACCATTCACTCGATCCTGCTGTGAACCCTATGTATTGATCAGGTTGATGAAGTACTCTGTAGTCAAATCTAGTATAAAAGCTATGACCTAACAAATTGTATGAAACATTTCAAACAAATAGGTTGTATTTATGAACAAGGTCATTATAACAACCGTAGAATTAGCTAAAAGCTGATATTAAACAAGGTTGTTGAAATCCTTGTGACATCAACTTATTTGCCAGTCACTTGCCTTGGTTTAAAAATTGATTGTACTCAGGGCATGCTGTTGTGTATCCAATCAGTTAGGAGGGATAAACACCATATACAGATGATGCTGGAATATTAATAAATAAATAAGGGAGGTTCACAATGGAAAAGCTGAAGTCATCCCATTTGTAATCACAGGAGTTCGCATACCTATCAATTTTACTGAAATTTTTAGTAAATAAAAAAAATATATAATACCTATAATAATATTATAATAATAATAGAGGCTAATATTAGTTGACCGTTATTGTTTATAGTCAGTAAAACATCCATATATGAAATAGATGTGGCTTAGACGTTGTTATGTCTTTTATTTTAAGTTCACTGGGATATATCAAGTCGACATATAAATGAAAGTAACTATTGTTTATTGAAAAAAATATGTCAACATATCTAAATTTTTGAGTTGAATGCCACATGAAGAGTTATTTTCCTCTCCTGTACAAGTTTTTGAATAAATTCTGCTATGGGAATATAAAAGCAGGTCGGTTAATAAAGGAGTACAATTAGTGCCCTTTTGAATTCCAACATTCCCCCGCGCCTGATCTCCAAAGAATACATAGATAATTTGTACGTATACATGAGTTACTGTGGACAGCATCTTTTTAATAATATCAACTTCAAGTACTTGTATGTAGAATTAAAATGATTTTTAACAAAGTAATCTTCAGTGAAAAAAGTTTGACAAGAAAAAAACAAAACAAAAAAACACAAGATGTGTTTGTGAACAGTATGGCAACTTACAGCAAAGGTTAAACTTTCTCAAATGCAAATATGTTGGTACCCAAAGTAAGGTCTTGTCTCGAGGAATATACCTGTGAAATATGAAAGCCCTAGCAGCAACCATTGAATGGATATGGTAAAGGTCAAAGTTTTTTCAAAAGTATGTCAGAAGTCAAGGTCAAATGTCAAAATTAATGGTGCCCAAGGAAAGGCCTTCTCCCAAGAAATACAAAGGTGAAATATGAAAGCTGAAGCACCATTCGTTCAGAAGTTATTACCAAAGTTAAAGTTTTCCAAAGGTAGGTCAAACGCCAAGGTCAAAGGGTCAAAGTTGTTGGTATCATAAGAAAGGTCTTGTCACTAGGATTACATATGTGAAGTATGAAAGCTCTAGCACCAACCATTCAAAAGTTGTCGACAAGGTTATTGTTTTCCAAAAGTAGGTCAAACTCCAAGGTCAAAGGGTCAAAGTTGTTTATATCCAAAGGAAGGTTTTGTCACAAAGATTACATAGGTGAAGTCTGAAAGCCCTAGCACCAACCGTTCAAAAGTTATTTCCAAGGATAAAGTTTTCCAAAAGTAGGTCAAACTCTATGGTCAAGGTCAAAGGATCAAAGTTGTTTGTATCCAAAGGAAGGTCTTGTCTCAAGGATTACATATGTGAAGTTTGAAAGCCCTAGAACCAACCGTTCAAAAGTTATGGCCAAGGTAAAGTTTTTTAAAAGTAGGTCAAACTCCTAGGTCAAGATCAAAGGGTAAAAGTTGTTGGTATCCAAACGAAGGTCTTGTCACAAGGATTACACATGTGGAGTATGAAAGACCTAGCACCAATTATTCAAAAGTTATGGTCAAGGTTAAACATGTTTAAGTTTGATAAAATTTTGCAAAACTGGGTCAAACTCCAAGGTGGAGGTCAAAAAGTCAAATATGGTGGTACCCAAAGAAAGGTATCGTCACAAGGAATGCATATGTGAAATATGAAAGTCACAGCTCCAACCAATCAAAAGTTATGGGCAAGGTTAAAGTTTTTGCGGACAAACAAACAGACAGACAGACGGACGGACAGGGCAAAAACTATATACCCCCGAATCTTTGATACGAGGGCATAAAAAGAGGAAAACACCTAAACTCCAATGTTTGTGGGGGTGTGTGTGTGTGGGGTGGGGTGTCTAGGACAGATTATTTTTTCAATTTTTTTGAGGACAGATTATTTATTTCAAAAACTGCCTCTAGACTGCCCCCTCCCCCTTTAGAATCAAATGGTTGTTCCTTTGCATTGAAAATTGAAAAAAAAAAAAAAAAAAGAATTTACTGGACCCTGCAATATGTCTTTGTTTTTTATGTTTGTTTAGGCAATTTTTCGAAGATGGATTGGATGGGATGAAAAATATGTCATTAGAATACAATTTATGAGAACAAATTGAAAAAGGTTCGGGGAGGGGGGGAGGGGGGGTCCTGTCCTCAATATGCTCAAGCACCTGAGTTAAAGACGAAAGTTTGTGCGATTACT
Source organism: Saccostrea echinata (assembly GCF_033153115.1). Taxonomy (NCBI): domain Eukaryota; kingdom Metazoa; phylum Mollusca; class Bivalvia; order Ostreida; family Ostreidae; genus Saccostrea; species Saccostrea echinata. The sequence continues at coordinate 8,403,078 of NW_026889764.1, forward strand.
TATTTTCTAGATTTTGATATGAACCTGCATAAACCTGAATTTTCACATTAATCTTTTTGTTATTGTAAAAAAGTAATATTGGTTAAGACGTTTGCCTTCAGTTTCCCTCTCAAAAATCCGTATTTTGTCATCTTGTACATGTCCGGTTTTAATATTAGAGACTGGTTCGCTGTTTCCTTTTTGAGTTTGATGGCGTACAGTGTGTCCATTTCTAGAAAAGTAGCATGTAAAACTTTTAAAAGACATTTTCACGGCATTTAATAAAGAGAATGACTGACACAGAGGCCAAGGTTCATTTTCGAGTCATCCGATTCATTCACGAAGCTGGTAAGAATGTAATGTTTAACCTATATACACCGAGGAAAACTTCAGAACAAAGCTTTAAGATTTAATCATCTGTCTAGATCTACTTATGCATAAAATCATTTAAATATTTTTTTCATTTCCTATGAAAGTTAAGCCTGTAAAAAGTACTTTATTTAGCCAAAAACCCTACTGTTGCCTCGCATTGATAATTTTAGGTTGAACATTTTTTGCATGGTTTTATTGAGAAGTCTAGACTAGAAGTTGTTGTGCATATGACATCAGAGTACCACATGCCTATCAAACATTAACTCAAAAGTTGTCAATCACTAGCCAAAATTGGACATGATTAAATGTCTATAACTCTTAAATTATGCAGAATCAATGCAATTTGTGGATGCTTCCATTAAGTCAGTATATAGTCATTCATATATCATTTTTTAAAATTATGATAATCTCTAAGACTTAATCATCACAATGTTGAGGGAGGGTTCGAGTCTTATTCAATTTCATTTAAATGGCAGTAGCACCATTGAAAAATAAGTGGAAATGGATTGCTATTCACAATAAATCAGATGAAGTTTGCTTTCTCCTATGAACAACTGCCATCATGCTTTTTCAAAGGAAAACACTGAATTGTTTTTACCATACATGTACATAAAAATTGTGCTGTTTGGAAATTTCAATCATTTTTAGCATGAATAGAAACCTGATCCATTTATCTTTTTAACTCCCTGAAAGAGAAGATGTAGATGAAGCTATATTTTCAACAACGATAATAAGAAGTATTTTGGATGGCTTGCATATATATATATATATATATAGTTTTATGCAACTCAACAACAGATAAGACCTCATATACGATTTGCATTTGTTAATAATACATACTCTTAACATGAATCTCAGAGCCTTATTTTGTGACAAAAATAATACTGTTATTAATGTGTGAAATCTTCTCGTTTGTATTTTAGGATTACGGCTTCAAATGACCTCTGTTCCATTAGCTACAGCCTCTGTCATCTACCACAAGTTCTTCAGGGAGAATTCCCTCCAGCAGTATGACCCATATGTAAGTCACTAAGAATAGGTAGACAATTTTTTTTTACCTATCTCCATCAGTATAACCTTTCTGCATGTAAAGTCAACATTATTCAATTAAGAATCTTTTTCTTAATGTAAATGTGAGATAGAAGACTAAAATTTTACAATTGTAAATTAAGGATGTTCATGATAAGAAAAGATTAGCTAACTAGTTTTAATGATTAAGTTATGCAGAACTTTGAGGAATCATACCCCACTGAAATGCCCCCCTTAACCTTGTTTATTGATACATATACATGTGTTACCTAATGACCAAGGACTTGAAAGAAAATTTTTGTCAATTATAGAATATTTGCTGACTACTTGGTAGGTACAGACAGACTAACACAGATAATTTTTCCGGTGTTAATTTAATGTTAATATTACATTGCAGCTGATTGCGACCACAGCGTTATATTTGGCCGGGAAGGCAGAGGAACAACACATCAAAATAAGGGACATTGTCAATGTCTGTTACAGGTAATCTAAAAATTTAACAAAATTAAATATTAAATAAAATTTTAAATAACAAGGCTTTTTGGAGTTGTGATTGACAACATATACTGACATTTTAAAATTTTGACATGCCTGTGAGCAGCCCAGGTACCCATCAAATTTTAAAGAGACCAGTTGATAAGATTAAGATTTATTTCTTGGAAAGTTACAACATTATTTTGTACATTTGTATTCATACTAAAGTTTTGTGAACTTGCATTCCTTTTTAGCAGACATGAAAATATACCTTTGAAAATTGTAGTTCAGACTATATATAGTTAATAACCCCCTCCTTCCAAAAAAAAAAAAATCACCCTCTATCACCTTGTCAAAATCCAGTTAAACATTATATACATGTACTAGGATTACTAGATCTGTAATATGATTCATTCAAGTTAGCAAGATTGCAATTGGAACTTGTAAAGAAAGCAAATTTCATGTACAATGTTTGTTGAAACTAGACTACAAGTGACATATTGTCAAATTCTTTATCTGATAGTCTAGATCATAAGAGGACACTACTGTTTAATTCTTCGTATTATGTTCTAGGGCATTGCATCGCAGTAAGCCCCCGCTGGAGATGGGGGAAGCCTTCTGGTCTCTGAGAGACACAGTGGCCAACTGTGAGATGTTTGTTCTCAGAATGCTGCAGTTTAAGATCTCTTATCAGCACCCACACAAGGTATTTAAAACCATCCATGCAGGATCTAAAACATTTAAGGTTGTATTCAGACTTAGATACCAAAGCCAAACGTGCAGACCAAAAAAATTTGTGAATGTTGAGCAGAAGATAGACAAAAAGAAAGTGGATGGTCATTGGTGAGTGAAGATCTATGGGGAGTGATAACAGAGAGCAAAGAGAGACAGAGCAGAACTAAAGTGGAAAATGAATGTAAAGCAAATTGACAGAAAATGTGGAGTGAATGTAGAAATGGGTAGTGAAACATTTTTCGGGACTGAATGATACCCGTAATATGCTATACTGTAGATTCCTAAATATATGTGAGGAATTAATTACTGCCTAATTGTGCAAGAAGCACCACTCTCAGAATAAATTTACTTGGGCCATTCTTAAAAAAATTGTTTGTTTGGAATTGCCACCAGGAATGTTTCAGACCCAGGAGGGAGGGAGGGAAATTATTTTTTTTTCAAAATTAAAGTTAAATTAAAAATTGATGATAAAAGTCTCAATAAGGAATGAACACATTATTTTCTGCCTTTTTGTAAAGGGTATCTCCCATCAACCAGGAACCCAGTTTTGCTTAGATCCTACACTTATTAAGTGATTGGGTGACACATGTGGTAGCAGGCCAAGAATTGATTGAATAAAAAAAAATCTTCTTATTTTTGGTCAATAAAATTTTTCAAGGAGGGGTCATTTCAATGAGGCGGGAGGCAATTCCAAACAAACAATAATTTTATTTTGGCCTAGCTCCCTTTTATTTTTTTTTTTTTTTGGTGCAAAATCCATGTTAAGTTTCTTGATCAACCATCTGCTCGCAAGTTATTGTTCTCACAATATATTGTCTGAGAACAGTTTCGCAATATTAAGTAGTCACGTAAAATAAGGAATCTACAGTATTCCTTACTTTTAGTGAGTAATTAATAATGTTATGAAACGACTCCTAGTAGATGTCAAATGGTAAGAACACAACTGGACTTTTGGTTTTAGAGTTTTTATATGCATTTCATGATAATAAATTCCTCGTGTAAATTTAGGAATCTAGAGTTGTGGAATTTGAAAAAAAATACAGTTTATACTATATAATGATCTTACTTCATTGGAGAACTGACAGCCCTCCAACAGTTTAGTAGTTGTCCACCTGTTACTTTCTTTTTTAATAGTACAAATTTTTTTTTTTTTTTTCTTGGATAATGATGAATTGTTAATCAAAGTTTTGTCAGCACCACATTAACATACATATTGACTTGTATTTTAGTACCTTCTTCATTATCTCAAGTTCCTGAAGGATTGGTTTGAACCATATAAGTGGGAGACAACTCCTATAGCTCGAACTGCATGGACATTTCTGAAGGACAGTTACCATGGTAATTTGTGTCTACGTCACAAGCCCCAACACATTGCAGTGGGGTTAATCTACATGGCCCTGCAATGTCACGGTGTTGAGGTGCCACTACAGAGCAATGTGGCTGTGCCATGGTGGAAGGTAAAGTCACTTTATATCTTTGTTTTCAGAAATGCATGGAGAGGATTAAGCAACTATATGTTTGTAGCATTAGCTATTTTAGAAATTAAATACATTTTAAGAATATTTAATTTGTACGAGAATGGTGTTGAAGATATAGTTTAGTCTTGATTTATTCAAGAAGCTAAAGATGCAAGTTTGTTTTATTTTTTCAGTTCAAAATAGAGAACTGCAAAAAATTAAAAGGTTTAAACGTAATAAGCAAAAGAAAGGTGAACCTGAACCAGTGACATATATTTTATACATACATAAAATTACAATAATATTAATTATTAATCTTTGTAGACAAATTCACTTATTTGACACAAGGTTAAGTATTTTTAGCTCACCTCAACAAAGTTGGGGGAGCTTATGTAATACCCTCTGCATCGGTGTCGGCATCCCAGGTTAAAGTTTTTGGAGCAGTTTTCTTTTCAAGTACTTCTTTCTTTGCTCTATATTAATCAGAGATGCATGGAGGATGCTTCTAGTGTGTTTCATTGTACCAGTCAAGGTTTCAGATGCTGCAATTTCAGCTAAAGAATGACCAGGTTAATGCTTTTGGAGCAGGTTAACGTTTTTGGAGCAGGTTAAAGTCTCATTTCCAAGTAACTATAGGCCCTATATTGACCAAACTTGCATGGTTGATACATCTAAGGATGCACACTACTGAATTTGCCTCGCATCTGACCTACATTTTCCAGATGAGTGATCAGGTTAAAGTTTTTGGAGAAGATCTCATTTCCAAGTAACTATAAGCCCTATATTGATCAAACGTGCATGGATGATACATCTAAGGATGCACACTACTGGAATTGCTTCGGATGCTGGATCTGACCTACATTTTCCAGATGAGTGACCAGGTTAATGTTTTTGGAGCAGATCTCATTTCCAAGTAATTACATGTATAAGACCTACCTGAACCAAACTTGCATGGATGATGCATCAAGGGACGAACACTCTCAAACTTGTTTCAGATGCTGGATTTGACTTACATTTTCTGGATGAGTGACTAGTTTCAAGTTTTTAGATAACTCCATTCCTAAGTAACTGCAAGCCCTATCAGACCAAAATTGCATGAATGTTGCATCTACGGATGCACTCTACTAGATTATTAGTTTAGTGTGGGACTTTGCCTTACTTATAGACAACATTTGTTGAGGTGAGCTCTGTAATCTCTGATTACCTATGTTTTATATTTCAAATTGATTTTTTTTGCAATGTGTGATTTTGGTATAGGGTAAGAATATGACTAGGGGATATGTACAAATGTACATGTGCTTTACAACTTTCAATTAAAATTCACATAAATTGTCATTGCTTAGGTTTATTCTTTTTATCCCAGTGATACCACTACAGCAATAACATGAAAATATAAAAATGTTGTCATTACAATAACAACACTTGACATCTAGTTTGCCAACATTTGTTTGAGAAACATAAGAAAGTTTATCAGTGTTTTCATATGTTTTATCGCATAATGGCTTTCACAAGTTTCCAAACAGTGAAGCGCCCATCACTTCCCATGAATTTGTGAACTCCTGAGACCAGATTTTTACTCATAATCCATTTCCTCTCAGACCATCTGTGTTTTTTTGAATGACCCTCATATGTAAGAAATAAACAAAAAAGTTGTTTTGCCTCAGATTATGAAGTGATTGTATTTGTTGTTTGCTTTGTCCATGAACCTGTTGAAAGTCTGTATCTGCATTTATTACTTTGATTGACCCTAAGAGGATGAATGACTTGGCTATCTAATTTTCTGAAGCACTTGGATAAACATTTGTGATAAAGACAAGGTAAAGAAGTCAGGCTCTGGGATTAAGGAGGGTCACTGAAATGTACTAGTTATTGACCATGCAAAGGGATAACAAACCTACAATGTTCTCTCATCTTTTGAGGTTTGGTGTTTTTGAGTCCTAACTGAATTAGGAATTTTTAATGCACTTCCCAAATGCATTTGAGTGATTTAGAATCAGCCAAGAGACAATAAGTTAACAAGTGGAGAAGGAGATCGAAAGTAAAATATTTGTATTCCATTTAGTGTTGTCAATGAGTTAAGGAATCACTGTCTAGTTAGTAGAGTGTGCCAGGGCATCAACGATAGCTGGAAACGTGGGATAATTTGCATAACGGGCGAAGCCCGTTATGCATAAATTATCCCACGTTTCCAACTATCGTTGATGTCCCTGGCATACTCCACTACATGTAACTAGACAGTGATTCTTTATATTTCCATTTCATTGTGAAATAAAATTGTAAATTTAGATTTTAAAAATGTAGACTAATAGATTTAAATTACACGAGGCCTCACCTGTCAATTTCAGTAGTCCCCGCCCACTGACGTCAAACACAAAGACAGCCGCACGAGAATTACATGCATATTATGCCTCCTTAGAGTCGGACACAAAGACAGCCGCACGAGAATTACATGTATATTAGGCCTTCTTAGCTTCTGACCTTTCGCTTGGCGAAATTTGCATTCCGGTAGAATGATCAAGAAATCAACGCAACTAACTTTCAAAGAGTTGTCACAGAGAAAACAAATAGGAATGGAAATATTGTTAAATAAATGTGGAATAGAATTAACAAATATCCAAAACAATTAACCATCATACAGTGTATTTTGTTTGAGATAAAAATTGCCCTTTTTGAGTGAGATGCAAGAAAAAAAATTATTCAGAAGAAATTGCAAATAAAGTGCATATGCAGTGCATTAATATTTGTTTATACCAGTATTTAAAAGATAAGACAAATACCCGTATAGAAATCTTGAAGAATTAACATATTTTACAGTATCTGTTCAGTTTTTACCTTGAGCAAAGATAATGAGGCAAAATGATTTAATAAATCACCAGAGAAACTAAGTACTTGATCAGAAAAGTACACTGTAAAAATTGTGCTTAGGAAATAAACACTTCCATTACGTGTTTAGATCTAAACATGTTTGATTTTGTGTTTAACAACTAAACACTTGAGTCTTAATGTATTTAAAATCTATACGCGTTTAGATATTGAACATGTTTTTTGTTTTAAATTCGATCAAGTGCAGAGTTATCTTCCCGGAAATGATATATATTTGAACGTTTATAAGCGCGGTTGTCGAAACAAAGAAAGTCACAACAAAACAGTTTACGATATTTTCAAGGAAACTGGTGAGAATTTGAGTGACAGTGATCGCAGAAATAGTGAAATACACATGAAAGGATTCTTGTTACTTCTATAGAGGGTATGTATGCTTTTGTTTAAATAAAATTTACATGAAGAGCAAGGTAAACAACATTGCTTTTTATATCCAGGATGTCTTTGGATGCCATATCATGTTTTCACTAATGAGAGTAAATATTGAATCTAAAGATGCATAAATATCGATTAAAACATTTTTATTATATGCTCAATAGTTAATGTAAAACTTTAGCATGTTTAGTAATGAGCACATACTGCTACTTAAATGCAACGTATGTTCTTTCTTACAGGTTCAGTTTATTGGATAGCCGAGAGAAGGAACTTCATAATGGATGTGGAAGATGGATTATACATACTGCCATAGAAAATACTTTCAAGATTATCCAGATACTCTGCTGTTTTGTTTACATCACGGAGGATTTAAAATAGTGAACCGTATTCCATCACATTGTAAGAAGCACACCATACGTTTGTACCTGGAGTCTAAAGACTGTATTGTATATTGTAAATACAATATTAACTTTGTATTGTGCTACTGTCTTAAAATGCAGACAATTCAACAACTGGGTGTTTCTAAGTCTTTAGATGCAAAAAGGATGATATGTCAAAACTTCTGTAAGACTGTACAAAAAATGAAAAACATTCACAGGAGAAAAGAGTTCCGCCGAACGATGATTCCGTGAGAACACTTTACTGTGTGTTAGGTTTTTTTTTAGCATTTTAATATGATGTTTATAACTAAATAAAACTTATAATGGACACGCCTGTTATATTTTCAGTTTTCTTGCAGATCCTTGTTTAAAACATTGAAGTGTTTAGGTTCTAAACGCAAATCTAAACTGTTAAGAATTGTGTTTAAAATCTAAACATGTAAGCATTTAGGTTCAAAACACTTTCCATTACGCGTATTGAAATTAAACATGTTTAGAATTTAAACGCATTAAAAAAAGTGTGACAAGCTTGTGTTTAGAAATGTGTCTATCATCTAAACACATTTTTTACAGTGTAAATGTGTAACTATACTGAAAGGAAAAAGAAACGCAGGATAATATAATATGCGAAATATTTTTGACTGCGTGGCCAAAAATTATGAAAACTGGTCAGAGGTATATCTTGGTTACTGTACTAAAATCGGTGTTCAAAATTACTCAACCGTGAAATGTATGACGTCACGTAGGGAAAGTGGTAAAAAGCCAGAAACATGTGCATATTCATGATGACAAGTTTGTTAACACATTTTATAGCACCACTTGATGCACTGGAGGTATACACATGATTTTTCCATATTTACAGACAATATGATTTTCTTGCAATCATGTTATGGCTGATGAAAGTTCCATTCGGTCAAGTAATTGAATTGCTTAATTGAAAAAAAAGCAACAACATGTTGCTGTGCCGTTTGTTATTAGTTTTTTCCACAAAAGAACATTTTATTCGTTGTCAGAGAGGAACTGGAATGGTTTCCAACCAACCGTGACAATGACGTTGGCGTGTAACAAAGCCACTTCAAGATGGGGCTTTTCATCCTGCCACCCGTGTAATCGCTTCGGTATTACCACTGAAACCGAATAAATACAGTAGGTAATCATAGTCGTTTATATTCACCCTAAAACTGAAAGAAACCAACTGCTCTATTTTGGTCCGTGTGCTTGTCAACTTTACGTCGGTGTAACTCTCACTCACCTAATTTTTCAGCATGTTCACTCCAGGGAAAATGTAGCCAGTTTGTCAAAACTTTCTCGCAAACATTCGCATTTACCAAATCAAGTGGCCTCCATAAATTCTATTTCTTTCTCTAGACCGTCACGGTAGCTCAGTCGGTAGAGCACTTGCTCCGTGATTCGAAGATCGTGCCTTAAAATCACAGCCTCGACTGACCTAAGTCGATAAAAAAAATAGGTAGCAACTGTTCCTTTGCCAAGCGCTCGGCACTTTGAAGTGAAAGTTCTGGGTCCTTCGGATGAGACCTTAAAAACCGAGGCCCCGTGTCACGGTAGGCGTTGACACGATGGTCCTGAGTGCCGAGTAAAGGTCTAAATATGAAGCCCTTCACCGGTATATGATGACGTCTCTATAAAGTCTATATGAGTGAAAAATTCTCGAACGGGAAGTAAAACAACATTCATTCAATCAATATCATTCTCTAATCGAAAATCTGCGGGATATCTAAACGGTAGGTTTTGCATATAGGTCCCCCTCTACTCTCATCCAACTAAGGGTCTGTCTTGTCGGAAGGGTTAATTAATATCTCTATGAGAAAGATAAATGCACAGATGAACTCCAAGTAGAGGAGAATCAAAGCTGTGAGAGATGCCCAAGGAAAATAATGAAAATTTTCATTTTCACTTTCGGGGGTACCGTCATATGAATTTCAATAACTCATGAATTATCACTCAAAATCAATTGAGATTTTAGTAAATTGTTGATTAAAGATCGATTTAAATATTGGGTAACAATATTGAAAAATACTTGTGGGAAAAAAGCTTTAATTCACTTTAAAAGTTTACCCTGCGTTTCTTTTTCCTTTCAGTATAGTTAAAAACATTCATCTGATTTAACAACAATAATTCCATTGGATGGATTTAAAGGACATTATCTTGGACATTCATCTAGTCAAGAATTTCTTGAAACAAATCTGCTAATTTCTTGAGAATCGGTTATTCTAAACTTCTGCTTGACTACTTCTTGTCAAACTTTTTCAATGGTCGAAGTGATGTGGTGTTGAAAATGAATTTTTAAAGCATTATATAATTTATATTCATCCTTGTAAGAATGATCATTCTTAGAATGATATATACTGTCAGATCCTCTGATGAGTGATGAGTATAAAAAATAGCAAAGCCATTTAATAAGTTGTACAAATGAAAAGCTCCTAAACTAATCAGTATCAGATATATAGAGATTATAATTTGTTCAGGACATAATTTTTGTTGGCCAACTTTAGGAGATATACATGACTACTGGTTAGGGGTGTACAATATGTCTTCCCATTCCATTCAATTTCATGGAACCTCTTCTCTTTAATATAAAATTTTGCTGTAATTAAAGAAATCTTATTTATGATTAAAATGCACACAATTTCAGCATACCTTGTGGGGTAATTAAAATTTGACAGAAATGGCCATTGAATTCATTTATAAATCTCAGTGAGAGTTAAGGGTACATACCACACACAAAAATTGTATGCATGAATTGATATATATTTTTTGACTGATTATGAATGGAAATGACATAAATAATCAATCCCTAAAATATAAAGAAATCGTAAGATTCTTTGGTGAATAGATATTAAGCCACTTTGTATCGTTTTCTATGTAATTCTGTACAAAATTTTGCACATATTTTTAACATTGTGACAAAATCTTACAATATTCTCCCACTTTACCCAGAAAATATCATTCAGGTGACCTATTTGGATATCAATCGATGAGAAATATTGCTGATTTCTGAAAAAAGTTTGTTTGACATAATTGTGTTATTTATCCTTATCAAACAAGGAACCTTGCTCACTTTTTATTCGAATCTAATTTTAGGTGCTCACTGACGACATCACTGATGATATCATTAAAGACATCATAGAAGTTGTTATATGGACATATGACATAGAAACTATGGCAACGACATGAGGAACTTGTACAAGAGGGGAGAATGCATTGTGCGTGTGAAAGGGAAATCTGAAGATCATTTGTTATTGACCTGTCCAACTGTTCAACATGTTCATAATGTTTACCATGCAACATCATTGAACTGAACTAAAAGGAGTTCATCTTGGAAAGACATTTTAAAAATCTTTTTAGAATAAGTTTTTTCTGTAATATGGAAGTAAATGTGACAGTTTTGTTTATAGGTCTTATTTGTTTTCAAAAAAAAAAATGTTGACATAGAATGAAAATATTTTTAATATTTCTGAAATATATTTCAGTTGCTGCAGAGGAACTGACGCATTTCATATGTTTTTACTCCATTTAATTTAGATGTATATTTTGCATTGTTTCTAAATATAATACAAGTATTAGCTTTCCTAAAAAGCTTGTCTGACTTGAGTAAATTTATTTTTACGTGAAGAATCAAGAAAAGTTAAATCCAGTGTAATCAACATGACTCTGCATGAGTCATGAAATGAATTCTTTTGCTAAGAAACAAGAAAAGCTCAAATCAGTGGCATCAACTTAAAACTTGGACATGAATTTATTCTATATACACTATGTTACTTGAAATTTCTTTTTTTTTCATGGACGTAGGAATCGGGGACGTAAGGGGGGGGGGGGGGGGACCGTGCCCCACAATAATTTTGCCGATTTATACATAAATGTAGCTACTTTATGCTTGTGTCCCCTAAATCATGTAAATATTAACTTCTGCTAACTGTTTTATGCTCTATAAGGAATTTTTACTTGATAGTGTCTACCCTTAACTGAAAATTTCTTAAATTTCTTCCAACGGGCCTGTTCATGGATACAAAGATAACCAGTGCTTTTGAAAGAAAAGGTTACAACACTTAAAATCTGAACATCAATTGGTGAACAATTTTGATAATTAAGAATTTTTTTTTATAAAAAAGAAAAATAAACGTGTTACAAATGAGCTAACATCTTTACAAAAAAAATTGATGCCTGGATTGGTATGTATTTTGGGCCTATTTTTGTTGTAAATGATGAAAAAAAGTAATTAAAAAAATTCTAAAATCTTAAGAAATTGTAAACCTACTTTGATGTTCAAAATTCTACCTTTCTGCAACCATCCTTATTAATCTATACAAATCCTTATCTCTTCAAATTCCATTATTGTGGAACTTTGAATGAAAAATTAAAAACTATGCGGTTAAACTTGTTCATTTTACGCATCTAAACAGGACTCAACTTGTTATTTTCAAATTTTGGGATAAAGGTTTGTTTGTATCATCTGTCCTTAAGCAAAAGAATATTCAACATATTTCCTTCACTTTGATATTTTTTTAACTATGAATAAATTAAACGTCTGCAAGTTATGAATATGCGTAGATTTATAAAAATTCTAAAGGTAGAGAGACTTGGTATGAATTGAAAATAAACATCCATTAGTTAATCTAATAAAGATAATCAACAAGTGTTGACTTGACCAGCTTCATTCCTTCTGTTTTGCTGGAATGAATGATGCATTCGAGAATGGCCAAATGTTATGCAACCTCTAATGTATAATGTGATAATAATGACATCAGTGGCAATGCTCTGGATTGTTTGGGTGTTTAGCATGTTTGCTCTCCAATTGATAGTTAAGATAGTATGAAGTTTCCAAGATCAAGTTATCACAAGAATTCTATTGAACGACTTGACTAACAAGACTTGGCTAAATCTAGCACTGTCTGACGCCATGACGTCAGACAATTATCTTCTTGTGTTCAGAAACAATAAAAAGTTTTAAGAAAGAAAATTGCTGTTGTCCACTTTTATCATACATAAAAATTCAGATTACACATGGTAAATGTTTGTTATTGGTCCCCAGAGCCATGACTGAAGTAGAAAATATTTAGGTTGTAGATGAAAAACTCTAATCCATTCTCAGTTATTTTTTTTGGTAATTTTGATGAGCCAAGCAGTAACTTAAAACAGTCAGATTCCTAAAGTGGTTTGGTTGTTGGGCAAGATCTCCTCCAGGTATGATTGTTGAGCAACCTAGTACAAGACACACATAGAAAATGATGCAGGTGACTTAACTTTATATATTTGTATCCAGAATGCTCAAACACTTGTGTCTTGTTACAATTTATTTACTCTTTGTAAGCACAATAAAGTTTTAGCTCACCCGAGTCCAAGGCTTGAGTGAGATTTTCCGATTGAAGGGTGTGTGACGGTACATATTGTCGTTTTGTACATAATGTCGTCGGCGACAATATGTACCTACCCTCACTGCACGTATTGTCGTCCATCGGTACATATTGTCGTCGGCGACAATATGTACCAAGCCGAGCCTTATTTTCCTCCTGCATAATGGACGACGAAATGTACAGTCAAGCACCAGCACAAATTGTCGTCGGCGACAATATGTACAGTCAAGGTCGGCATATATTGTCGTCCATATATTGTTCTAACGAATATTTACTTGAACGGAAGGAGGCAGACAGCATTACTTGCATTAGTGTAGGGAAAAAACGTTTTGGTCAGAAAATTGTGTCCAGGATTGATGTACATCACTATGACATGTCAAGTTACCGTAATTCTTGAGATATCTGATAAATCAGCTTATTATATACTTGGAGATTGAATACATGTATTAGTTTTTTTGTTCAGTAGTAATGATTCTTTGAAAATTATTTTTTTGCGTTTTTGTGCGGCTACAATAGGTGATCAAAGTTTTTCATAGAATAATTAGAAAAAATTCTTTCAATTTTTTTTTTCAAGAAGTACTGGGTCAGAAGAGATGATACTTAAGTGAAAGCTTCGTTACATAGCGTACGTTCAATTTTGAGGTTCTGGCACGAAAAAGATCCCTCAATGCTCAATGACCCTGAGTGCTAAGTAAAGGTCTAAATTTGCAGCCCTCCACCGGCAAGTGGTGACGTCTACATGCGAATGAAAAATTCTCCAGATGGACATTATTACAACAAACAAACAAGCCAAAACGAAATCAATTTTGTTCAAATCATGACCCCAGGGGGTAGGGTGGGGCCACAATGGGTGATCAAAGTTTTACATAGGAATATATACAGAAAATCTTTAAAAATCTTCTAAAAAGAAAACCAGACAGATGTAGCACCGGCGTCCCCCCCCCCCCCCCCCGTGGTTTGTTTTTTTCTTCTCTACTTTGGTAATCTCTGTTTGTTTAACTTGTGTATACTCTCATTTTATTGCACAGGTAAACTTTCATATTAAATAATTTACTTAACATATATAGTAACACACCTTTACATACAAATGACTTTTTAAATTTTTTTGCTTGTCAAAAAAATTCCGACCCCCCCCCCCCCCCCATCCGTTCTGAAATTTCTGGATCCACCACTGAGATCAGCAGTAGGCCCGTGATTAGTGATGTCTATATGGAAGCATCCTCAGGTAGCGGAGATTCAAACCAGGCCTAGGGTGGGGTCACAATGGGCGATCAAAGTTGAACATAGGAATATATGGGAAAATCCTTCTCATATCTTCTCAAAAACAGCAAAGCAATGATTAGTCAATGAATATGTTTATGGATTGATTGATTTTTATTGTTTAAGGCCGAGTCGGCATTATTTCAGACATATTTCGGCGATCAAATTAAATGTATATGACCATTTTTGAAGTTTTTGGTTTCTCTGGCCATATTTATATGGAATGTTGCCGTGCATTGTCATGCGACATGTTCTGATGGACGGCAATATGCACAGTGAGGGTAGGTACGCAATGTCGCTGGCGACAATATGAACAGGACGACAAAATGTACCGTCACAACCAAGCTGCATGAAATAGCATACGAAACACGTCAGTGTGATTCACACACCAATTATATATTAGGAATGACTCTAATTCTTGGCCAAATTATTCGAGTATAACCTGGTTTGGGTCAGTTTACGCTTTATAATCCGCGAAGCGGATTATAAAACAGCGTAAACTGACCCAAACCAGGTTATACTCGAATAATTTGGCCAAGAATTAGAGTTATTCCTTATAATTTAATTTTAAAATCATTAAATAACTATGGGTGTAAAATTTCGTTACTTTTTATTAGTTCAAATTTGCCGCTCAATAATACACCCATAGTAACGGAAGTAACGGAAGTGATGGGAATCGAGGGGAGGTTAAAACTGATACATAGGCCTAGCAGCCATGTTGTTTGGTTACATGTGGTAAGATCGAATTATTGTTTGAAATTAAAGGTACATTTATTAAATCTGGAATTTTCCATGAATCCCGAGGACTGGAAACGAGAGGATTGTATGGATACAGATGATTCAGCTGGTTGTCAAGGGGGTGTGTCCCCATACCAAACAGGTTATACAGAAATAATTTGTGTTCCTTTTTGGATATTAACCAATCAGAGGCTAGAATACAAACAAAATTAAATTATATTCACAAAACTACCAAAAAACAACAAAAGAAATCTGTAAGCAACAATATCTGTGGGGTTACAATATGTACAGTGAGGGTGAGGCACATAATGTCGCCAGCGACAATTTGTACATCTGTAACTCTCAGCCGGCGACAATATGTACCGATGGACGACAATATGTGCAGTGATGGTAGGTACATATTGTCGCCGACGACAGTATGTACAAAACGACAAAATGTACCGTCACAGGGTGTTCAGTGTCCGTCTGTCTTTTGATGTGTGTTGTTTGTAAACTTTTCACATTTTAGACTTTTTCTCAAGAACTACTGGACCAATTTCAAGCAAACTTGCCTTACATCCTTGGGTGAAGGGGATTCAAATATGGTCAAATGAAAGGCCACACCCCTTTTTCAGGGAATTTCGTGAAAATTTAATGATGTTTTAAAAATCTTCATAAGAACCACTGGGCCAGAAAAGATGAAACTTATGTGAAAGCTTCATTTCATAAGGTAGATTCAAGTTCGTTCAAATAATACCCCCAGGGCTAGAGTGGGCTACAACAGGCATTCAAAATTTTAAATAGGAATATATAGGAAGAAACTTTCCAAGTCTTTTCAAGAACAGCAAAGCCATGATTATTAGTCATACATGTATTTATATCATGGAAGCATCCACAGGTAGTGTAGATTCAAGTTTGTTCAAATCCTGACCTCCAGGAAATCTGGGGAGGGTGGATTAGGTGATCAAAATCTTACATAGGAATACATGAGAATTTTTATAAACCTCAAGAACAGCAGAACCATGATTAATAAAATTTATATGGAAGCATCTCCACGTCATGTATATTCAATAAATGTGAAGATAACGAACAGTAATACATGTATAAGATAGTGGGTCATCTGTTGTCCTTGTGCTTCTCGACCTGTCAGCTGCATTTGATGTCATTGACCATCGTATCCTATTGGATAGACTCAATGCAGCGTATGGAATAACAGGTGGAGCTTTAAGTGGATTCAATCTTACTTAGAAAATCAACGTCAAACTGTGTCAATTAACTCTCTCAAATCCACCGAGCGAGTTTTTTCTTTTTGGCTTCCCCCAAGGGTCTGTTCTGGACCTTAACTCTACTGTTTGTTTTCCAAACCTATTGGGGCCATCTGTCACAACATGGAATGTACTACCACTGTTATGCAGACGACTCGCTAATTTACCTCGTTATTAGACCATTGGAAGGGTGGAATGATTATTTTTCAAGATTAGAAGCGTGTATAGTAGATAGTAGTTCATTGATGGCTACAAACTTGTTGAAACTTAACAAGGACAAAAACGGATTGAGCTTATTACTCTTCTCTTCCAAACATTATACAGCAAACATTCCACTACACCACTTTAAGGCTGGAGAAAACATTTCTGTTACATCGCTCTTCAAGAACCTTGGTGTTTATTTCGATTCCCATCTACCGTCAGAGAGTCATGTGTCATCTATTGTGAAGATTAGTAATTAGTAATAATATTAGTAATATTGCACGAATTCGCCATCTCATTACAACGGAGGCATGAAAGACTCTTGTCAATGCACTAGTTTCATCAAGTCTTGATTATGTCAACTCTCTTCTGTTTGGAATCAACAGGACCACTTTGGACCGCTTACAGGAGGTACAGAACACCGCGGCAAGACTTCTCTCGAGAACATCAACGCGGAAGCATATTTCCCCTGTCCTGGTGGAGCTGCACTGCATAGCTTCCGGTCCAGTATCGACCACAATTTAAGATATCGGTGCTTACCTACTACACCCTGTTTGGATATGATCCTTTATATCATTGAAGTTTATAAGCCAGCTCGATCACTAATCACTAAGATCAGAAACATCAGTAAGGCTTGTACCAGAAGTTCGCACTATGATTTATTGAGAACGGACTTTAAGTTGGGCTGCCTCCAATTTATGGAATGAACTTCCGACAGACATAAAATTTGCTCAAAATGTGGATGTTTTTTAAAAAACTGCTAAAACACTTTTTGAAGATTGCTTTTTCTGAGTTTTAAACCCCTATTTTTATTTTTTAAAACTATCTCAAGTACTTTTTTCGTAATCAAATCATGAGGCTATCTCCTTTGTATCTTTTTTATTCTTTAATGTTATTAATACTTGAGTAATTTTTTGTAATGTAAATATTTGATTTTACTATTTTTATTTAACTTTGCTTCTTCTTGTATGTCTCTGCATTTTTATGCATCTTTCTTTTTCTTTTTTAAAGCTTTAATTACTATCCTGTACATTTATTCTAGTATAATCTTATTGTTAAGTGCCTTAGAGTAATTTTTATTATATAGGATGCCCTACAAATGTTTTATATATGTATTTACAATCTGGCACAAGTCCAATTAAACAATGCAGATTGTGAACAGAGCAGACATAGACCTCTGAAAACCGAGATGGGATCAGGTGCCATGGATGAGTGAGCATCCGCTGTCAAACATGCCATGTGCTCCTTATCATGTTTGAGTAAATGGAAAAAAAATTGTAGACAATTCATTGTGGACAAAATCAATGGTCTAACAATTTGTATGAAAGAATCAGTCAACATTTGACTTAGCAATACGTTGTATTTGCAAATAAGGTCATTGTATTGACCATAGAATTGAGATATGTTAACTTTTCATGAGATTGTTGATATCTTTGTATCATCAACTTATTTGTTGGTAGTATGCCTCTTTTTAGAAATTGATAATAAGTAGAATATGCGCTTGGGCACCGAATCAACTGGGAGACATTAGAAGGCGATAATGGTATATGGCTACATAAACAAGCAAATTCAAAGAATTGTGGTCCCCCGCTTTCGGAGTCTTAATGGATGGGATGCCATTATTTATGGCATATTGTAACTGTCTTGTTTGTGTGTCCTGTCTTGTCTGTGCACTATACAAAAAGACATAGATTATTGAATTAATAACAGTTATGGCAAATATCATAGCTTCTCAAATCTATATCAAACTTCAAGATCAAGGTCATGAGGTCAAATATCATAAAAATTACGAAAGGTCTTGTCACAAGTAATGTTCATACTGTCGGAAAGGTCTTGAAACAGGTAAAGCACATATCAAATGTAAATGCCATGTCTTATCTTCTCTCAATCAAAAGTTATTAGCAATGTTAAATTTTTTGAAAAGTAGGTCAAACTTCAAGGTCAAGGTCATGGGATTAAAAATCATAGTACATTTGGAAGTGCTTGTCACAGGTAATGCACATGCCAAATATGAATGCCCTATCTTCGCTCCTTCAAAAGTTAGAACCGTT
Source organism: Saccostrea echinata (assembly GCF_033153115.1). Taxonomy (NCBI): domain Eukaryota; kingdom Metazoa; phylum Mollusca; class Bivalvia; order Ostreida; family Ostreidae; genus Saccostrea; species Saccostrea echinata. The sequence continues at coordinate 8,421,625 of NW_026889764.1, forward strand.
CACGGTAGCTCAGTCGGTAGAGCGCTCGCTCCGTGATCGGGAGGTCGTGAGTTCGAATCTCGGCCGCGACAGACCTAAGTCGATAAAAAATAGGTAGCAACTGTTCCTTCGCCATGCGCTCGGCACTTTGGAGTGAAAGTTGCGGGTCTTTCGGATGAGACCTTAAAAACCGAGGCCCCGTGTCACGGCAGGCGTTGGCACGATAAAGATCCCTCACTGCTCAATGGCCCTGAGTGCCGAGTAAAGGTCAAAATTTGAAGCCCTTCACCGGTATATGGTGACGTCTCTATATGAGTGAAAAATTCTCGAATGGGACGTAAAACAATATACAATCAATCAATCAATCAAAAGTTAGAAACACTGATGAAATGTTTGGAAAAAAGTCAAACTTAAAGGTCAAGGCCACGGGGTCAAATATCGTAGCACACATAGGAACATTTCGACACAGGTAATACACTTGTCAAATATGAACACCCTATCATATCTCATTGAAAAGAAACCGTCAAAGATAAAATTTTTGAAAATTACGTCAAACATGAAGGTCAAGGTGAAGGGGTAAAAAATTATAGCATGCTCAGAAACTGCTCACTGGTAATGCACATGAATGCATATCTGTTCTCAATAAAAAGGACTAAGCAAAGATAAAAATTTCGAAAAATAAGTCAAACGTTAAGGTCAGGGGGGTCAAAAACCATAGTATGTTTGGAAATCTTGTCACAGGTAATGCACACGTCAAATATGAAAGCCCTGTATCTTCTAAATCAAAAGTTATATGCAAAGATAAAATTTTGAAAAATAGATCAAACTTCAAGGTCAAGGTCACAGGGTCAAAAATCATAGTATATTTGGAAAGGTCTTGTCACAGGTAATGTACATGTCAAATATGAAAGCTATACATGTATCTCTTCTAAATCAAAAGTTATAAGCAAAGATAAAATTTTGAAAAGTAGGTCAAACTTCAAGCTCACGGGGTCAAAAATCATTATAGTACATTTGGAACGATCTTGTCACAGGTAATACACATATATAATATGAAGGCCCTATCTTTTCTCATTCAAAAGTTATGGCCAATTTAAAGTAATGTTAAAATTTTTGAAAAATAGTTCAGACTTCAAGGTCAAGGCCACGGGGTCAAAAATCATAGTATATTTGGAAAGGACTTGTCACAGGTAATGTACTTGAGAAATATAAAAGCCTATCTCTTCTCATTCAAAAGTTATGACCAAGGTTAAAGTTTTTGTGACTGACAGACGAATGAGATTTAATGTCCCCTCGCTTTTGCAAAAGTGGGGGACAAAAAGGGAAGTTGATGATAGAAAAATTGTAGTTATCATGTTTATCATAAAGTTAGTTGTTAAGTTTGCCATCAATGTCTTTTTCTAGTAAAATATCCAAATTTGAAACAGATGGTCAGACTCTGTGGTGTCTTTTGTTTCTAGTTCAATGGGATATTCAATCAATGCAGGACTGAAAATTAATATTGTTAATTGATAAACTGTTGTGGATATATCTAAATGTCGAACTGAAGGCCACATCAAGAGCCTTTTTCTTTACATGTAGAAGTATTGGAATAAATTCTGCTTTATAAGAATGCAAAAACGGGTCTGCTGATAAAGGGCCACAAATTGTATCCATGGAAAGCCATTCCAACAAGTTTTTGGAAGACCTAGTCTTTAAAGATTACCTTTAGCTAAATATTGTCCACGAGAAACCGAAGCATTTTTCTAATATCAACTTCATAGTACTGAATTTTTTTTTTTTAAAAAATGCAGATGACTAATTACAAGGTATGTAAATTTACGTGTTTTATTTTTATTGAAGAAACAGCTGTCTTTGATATCAAAAAGCCTTGTCTTTAATACATAATTCTTTTTTTTTTTTGGGGGGGGGGGATTGTTGAATAAAGTGTTGAAAAGTCGTACGTTTTAATGCTATTGATTTTGGCAAAAGAAGATGGGCGAACAAGGAGAGCGAAATGCCTATGGTGCAACAAATATGAAAGTGAAAAATTAAATTTCAATTATAACAAAATTTTCCTTGATGTTTTATTTAACATTAAAGTATACTCTATGTAAAATCTCCACAACTTGCAAAACTCTCACAAAGATTGAAATTATTTGTCTACGAAATCACATATACACACCAAAGAAGACAAAAAGGATAATTTTCTCATATTATAACACAATTTTTCCATAAAAGTGGGTCTTCGCTCCATTTTTTTCTGAAAGTTTATTCTCAGAGTATGCGTAAAATATACATTTTTAGTAAACATCCACTATATCTTAAAAATACACAACATTCATATATTTCCGAGAAATACTTGTCCATTTAGTCACGGGGCATACCACAAACATAATTTAAATGCCATAAATTATCAGAAGTTGTGTAGCGTAGTGTTAGCGTGTTAGTCTCAACGAAAAATGATACTCAGGTTTAATATTATTTTTTTCTTGCTAGGGTTCGAACCCCACAATACCATTTTATTAATAATAGAATAATTATGGCCGAGAAAATTTTTTTCTGCAGAAAAGTTTTGTTGTCATAATTTCATAAATTTCAATAATAATAACTTTACTCTGAATACTAAATTCACAAATTGAATATGATTATGATATATCTGAAGCTATAAGCATTCTGCATGCCTTGGTCTCCAATTTTCTAAAGTTCCTTCGAGTTAGTAAGTATACAAATCTGATTGACACTACTTCTCGAAAAAGTTGTTGAGCAGTACTCCTGAAGTTTCTCTGTTAATATTTTAGTGAGGACACAGGTACTTTTGGACAGGACACCCCCCTCCTCCCCCCCCCCCCCCCGGTATTCAACCCCGGGCCTTGTTGGAAATTTTTTCGCAAATTATATTAATTGCACTATAGGAAATTATACATATTATACATATACAAATTATGTATAGTGGGGTATTTTTGTGTGGAACGATTATTTTGGGGTTTTCACGATTTTTTCCTATGGTACACATGATGAATAAGTGCAATAAATATAATTTGTGAAAAAAAATTCCAACAAGCCCCGGGGTTGAATATCGGGGGCGGGGGGGGGGGGGGGGGGTCCTGTCCACAATTACCTGTGAGTGAGGAGTAAAGAAAGAGGTTTGGTAGAACATTTACTGGAACCCGCTATGTATCTTTCTTTTAAAGGATTTTTATAAAGTTTTGGAAACCAGAATAGGCGTGGTAATTTAAATTCAATTTGGTCACTTGGAACATAAAACTAATTAAAACTGACTTATGGTTTTGAAAAAATTCAACCTTAGAAAGGGAACAAAGAGTATACTTTGGATTACCCCTGGTAGAATTAAATTCAAGTTCATGTAAAAGACAGCTGTAATAATGAGCCTTGCAAACAAAGGCTATGGGTCTAGAATTTGGTCCACATATTTATGACATTAAAGAGGGAAATTTACACAAAAATCTGCTGAGCCAAAGTGGCTCTGTTGAGCATTGTGGCCCATAGGCCCCTTGTTTTGAGATATGGGGTGCAATTAAGTAATAGGGGATAAATACTTTTAAATGTAAATAGGCAAAAACACAATCATATTTAGATACATGCAAGTTAACAAATGGTTAAAGAATTAATTGAATTTAACGAACACAACTCTATGTATTTAAAGCAGTACAACCTTGAGACATGACACTCTAATTGTTAAGATATATGATATATATTTTCCCTCGTGTTTTGATATTTCTTCATACCTTAACTTACACTGTTTTGTTGTTGCTACATGGTAGTACAGTATACATTTTAAAATATAGGACTACATTTTACAAGTACATTGAGCTTTATTAAATTTTCTCTTTGTCAAATCAACAGATTATCTGATTTTGTTACGTATGTTAATTAATGTAAAATTGTGATAAGGAGATAAACCTCGTTTATTTATTTGATTACGGTGGACTGGTGTAATTTTAACAAATGACGGTAATTTGGCGTATTCAATAATTATTACAGGTGTATACCTCGTCATAAATTCACCATAGATTATTTCTGTTGAAGTATTTTATTTTACTGCATATTTAAGTACTTCAAGTTTTCATCGTATAATTGTTATGTTGAAATATGATAAAAACTAAATAAAACTAAATAATAAAGATGATAAAGAGTTAATAGACTGCTGTGTGCGTATTGGAATCTTCGAACGGTGAAACTACTAGCTGTTAATGTCTTTTTTTCTTGCAAAAATATCATCCCTTATCTAATAGGTCATAGGATATATATATATATATATATATATATATATATATATATATATATATATATATATATATATATATATATATATATATTAGGGATGTCAACGAATAGTCGACTATTCGACTATCAGTCAAATGGACCGACGATCGAATAATGAAACGACATTCGAATATTATTTTAACTAAATAAATGCAATAAATGAGTGATAGATGAGATGGAATTCTCATCAAAAAATGAGAAACAGTCTTTTCTCATAGACAGTCGATAATCTTCCTCAACAAAAAACGGTAGATTTTCCATGTACGTATAGAAAGTACAGCAATTATAAATGCTTCACTACTGCGAGAATTAATTGTCAGTAACTGCCTGTGTTGTTTTTGTAATAAATTAACCAATATAATGGGCTTTGTTTGTAAAATCATTCATTGGACAAATATCTTTTGTTATTTTAAGTTTGCTCAAATGCAAGGAATAAACCTGTTTTGATACATCGATAATTATTAAAACAATGCGCTTACATTTTAAACTGTTTGAGGACATTTTGATAGCCTCCCCCCTCCATTTTATTTCATAATAAGCTTTAAAAAAATATCAGCTGGCAATTTTTTAATGCTTACTAAATAAAAAATGACCGCATGTACAGGCCGATTTACGAATTCTATTTATGGGGAAATAATAAATTTTGGAGAATTAGGTTTCTAAATTTATTTCATAGAATCATGCTATCCACGCGTTACGTTGCATTAATCTTGATGTTACTTTTTAAACAGATTTAAGTAAAAAGGTTTCTGAGTATGTACCAATGAAGTATGAAATAAAATTTTATTTTCAGAAAATGTTCCAAATATTCGACTATCGTTCGAATAATGCAATCGAATGATCGACTAAGGAAAATAAATATTTTGACATCCCTAATATATATATATATATATATATATATATATATATATATATATATATATATATATATATATATATATATATATATATATATATATATATGTTTGGGTATCAAAATACAGATTTATTTGACATCGTTTCAAGTTAACTCTATTCATACACACAAAAAGACTTAGAAGTTAGAAATGTTCTGCTTATGCTTGATCAGAAAATGAGATATATTTATTTAATTTCGATAATGATAATAATAATGATGATGATGTTGATGATGAGAATAATAAAAATAAAATACATGTAAAATAAAATTTAAAAAAATAATTAAACAACGAAACATGCTAGTGAAATCAGAGAATTGAAAATTTTCCAGAGCAGATGTCAAACAAGTTCATTGTGCATTGTCACCATTATCAGAATGAAGTCTGAACTATCAGTTAATTTAAAATTGTTTGTTTATTGATATAATTTTATATAAAAACTCAAATCATAGACGGGGAAGAGATACATCATAATCAATTCAACAAGTACTCAACAGTGATTTAATTATCTTGAAATAAATACAGGGCAGTGTGGGTAGCGACATGTTAAAAAATACAACCCCCCCCCCCCCCCAAAAAAAAAAAAAAAGAGAAAAGGTAATTTACACTCCACAAACTGACCAATAACCCACGATCTCAATCTGAAGAGCCATAATTACCTCCAAATGAGCTTAAATAAATATATAAAAACGCATACCTATTTACGTTTATGCAGATTATTAAAATAAATAATAATAAAATCAAATTTGCATCTACTTGTACTTTATTTATTTTTGACTAATCGATTACAAATTGTCTAACTGATTACGATCGTTCCGACTGAGTAAACGGTTACAAATTGCCATCCTTATTAAAATATGTATTGAATCAAACACAGTCATACAGTTATTATTATGTTTTTTATCACGAAACAGTAGTTTATCAAATTGTATCGAATGACTACATTGTTACATACTTGACCCTTTATCATATCGCCCTTGTTGTATAATAATTTCTTCTACCCGATGCTCAAGATAACAATTTTACAATCTATACTGTTGTTGGAAGGATGTTTATTTTAAGATCACATCCACTTTTTACCCTACCCTTTCTTTTAGTGAAGGTAAGTTAAAATTCATTCATTCAATTTCACTACTTTCTATTTTTGGTGCCTCATACACTTACACTAGGCACGAAAATTGTCAATTCAAACTCTATAGAGGCTAAATACAAATGCCTCTGTCTGATGTGGAGATCATTTTCATATTCAAGTACATGAATATATTTTTCTTTAAAGATTATATGAGTGACATGGACAGAATCTGTTGGAGAACAAGTTATAATCTCTTGTTTTTCTAATTTTGAATTGTGAGCTCGTTTAAAGTCTTTTGTAACATGACGTATATATATATACATATTTATGTCAAATGCATTCAGATACACATTATTCTGTTTCTTTCAGCTGTTCCCGCTTCATGCCATGTCTGAAGATAGCCCTTATACTGATGTATGCTCCGCATACTGCAATGCCAGCATGTTTAGTAACTGCAGCTGCATTGGGAACAACAAGATTCTGAAGTGTGAGGGAAAGTCTGTCGGAGTCTTTTTAGTCATGAATATTACCGATTCAAGTCTTAACAGCAGTTGTTCTATGACGTTCAATCAAACGTAAGTCAAGTTTTGAACACCACTTTGTTATCCGGATCTCTAGACTTTCGACTGATAAGTATGTGTATAATGCAACCCCTCTTTTGATGATTTATTTGACCACAGGTCTATGAATTGACGCATACTAGTAGATCTATCCATGTACAATAACAATTACCCCCTCCCCCCCCCCCCCCACACACACACAGTAGGATACAGAAACGCATCATCAGGGTTCTCGTAAGTCCAACACACACTGCAGTATTTTAAAAACTCTGTTTTACAATAAAAATTGCTTTTATATGTGTACATGTATTATGTGTCTTTTTTGCGGCATTGGTGTAGCTTACTAGTTTAAAATATGCATCTAAAAATTTTTAATGACAATTTTTTACAATAGCTTTATTGGTAAAGTATGGGGCCTATGGAATTCCATGTACTACATGCAGCCAACTGCTTACTGCCAACTGCCACTGCTCATAGATGATATTTCCTGATTTGTTATCTTTAATATCTTTAATACGCATGCTTGAATAAACCCTATGAAAGCAATAGTATTACAATAATAGCAAAAAAATTGGCGGATTCAGGAATTTTTAAACGCTGAAGGCGAGGAAGGAATAAACAGGAGGAAGGAGTATCTCCTCTAAAATACAAAACATCTAATTCCCACATTTCCTTGCAGACAATACCTTTTACTGACGGGGAGAGATTATAACATCAGAAAAATAAGAAGGGGCAAACTTTTAGTAGGATCCTTGATAACTATGCATTTACACCAGAAATACTAATGAAAAATCATAATACAAGGCATAACCTTTACTCTGTGTAAAAATAATTGATCGTGGGCAAGGAAGCAATTTCTGTGCGGAGTGTGTGATTGATGGGAAGGGGGGGGGGCAACAGGAATCCCTTGTCAAGAAATAAAAAGGCCATAGTCATTATTATTGAGGGAGCACTACTGTATAGTATATGTTGGCAATTTATTCGGAACATCCCAACCACTGTTTTTACAGATCTAACATTAGCCATTAAAACGATTAAATAAAACACATATAAAAATTCAGAAATACAGATACCTTTCATAGGATAAAAAGAAATACTAAAAGATATATAGCTAGATATTTTACCCTTGGCAAAAGTTATGTTATTATAATTTTCAGGAATATTTCTAGTGTAAATACATATGCTAACAAATGTTACCCAAGACCCAACTAAGAATTTGTTCTTTTATCGTATGTGACCTATTGAATTATACGCCTGCAAGGAATTGTGGGATCGAATTAAATGTTTTGTTTTTAAGAGGAAACATTTCTTTTTCCTATTAACTTCAATATAAATGGCAATTTGGCCATTAAAACTTGTTTGAATGCAAAGAAAAATATCAATTGAAATCAGGCTTTAAAACATCACCAGATTTTCAAATACTCATGGAAATGGATAAATGACTCTTTCAGTACATTTTTTAAAATTTGTTTTCTCATTTGAAATTGGTTATAAAATGACTATTTTCCTGTTTTAGTCTGTATACATATGCCCCCCCCCCCAATAAAACAACAAACCTTGGTATGAATTTGTGAAATAACAATTCATAATACCTGTAAAAAAGCGTCTTGCTTCACAAAGCAAAGAAGGGCTACTATTCGTGCAAAGTTGAGGAAAGGGGCAGAGATCTTAAGCAGCTCATCAAGTTCACTAAAGACCTCATGGGAAAAAAATGCAATCCCCTCTACCAACTACTTTGCCAGATGTTGATCTTGTGGAGGCCTTTTCAGACTTCTTCATAAGCAAGGTGACTAAGATGCGAGAAGGACTCCAACAAATCCAAGCAGATCAGTCAGACCACCATAGATTAGATGTAAAATTCATTGGAGAACACTTAACTGCATTTGATTTGACGACTGTAGATGAAGTTGAGTCAATCATCAAAAAGTCGGCAACCAAGTCTTGTGAGTTGGATCCGCTCCGAACATATCTGACAAAACAATGCTTGGAGTCACTTCTTCCTATTATAACATCAATTATAAACGCATCTCTCTCAGAATATGCAGTTCTTTCTAGTTTCAGGGAGGCAGTTATTACGCCCCTGCTCAAGAAACCAGGATTAGATAAGGAAATCCTTTCAAACTACAGACCTGTCAGCAATCTGTCGTTCATCTCTAAAATACTTGAAAAGGTAGTTGCTAAGAGACTAGACAACCAACTAAACTTAAAAAACTTAAATTGCCTTAGTGACACAATGAAGTCAGCATAAAGAAAACATCATTCTACAGAAACTGCTTTTCTCAAAGTGCATCATGACATTACGCAGGCATTAGATAGTGGGTCGTCTGTTGTCCTTGTGCTCCTCGACCTGTCAGCTGCATTTGATGTCATTGACCATCGTATCCTATTGGATAGGCTCAATGCAGCTTATGAAATAACAGATAGAGCCTTACAGTAGATTTAACCTTACTTAGAAAATCGACGTCAATCTGTGTCAATTAACTCGCTCAAATGCACCGAGCGAGTTTTTTCTTTTTGGAGTCCCTCAAGGGTCTATTCTTGGACCTAAACTCTGCAGTTTGTTTTCCAATCCTATTGGGGCCATCTGCATGTCGACAACATGGAATGTACTACCACAGTTATGCAGACGACTCGCTAATTTATCTCGTTATAAAACCAATAGAAGGCTGGAATAACTATTTTTCAAGATTGGAAGCGTGTATAGCAGATATTAGATCGTGGATGGCTACGAACCTGTTGAAACTTAACCAGGGCAAAACGGAGCTAATTATTTTCTCTTCCGAACACAACGCAACAAACATTCCACTTCACCATCTTAAAGCTAGAGATAACATTTCTGTTGCATCGCTCGTCAAGAACCTTGGCGTTTATTTCGATTCCCATCTGACATTTGAGAGTCATGTGTCTTCTATTGTGAAGACGAGTTACTTTCGTATCAGTAATATTGGACGAATTCGCCATCTCATAACAACGGATGCATGTAAGACTCTTAATTTTCAATGCGCTAGTTACATCAAGGGTCGATTATGCCAACTCTCTTCTGTTTGGAATCAACAGGACCACCTTGGACCGCTTACAGAAGGTGCAGAATTGTCTCGAGGACATCAAAGCGGAATCGTATTTCCTCCGTCCTTGCGGAACTGCACTGGCTTTCGGCCCAGTATCGACCACAATTTACGATACTGGTGCTTACCTACGTACTGCACCCTGTTTGGATATGCTCCTTCATATCTACAAGAACTTGTTGAAGTTTATAAGCCAGTTCGATCACTAAGATCGGAAACATCAATAAGACTTGTAGTAGCAAAAGTTCGAACTAAGACCTTTTGAGAGCGGACTATTAGTTAGGCAGCCACCAGTTTGTGGAACACATAAAATTGGCTCAAAATGTGGATGTTTTTAAAAAAATTGCTAAAACACACTTTTTAAAGACTGCTTTCCCTGAGTTTTAAACCCCTATGATTTTTATTTTTTAAAATATCTCAAACATTTTTAAAAAATAATTTTATGCATCTCTCATTTTCGTTTTAAAGCTTTAATTACTATCTTGTGCATTTATTTTACTATAATCTTATTGTTAAGCGCCTTAGAGTATAAGTTTTATTATATGGGGCGCTCTACACATGTTTTATTATTTATTTATTTATTTATGTAAAAATTAATTGTTGTGTCACGGGGGGGGGAGGGGGGTGAGGTATTATAGATGTTTTCAAAATAAATTTCCATTTTCCGTTGATTTCTATAGTGAAAAACACAAATTGTACCAATTAAAGACTTAAAATATATCTCTTTGTTTTTGCAAATAAGTTACGTCTTATGAATATTCACATAAATGTCTATATAAATATGAAAAATCACTCATGATTTGTATGTAGAACTATAGTTCGCCGTTATTTTCTTGCTATCATAGGATCTATACTCGTAGGATTTATTCAAGCATGCATAAAAGATAACAAAATAGCCTAGGGTAATATCATTTATAAGCAGTGGCAGTAAGCAGTGATCAGTTGGTAGTAAGCAGTTGGTTGTCGTATATGGAATTCCATATGGGCCAAAAACAAAACAAACAAAAACAAAACACACACACAGAATGAACATACACATATAGATTTTATTTATCAAATACTGCCCCATGAGGGAAGACAGCACCTTATGCCGGTTGATCCTAGATTGACTCCAGGAGGGAAATACTGTGAAATCAATAATATTCGTGGGAGCTTATTTTCTTTGATTGCTTAAATTGTACAGGTTCGTAGGAACGTAATTTCATGTATATTCCCTTATACCTACAAGAGGAACTATGGCAGTCACTTTGTAACCCTAGTTTATTAATTCGTGGAGGGTTTAATTCGTTGATGACAGGTACCCACGAATTTCACGAAGATTGAGCCACCACGAAATCTAATGATTCCACAGTGACTCTTGTAAATATGAACGTTATTTATTATAAAAACTTTCTATTCTGAAAACTTCAGAAGGTAACATCACTGTACCCCATTAGGATATTTTGCATAAAAATGACTAAGTTTAACAAAGCATTTTCACCATTAATGATCAAAAATATCTGTTATATGTACAACTGATCAGCAAAATCGTTGAATCCACACTTTTCAAAAGTTATGTCCCTTGGTCGCCATCTTTGGGAAGAAAGTTATAGAATCCTCACAGTAGCTTTCGTAGTTTTCTGGTCTGTAACTTTGTCATTTGACTGGAAAAATCTGCATCGTGTCTATCGATTTTCCGAAGATGGTGATTGAAAGAAAAAATTAAACCCCGTGGATTCATTGGAGCACACCCATTTGCTTGGTAGCATAAAGAGGAGAAATATCGTTTCTTTTTGTAGACCCCACAAAGGGACACAACTTTTGCAAAGTGTGGACTTGACTGTAAAGACTTCTATCTTGAAAACTATAGGAGGAGTTATCCGGACAAATAATAAACCCTATATGCAATATGTTTAGAAATAACAATGTTTAAGAGCTGGTATTTTTCTCATAAATTATCAAAAATAAAATCCAAGCAGCACATGTGTGCACATCTCTCATACATGTTCAATTTATCTGCAAAATAGAAAAAAATTCCCATCTTGAAAACTGAAGGAGTTATCTGGAAAATGATGTACCCTATATTGCAATATTTTGCAGATAATGATTAGCTTCAATAGGTAGTATTTTTCTAAAACAAATATCAAAAATCAAAATTCAAGCAATTTGCATATCTCTAATATATGTACAACTGATCTGCGAAATAAGAAGTCCCTATCTTGAAAACTGAAGGAGGAATTATTTGGACAAATGAGGTACCCTCCATTCAGTATTTGGCACAAAAAAATTACTAAGTTTAACAGCTTGCATTTTTCTCAAAAAGTTTCAAAAATCAATATCAAAGCAGTTTGCACATCTCTGATATATGTACAATTGATCTGCAAAATAAAAAAAAATGTTCCTGTCTCGAAAACTATAAGGGAAGTTATCCGAACAAATGATGTACCCTTTTGGCAGCCGCTCACCAACTAGCCCACCATTTTCACCAATTCAATTATTTCTCGTACGAGAAACCCAGTTAAAAATAAACAAATATCATTTTGCACACTTCTCTAGTGCATAATTTAAGATCTTTTTGTCGTCGACTAGCAGAACTGTTTATTCTGTATATAGTGTATTTCATAAGAATAAACTTACCCTAACAAAAAAAAATACTATAGTTAACTATAGTTTACTATAGTTAACTATAGTCAACTATAATATACTTTAGTATCAAAGTGTTCATTATAGTAAATCAAAGTTTTTACTGTAGCAAATCAAAGTATTTTTATTTTGGATTTCAATATTATATTTTTATTTCCCCGATTCTTACATGTATTTTTTTTATATTCAAAGGAAATATTACTTATATATTCACATTTATTTACAAAACTCACATCATTGGTATGTAATTTAAGAGATATTAGGACTCTAAATCTAAAAAAAACTTCTTGTGTATAATTTCATAGTAAATCAAAGTATCAAGGTATTTACTATAGTAATATATAGTAAATTTTTGTTAGGGTACATTTGAAGCGGCAAATTATGTGCATTGTTAAAAAACCCTTTGAAATAAATTTACCTGAAGCAAAGAAAACAAAACAAATAAGCAATAATTTATCCGTATTTGGATTTCTTACAGTTATGGGGATGAAGAATTTTGTCGAACGGAACTTGATAGTTTGGAAAGTTTGCTAGGAAACCTAAACAAAGGGAATATGATGAGGTTTTATTTTCCAGATAGTGATTTTCATGTAAGTAATTAAATGTCACTGTCTTACCTATGAAAGTGTTAACATTTCGAAGGTATGAGGTCATTTAGATTGATAAAAAAAACATGATTTTTTAAAAAAAACGTCTGATTTTTATCATTTTCCTGATTAAATATTTTTAATCCTTAAAAAAATCTTAAACTGTTTTTAGTATATTAAAAAAAAAAAAATCATATTACATGCATTATTGAATGGTTTACATGACGTTGTTATAACAAAATACAGGCCCGTAGTAAGTAAAAAGAGAGGGCATTTTTTCCAATGAGAATTTTTCCATACATACTTCCCACTCCCACCAATTTATTGTGTTATGTTGGAAACTTCTCATATTATTGTGCTGAAAATACTTTAAGCTCCAGCAATGGGATTGTTACCTATCCCCTTCGCCTCACGATTTATGAATTTAAGTTTTGCGAAAAAGCCTATTTGATTTTTTTTCTTGTCAATAATTTTTCTGGCTGCCCCCTTCCCTTTCTTTGAAATTTGAAAAAAAAACCTTGTTGCTACAAGTATGAATATTTGTACAATTACTCATGAATAAGGTGCGAAAATGTTATAAGATAAATTAGTCTCGATGTACTTATCAAACTTAAGGTTTCTGTGAGTTTTTTATGGATTCAAGACGCCTTTTACATTGAGAAACATACCCTGATAAATATTGATTGAATCTTTGATAGATAAATGAAATTGGGTTCCACTAAAATGTGTATATCCTCTTCCTGACAAACTTCAATCTTATTTTGTACTATAGATAAAACCTCGGATAAACTTTAAAGTGACGTGCAAGGCCAATGAATTTTATACACAGGTTCTTAAACTAGACAATGTGTCAAATAGTCTACCATCTGCATCTAAGAATTCATTTAGGTTTCAAAACACCAAGACGAACCTATGGTATGTACATTTTGTCTAAAATTTTCGTCGGATATTTCCTGATTTTATAGCAACACCAAATTTTCAACGAAGGAATATTTTTATCGGAAATATTTTTTGCAGGGTCGACGCTGAAATTCAAGTTTACTATGACTGTCATTCCGATAAAAACCAAATCTGTAACAAATCCGGTCACGTGGTTTGTGCGCCAGGTTACTTTGGTGACCGTTGTCAGCGATACTGTAATTCCTCTATTTTTAAGAACTGCACTTGCAGCACATACGGTAACCTTACATGTCAGAGACATTCCGTTGGAGCGTTTTTTGAAATACAGTTTGTTAAAACGCATATTCCAGAAAATGCATCAAACATCACTTACGACCTTATTGTCAAACAAAGGTAAATTAATTCGTAATACTTTTTATGATGAAACCTTTACGAGAATGTACTTTCTTTGAGAATATGATTATAAAGTTAAAATTGTTCTAACATATATATATATATATATATATATATATATATATATATATATATATATATATATATATATATATATATATATATATATATATATATATATCTTCTTTTAAGCTACAAGAATGTCACATTCCAGCAAATGACGTATGCACCTGTCATTCTTCACCAGACACCTGACTTGAGCAGGCTGGGATTTACCAATAATACGATGAGCTTCTACTACCCAGACTTTAACAGTTTTGTGAGTATATGTACAAATGGATCAAAGAGGACAAATTATATTTTTATCCCTCAAATCTGAACATAGTGCATCTGATACTTATCGTTGACCTATTCCAATGAACATCATTACGTATATTATGCTTCATCACTCAAGTGCAGATGTTCAGAATCATCTCCATATATTTCATTCAGTAAGTCTAGAGAAGTAATTAAAGAGGCTTTGTAAAGCACGAAAACCTTTGTATATTATTTCATTTTCATTGTTTTGGAAGCACCTTGCATAGTAATTCGGTATTCTTTTATTTTTCAAGCAAAACCCTTCTTGTGCCATTTATTTGAAAACTAACAACACACAACTGGGCCAAGTATTTAAGCTTCAAGATGTTGCTCCTACTAGAAATGCAGAATTCAGACCCCAGACTCTTCCGCTGCATAACGAAGGGGATAAAATCTAGTATAAACTGTATTCTTGAATGATGTTCCAATAGCAAAATTTACTACTTACGATTTCTAATGAATTTTTGTGTCGCCCGCAGAGCAGAGCGGCACTTGGGGATCACTTTGTCTGTCTGTCTGTCTGTCACACCCTATATCTCGAGAACTGTAAGAGATATGGATTTGATATTTTGCATATACTAGTATATTGCTTGGTACAATAACTTTTGTAAATTACCATGGTTTCTGACCTCGTGACCCTTGACCTTTGACCTACTTTTTAAAATAGTTCATAATGCCGATATACAGCATATCTTTGACATTTAAGAGCTAAGTCTATGCTCTTTAGCATGTGCACTGTTAGTCATGAAATATTATGAAAAATACTAGCACTACAATCCACTTGACCTTGACCTATGACCTACTTCGCAAAAAAAATACTCTGGGCAGTTCAACTTCATGAATTTTGAATTTTAAGAGGCAGGATTTTGATAATTAGCATTAATAAATGTTTATGAGATCATGCCACTGTAGTTTGAAA
This sequence comes from Saccostrea echinata, assembly GCF_033153115.1. Taxonomy (NCBI): domain Eukaryota; kingdom Metazoa; phylum Mollusca; class Bivalvia; order Ostreida; family Ostreidae; genus Saccostrea; species Saccostrea echinata. The sequence goes on from NW_026889764.1 coordinate 8,437,241, forward strand.
CTATATGATATTCAGTTACCACACACACATATTTAAATACTATGAAAATATATTGGGATCAGTATTCCACAAAAGATCGTGTAGACTGACAATTGCAGTAAAGACGGACTGAAATCTCTTTTGGAGGATTGTTGGAAACACGTTGAGCTCATGATACAGTACTTTGATACTGTATCATATTCTGTTACCATAAAAACTTATATTGAAATACTATGAAAATTGCAGTAAAACAGACTGAAATCTTTTTTGACGGATTGTTGGAAACAAGTAATAATAAATGATAAATACTACTAGTTATTTCTAATGATTTCAATTTCATTATTTGTTTGAGGGTTAGGGACCCATACTTTCTTTGATTGTCAGGTTCTGTCGAAGTCTTATACTAACCATGGATGCAATTTTTTTTCTTTGCTGGCAAATGCATTTATAAACTATCATTCTAATAGTAAATAAAAAGCTGACCACTCTTAGATTTATTTACATCTTTAATGAAGCTACAAAGCAAGAGACACATGTGTTACTTGGAATACTCTAGTTCAGTTTAAGCCTTATAGAAAAAATGGATTTGATTTGATTTTACAGCTTTAATATAAAGTACCGCTTAGTCTACGACTGCATTCCACCGACTAGGAACTTTGTTTGTGATCATGGAAAAGTTATGTGTCAAGATTATCATTTTGGTGAAAATTGTGAGACGTTTTGTAACTCGAGCAGGCCGAATGGAACTTGTTACCACAACGGTTCATTCATCTGCAATCACAATCATTTTGGCGATAATTGTGAGATATTTTGTAACTCCAGTAGGCCGAATGGAACTTGTTATCACAATGGTTCATTCATCTGCAATCACAATCATTTTGGCGATAATTGTGAGATATTTTGTAACTCGAGCAGGCCGAATGGAACTTGTTACCACAATGGTTCATTCATCTGCAATCACAATCATTTTGGCGATAATTGTGAGATATTTTGTAACTCGAGCAGGCCGAATGGAACTTGTTACCACAACGGTTCATTCATCTGCAATCTCAATCATTTTGGCGATAATTGTGAGATATTTTGTAACTCCAGTAGGCCGAATGGAACTTGTTATCACAATGGTTCGTTCATCTGCAATCACAATCATTTTGGCGATAATTGTGAGATATATTGTAACTCGAGCAGGCCGAATGGAACTTGTTACCACAACGGTTCATTCATCTGCAATCACAATCATTTTGGCGATAATTGTGAGACGTTTTGCAACACAAGCAGACCGAATGGAACTTGTTACCACAATGGTTCATTCATCTGCAATCACAATCATTTTGGCGATAATTGTGAGATATTTTGTAACTCGAGCAGGCCGAATGGAACTTGTTACCACAACGGTTCATTCATCTGCAATCACAATCATTTTGGCGATAATTGTGAGATATTTTGTAACTCGAGCAGGCCGAATGGAACTTGTTACCACAACGGTTCATTCATCTGCAATCTCAATCATTTTGGCGATAATTGTGAGATATTTTGTAACTCCAGTAGGCCGAATGGAACTTGTTATCACAATGGTTCGTTCATCTGCAATCACAATCATTTTGGCGATAATTGTGAGATATATTGTAACTCGAGCAGGCCGAATGGAACTTGTTACCACAACGGTTCATTCATCTGCAATCTCAATCATTTTGGTGATAATTGTGAGACGTTTTGCAACACAAGCAGACCGAATGGAACTTGTTACCACAATGGTTCATTCATCTGCAATCACAATCATTTTGGCGATAATTGTGAGACGTTTTGTAACTCGAGCAGGCCGAATGGAACTTGTTACAACAACGGTTCATTCATCTGCAATCACAATCATTTTGGCGATAATTGTGAGATATTTTGTAACTCAAGCCGACCGAATGGAACTTGCTACCACAACGGTTCATTCATCTGCAATCACAATCATTTTGGCGATAATTGTGAGACGTTTTGCAACACGAGCAGGCCAAATGGAACTTGTTACCACAACGGTTCATTCTTCTGCAATCAAAATCATTTTGGCGATAATTGTGAGATATTTTGTAACTCGAGCAGGCCGCATGGAACTTGTTATCACAATGGTTCATTCATCTGCAATCTCAATCATTTTGGTGATAATTGTGAGACGTTTTGCAACACAAGCAGACCGAATGGAACTTGTTACCACAATGGTTCATTCATCTGCAATCACAATCATTTTGGCGATAATTGTGAGATATTTTGTAACTCAAGCCGACCGAATGGAACTTGCTACCACAACGGTTCATTCATCTGCAATCACAATCATTTTGGCGATAATTGTGAGACGTTTTGCAACAGGAGCAGGCCGAATGGAACCTGTCATCCCAATGGTTCATTCATCTGCAATCACAATTATTTTGGTGATAATTGTGAGACGTTTTGCAACACGAGCAGGCCAAATGGAACCTGTCATCCCAATGGTTCATTCATCTGCAATCCCAATCATTTTGGTGATAATTGTGAGACGTTTTGCAACACGAGCAGGCCAAATGGAACTTGTTACCACAATGGTTCATTCTTCTGCAATCACAATCATTTTGTCGATAATTGTGAGATATTTTGTAACTCGAGCAGGCCAAATGGAACTTGTTACCACAACGGTTCATTCATCTGCAATCACAATCATTTTGGCGATAATTGTGAGATATTTTATAACTCGAGCAGGCCGCATGGAACTTGTTACCACAACGGTTCATTCATCTGCAATCACAATCATTTTGGTGATAATTGTGAAACGTTTTGCAACACGAGCAGGCCGAATGGAACTTGTCATCCCAATGGTTCATTCATCTGCAATCACAATCATTTTGGCGATAATTGTGAGATATTTTGTAACTCGAGCAGACCGAATGGAACTTGTGACAACAATGGTTCATTCATCTGCAATCACAATCATTTTGGCGATAATTGTGAGACGTTTTGCAACACGAGCAGGCCAAATGGAACTTGTTACCACAACGGTTCATTCTTCTGCAATCAAAATCATTTTGGCGATAATTGTGAGACGTTTTGCAACACGAGCAGGCCAAATGGAACCTGTCATCCCAATGGTTCATTCATCTGCAATCACAATCATTTTGGCGATAATTGTGAGATATTTTGTAACTCGAGCAGGCCGCATGGAACTTGTGATCACAATGGTTCGTTCATCTGCAATCACAATCATTTTGGCGATAATTGTGATATATTTTGTAACTCGAGCAGGCCGAATGGAACTTGTTATCACAATGGTTCATTCATCTGCAATCAAAATCATTTTGGTGATAATTGTGAGACGTTTTGTAACTCGAGCAGGCCGAATGGAACTTGTTACAACAACGGTTCATTCATCTGCAATCACAATCATTTTGGCGATAATTGTGAGATATTTTGTAACTCGAGCAGGCCGCATGGAACTTGTTACCACAACGGTTCATTCATCTGCAATCACAATCATTTTGGTGATAATTGTGAAACGTTTTGCAACACGAGCAGGCCGAATGGAACTTGTCATCTCAATGGTTCATTCATCTGCAATCACAATCATTTTGGTGATAATTGTGAGACGTTTTGTAACTCGAGCAGGCCGAATGGAACTTGTTACCACAATGGTTCATTCATCTGCAATCACAATTATTTTGGTGATAATTGTGAGATATTTTGTAACTCGAGCAGACCGAATGGAACTTGTGACCACAATGGTTCATTCATCTGCAATCACAATTATTTTGGCGATAATTGTGAGACGTTTTGTAACTCGAGCAGGCCGAATGGAACTTGTTACCACAACGGTTCATTCATCTGCAATCACAATTATTTTGGTGATAATTGTGAGATATTTTGTAACTCGAGCAGACCGAATGGAACTTGCTACCACAACGGTTCATTCATCTGCAATCACAATCATTTTGGCGATAATTGTGAGACGTTTTGCAACACGAGCAGGCCAAATGGAACCTGTCATCCCAATGGTTCATTCATCTGCAATCACAATCATTTTGGCGATAATTGTGAGATATTTTGTAACTCGAGCAGGCCGCATGGAACTTGTGATCACAATGGTTCGTTCATCTGCAATCACAATCATTTTGGCGATAATTGTGATATATTTTGTAACTCGAGCAGGCCGAATGGAACTTGTTATCACAATGGTTCATTCATCTGCAATCAAAATCATTTTGGTGATAATTGTGAGACGTTTTGTAACTCGAGCAGGCCGAATGGAACTTGTTACAACAACGGTTCATTCATCTGCAATCACAATCATTTTGGCGATAATTGTGAGATATTTTGTAACTCGAGCAGGCCGCATGGAACTTGTTACCACAACGGTTCATTCATCTGCAATCACAATCATTTTGGTGATAATTGTGAAACGTTTTGCAACACGAGCAGGCCGAATGGAACTTGTCATCTCAATGGTTCATTCATCTGCAATCACAATCATTTTGGTGATAATTGTGAGACGTTTTGTAACTCGAGCAGGCCGAATGGAACTTGTTACCACAATGGTTCATTCATCTGCAATCACAATTATTTTGGTGATAATTGTGAGATATTTTGTAACTCGAGCAGACCGAATGGAACTTGTGACCACAATGGTTCATTCATCTGCAATCACAATTATTTTGGCGATAATTGTGAGACGTTTTGTAACTCGAGCAGGCCGAATGGAACTTGTTACCACAATGGTTCATTCATCTGCAATCACAATTATTTTGGTGATAATTGTGAGATATTTTGTAACTCGAGCAGACCGAATGGAACTTGTGACCACAATGGTTCATTCATCTGCAATCACAATCATTTTGGCGATAATTGTGAGACGTTTTGCAACACGAGCAGGCCGAATGGAACTTGTTACCACAATGGTTCATTCATCTGCAATCACAATTATTTTGGTGATAATTGTGAGACGTTTTGCAACACGAGCAGGCCAAATGGAACTTGTTACCACAACGGTTCATTCTTCTGCAATCAAAATCATTTTGGCGATAATTGTGAGATATTTTGTAACTCGAGCAGGCCGCATGGAACTTGTTATCACAATGGTTCATTCATCTGCAATCACAATCATTTTGGCGATAATTGTGAGATATTTTGTAACTCGAGCAGGCCGAATGGAACTTGTTACCACAACGGTTCATTCATCTGCAATCAGAATCATTTTGGCGATAATTGTGAGATATTTTGTAACTCAAGCCGACCGAATGGAACTTGCTACCACAACGGTTCATTCATCTGCAATCACAATCATTTTGGCGATAATTGTGAGACGTTTTGCAACACGAGCAGGCCAAATGGAACCTGTCATCCCAATGGTTCATTCATCTGCAATCACAATCATTTTGGCGATAATTGTGAGATATTTTGTAACTCGAGCAGGCCGAATGGAACTTGTTATCACAATGGTTCATTCATCTGCAATCAAAATCATTTTGGTGATAATTGTGAGACGTTTTGTAACTCGAGCAGGCCGAATGGAACTTGTTACAACAACGGTTCATTCATCTGCAATCACAATCATTTTGGCGATAATTGTGAGATATTTTGTAACTCGAGCAGGCCGCATGGAACTTGTTACCACAACGGTTCATTCATCTGCAATCACAATCATTTTGGTGATAATTGTGAGATATTTTGTAACTCAAGCCGACCGAATGGAACTTGCTACCACAACGGTTCATTCATCTGCAATCACAATCATTTTGGTGATAATTGTGAGATATTTTGTAACTCGAGCAGGCCAAATGGAACTTGTTACCACAATGGTTCATTCATCTGCAATCACAATTATTTTGGCGATAATTGTGAGACGTTTTGTAACTCGAGCAGGCCGAATGGAACTTGTTACCACAATGGTTCATTCATCTGCAATCACAATTATTTTGGTGATAATTGTGAGATATTTTGTAACTCGAGCAGGCCGAATGGAACTTGTTATCACAATAGTTCATTCATTTGCAATCACAATCATTTTGGCGATAATTGTGATATATTTTGTAACTCTAGCAGGTCTAACGGAACGTATTATCACAATGGCACATTCATCTGCAATCAAAATCATTTTGGTGAAAATTGTGAGACGTTTTTTAACACGAGCAGGCCGAATGGAACTTGCAGCCTAAACGGGACATTCTTCTGCGATTGCAATCATTTCGGTGAAAATTGTGAGATATTGTGTAAATCGAGCAGAATAAATGGAACTTGCAGATTCAATGGCACGTACATATGCGACAACAATCATTTTGGTGAAAATTGTGGGACCTTTTGTTACTTGATTAGGCTGAATGGAACTTGTGTCGACACCATTTCGCATCGATACAATTGTAGTTGTTGTGGTGACCACAAATTGTTTTGTTTCAACATTTTGAATCATAGTATTCGTTCTCAAAATGATACAGGAAAAGGCTTAAAAGTTTTCGTTAATGGGGATGTTAATATTTTTTCTAAGCAATGTATTACAAAGGGAAATGTTAGCAAATATTGTACAAAAATACGGTTCTTTCCAAATATTGTTACGATTTTTGATACGATTGAAATAATGATATATACTTGTACTGATGATGTACATCCTATAAGTAATTCAAGCAAACTTGAAATTTACAAGAAAAATGAGCTATTAAATGAATTTCTCACCGAAAAGGTACCAATCTTTTCTTACATATGTGATGGATTCTTAAAAAGAACTTCGTATGCTGAATTAATGATAGTTATTTGCAGTCAAAACGATGATGTGTGGCAGACAAAAGACAAACGTCTTAACAATTCCAAATGTATGCATCAGTGCAAAATAAAATATTCTGATAAATTTTGCAGTGATTTGTACTTCTTGAAATATAATATATCAAGGAATAAAACAGAAGAAAGTAAGCTGAAATTGGCGCTGAAGAACATGCAAGAATTCGTAACAGATACCATTTGCAGGAACAACAGACATGTTGGACAGGAATCACGTGACGATGTTTTTGATTTGAAATGTAACGATAACCTTGCCCAACCACAATGGAATAGTTTAAGTGTAAACCTGTGTTTTAAATATTTATTTGAGAATCAGTGTACTGAAGAGAATGGAAGTGATTTTATTTCAACTCTAGTGTTTCATGGAATCTTAACTGAATCAGGAGTTCCAGATTTTTTTCATTACTTGTCGGAAGCTTTAAGATGCACCGACGATAAACTGGTGTACAACATTGTTTCCAAAAGTACACAGAAAAAGTAAGATACTGTTCTTTAGATATTTTTCTGTCTTCGTGTAAATGGTATTCAAAGCGTTTCTCCTGTATAATCCAGGAGCCAAGTTAAGTAAGATTTGTACACATTTGATTATGAAAAATATCTTATTTCTATAATTTTATTTTTTCAGGCTAACTGATAATTCTACTATAATGACACTTTCATTTGAGTTTGTGTGTAATTGTACACTGATGACTCGTCAGGAAATAAACAAGTACATTTTGCATCACCTATCAGAACTGAACACACATATTCATCCGCCAATCATTTTACACGTACCAAAAGGGCGCCAGCATGTAAAAAGAACCACGAAGCAGGTAATAGTTTAACAAAGGAACTCTGTTTCTTAACATGTCATTTATTCTTAGCTAGGCCCATCACGTTTTAATAACAGTTTTGTTCTGCCCCTTTGTTTCTTTGTTTTGTTTTGTTTGTTTTGTGACACATCATTGTTATAATGTACTAATCTTCTATTTAATTCAAGGATTGGTTATCGACAAACTGGAAATTGACAGCGGCCATACTGGGATCGATTGCTATTGCGTTGTGCATTGTCCTCGTGGCTGAGATCTCCAAAATGTAAGTAATGTACGACAAATTGCTTTCAGTTAATTCATTGCTAATCAAATAACCATTTTTGGGGGTTACTTCAAGTTAATTATAATACAGGCATAAATATGGTACACACACAAATTCATATTTTCAAGTGGTAAAATAATAGAAAAAAAATTTCCAATGCATTTTTTATGAGTGGCTTTCTTTTTTTTTAAAGTCAAGATTTTGAAAAGCATTACACACAAGTGTTTCATATGGAAAAAATTACATTGTTAGTTGCTTATTGTAGAAAATATCGAAAATTATACCAGCTGCCATCTTCATAGTCGAATTCCAAGGAAATCAAGAAGACCAAGTTCCTTGATTGGTGGTGATGTCTAACTCTACCGCGGCCAGACAGGAAATAATCATCACTCAGGATCTAGCTTCTTCTTAATTATGCAATGCATGATAAATTTTGTTAGTTTTAAGAGTTGTTAATTCATTGTGCAGATAGGAAAGAGGAAACCTATATTACCTCGAAAGTGTACAAGGGTCATTCAATAAGTAATACAATATACAGTTTATCATAATAAATATAGAAGAATTTTATTTTATTTTTTTTAATAGTTGAATAGTTCTATTAAAGAACTTTGAATCACAGAAAATCCCATGCTTTTTCCTATTGTTGACGCAAAGGAATTCACATTTAAAGTAAGCATTGTCACTACTCTGAGCTGAAAACTGTTTAAAAATGATCTCTGCCAAGAAGATGAAAATGAGGGCGTATGTGAAAACTTTGCTTCTTTACATAAATAGCTGAATAACCCATATTAAAGATATGATTTTGATATGTGGAAAGACTAGTCTTTCATGCTGTATAGTTTTCAGATGGAAGCTGAAATTTGAAATAAAAAAAAGTACAATTAAAAGATCGCAGTCAAACTGGTCGATCGAAATCTGTAGGCCCGCACCAAAAATATCGATGCTGTGAGCAGCATGATATCTGAAAATTCCAAATTTGCATTGATAGACTTTGCTTAAACACGAAACATTTCATCGTCATAACAGTTTATAGATCGAGTTCTGACTAATGAAATAAATCTAACAATAATTCTATCAGATGGGTGCCTTATTTCTTTACAAATGCCTAAGAAAAAACACACGTTAAATGTGTGTGGAATCAGAGAGAAAGCTGTTGTCCTATTATTGCAAAGAGAGGCAAGGGCTCCAAATATGTTTTATTAATTTTCTTTTTATTAAAGAGGTTCATTAAAACATGTACATACAGCCAAAGGAAGGACTATCAATGGTAACTTTTATGATATAATTTTACTAAGGAAAGTTAAGCAGATTTTCTGCAAAGCAAGCCTAAATACCGGTCTCCGGAGTATTTAAGCTGCACCTGAAAATGCTGCTGCAAGTAAGCATAGAGAAATAAATAAAATTTTGAAGAAAGGAAAGTTTACAGAGCTTGGTCATCCCAAATATTAGCTAGATCTCAGCCGTTGTGAGATCTTTTTCTTCCAAAAACATGTGAAAGCAATCAAAGGAAGATTTTATAATTTCAGGTATATCATGGAAAGTGCTATTCATCAGTGTCTTTAGAGCATCCCTAAAGATGAGTATGCTGAGGTTTTCTTGGCATGGGTACAAAGACTTTAGACATGTGTAAATGTTAACGGGGAATGCTTTGAGGAATTGAAAGTATTAAGAATCTGCTGTACATGTTTTCCCTATTTTTAGATGATCTTTTGCATTATTTATTGAACGACCCTCGTACTATAGATTAAGTTAGGCAATAGCATCATCATGTGCGGTCAGTGCTTAGCTCTTCCCATAACCACATTTTAAAATAATATTCACTATAAATCGGAATAGTTACTGAATTAATACAGTAAAGTTTTAAAAACAATGGTATTGTGTGAACATTGAATTATACATTTCCTTGTTTTAAGCCACTCAAATGGATTTCTGTTTAAACTTTATAGGGAAAAAAAGCATCACAAAGCACAGTGCACAGTGCAAAAAACCCTTAATCATGATGCTTTAGCCATAAAACTTGATTTTATTTGAAACTCAGATGTTTTGGATATGTGTGCAGTTAGTTTGTTAAAATTGCCTATAAATGGTGTGTTCTGTACAGGAAAAGCTATTGACTTTTATACAATAAAGAAATGAAATCATAATTATTTAATGATTTAATTCATTATTGATATTCAAATTTTACATTTATATACCACACAGACCGTCCAAATCAATGTTGGTATTCATTACGGTCAGAGAGATGGTATTTACGTGTTTATATGTTTAGCTCAACTTCTGTAATGATTTGTGATCTTGAAAGTTTTAATATTTTGGTTTAGTAGGAAGCACCATTTATCGCTAAATCGCTGGTGGAATGTTGTTATACCGGAAAGAAACGGAAGGCAATTCGTATACATCGTGTCAGGTCAAATCAAAATTTTATTTGTTCATTTAGTTTCCACTGAAAGACAATAAACAACAGAGAAAATAATGTCATTTGTCAATATAATAAGACATACAACATCACATAAAATATATAGCTTAATAAAAAATAAAAGTTCTTGTAATACATATTACATTTAAAACTCAATGTTCTGATCAGAATTATCCCTTACAAAGTAATAAATGCGGGTACAAATTCAAGTTCAACCAAGAGTTTCTGATCCACATCAATCCTCTAAAAACCCGCTTGTTAGGTGCAGAGCTGGTCAGAAATTTTTTTTTAAATGAACTTAGTCCATATTTTTTATAACTCTAGTGTATATTTTCATAAAGATGCAAAATTAATGACCATTGCACTTTTTATTTTAATTTTCAAAGTTTGGTTAGCTAATATGCTGCTAAGTTACTAATGTTGTTACAAATTCTTTGAACAATGTTCCTTTTTTATATACTAAGAGTTAAACGAGATTAAATACTATTTAAAATATTATTTAATTATACAGCTGTATACGGACATACATTGATTGTCAACAGTATTACATCGTATTAAAACAAACAACATAAGTAAACTTTTTTTTAAACACAACATAAACAAGAGCAGCACTTCTTCTCCTCCTGGACAGCAGGTGCTTCCTGATGCCTTGTGAAACTGAGGAAAACCTGTTCTAACGTCGTCTGATGCACAGAGTAGTCCTCAATATCAAACTGAGATTTTGCTCGCTCCATCTCTCCAAACACTCTGCCCAATGCTACATTGTTGTCCGGAATTTGAAAATGCACGTAGCCCTGGTGATCATCAAATATCGTGCTGTCCGGAAATGTAGCTTTTACAAAGTTTTTAAGGGGCTCAGATGGAGCTGTTGTGCCATCTTTTTGTTGGGCAAGCCTTGCAATGAGAGTGTATCCATGGCCGAATTTGTTCTTTAAATGTTGTGGACTTCCAAAGCAGACAAACTTTCCATTTACCATTATCACAATCTTTGTACATAATGCGTCACATTCTTCCATGCTGTCGTGCAGATATTAATTCAATAGTATGACTTTTTTATCGTAACATTGAACTGATCTATTTGTTATATTAACCTGTCTTAATTTAAGATTTACATATATTTACTTATGTAAACACCAGGAAAATTATGATTAACTATTCAGTTTGATACAACATTAAATTGATATGATATATGAAGATGACGAACAGTTATCAAGCTCAAAAATCCGTTGGAACAATTATACAAATTGAGAGAAGAGCAAACACGGACAACTTAAAAACTTTAATAACTATACCTATGAGAGGTGAGGATTAGGGTCCGCCCACTGGCGCGGACCTGGGAGAGAACATTCCAGAGCTGTCTTCTGGCAGCTGGATCCATCCCCGTTGTGGGTTCGTCAAGGAGAATAAATGGAGGATCTCCAATCAGAGCGATGGCTGTGCTCAACTTCCGTTTGTTACCTCCACTGCAAAAAGTTCCAACGTTCTGTTTAACAATTTTGCAAACATGATCTTTAAAATTTCAGTAGATTCAACTTGTACTAAAAATGGCTGGTCTCTCTCAAAATGCCCAAAACTGTAAAAATTAAACAAATTGAAAGAATCAATTTTTGTTCAAATCTGTGATGTTCAAAATAAGTGCTTATATAAATGTAGTACGTAATATCCATGCCACTTCCTGTCTGCTTGAGATACACTAATTATCAGTACTTATGTACAACATTTACCTGTACGTGCCACACTGCCTATCAGCATACTTTCTAAGCATCATAGTCTCTAATAATTCGTTGACCACGCCTTTAATTTGGGATTCCTTGATTCCCCTCAATCTGGCATACATGGTCAGTGTCTCCCTACCCGTCATTTGATCTATCAGGGCGTCAAACTGGGGACAGTACCCAAGGTTCTGTTGTACCTATGAAAATAATTTATGATCGAGCCACTTCAATAACATGAATATTAAGTATTAAGTACAACATTTGTTGTTCATAAATTGCAATCTTGAATCTTTATTTTGGTCTTTACCTAGTTACATATAGATGTAATTAAATTTTAAAATTATTTCAATTCTATTTGAGCGACATCGTGAAGATTATCCTCTGCAAAGCAAATTGCAACGTTTGGCCTTTGGGTTAATTGACAATTTCAAGATTCTTTGTTGTGTACATTCATGGAGCTAAATCCTCCGAAATGTGCATATAAAAAGATTTGAGTACGAACCATTTCAAGTTCCGTTTTGACGTCATAGCCATTCAAGTAGGCGTTACCACCTGTCACCAATTCATCCCCCGTCAACATTTTAAATGTTGATGTTTTACCCGCCCCGTTTTGTCCTAAGAGTCCGAAGCACTCTTGTTGCGACACGCCCACACATACACCTTTGACAGCAGTGTACGAACCATAAGACTTGCTGAGGTTTCGTAGAAGCAAGGATTCAGTCTTGAGGAGGCTATCGATAGAAGTTTTATTGATGCGGCGCTTTTCTTCTTCGACATCATCGTCGTCTGGGATGGCATCACTTTTACCGACCTCTGACGAGACAGCAATGGGGTCACGATTACAGATCATATATCGGATGCGACTGATAACGCCGAACTCCACTAAGAACACAAGGATCATGTAGAAAAGTCCCTGTGCTGCCATGAAAACGAAATATTTTCCAACACCCGGAATCTCCCAAGCTAGGTAATTCTTTTCAAAGATTAAACAGTTCTCCGTGCAGATATCTGCGAAAAACGACAAATGTAAAGTATCAGTTTAGGCAAGTCTCCTTATAAAATCCTAGGTAAAAAATTACTTTTAGTATGTGTGTTAAGGTTTGGAAAAAATTGTACTTAATATACTTTTTATTGTGATTGAAATGACTCTAATTCACTGATGGAATTAATATTGTTTCCTTCATTGTTCCTAATGATGCTCACCTCTGCAGCAGGATTTAATTTGAGGATTAGGAAGAGAGCACATAATTTCGTAGTTCAACTTTGTGCACGTGTCTATGTATTCGTAATTCACATACATGTTCATCAGTGTCTGACCCAAACAGTAGTTTGGGAGGAATATAGTAAACAACCAATCAAAAGTATCGGATATGTCTTCTGATATGCCGAGGTCAGGGACTCTGAGAGTGAAAACAGCCATTATTGTAGCAAGACCTACAAATGATTTGAAACATGGAAAAATTCAAGTATAACTTGAAGTTGCAGCTCAAATTGAATATAACTGCCTTTCAAGTGGGATTTTAATGTGGCACTAATTTACATTACTGGATACATTTTCGATGCTTAATAAGAATTAAAAAAATACAAACCTGTAAGAATATTTAATAAACTTCCAGCCACCATTCCAGAAGCTGGTGTTTTAAACAGATAGTAGAATATATACACAAATGGCATGCAAGCCCAGCCATACAGGAAGAACATGGCGTAAATCAGTCCAAGACGGTTATCTCCCGTGTAAGCCTGGGTTTGGAAAGCAGCGAAGCAAATCATGATCAGGATAATAGGAATCTGATAGTTCAGTAGATCCCACACAAGGTTGGACATCCAATAGGCAGAAGAACTCACGCCGCTAACCTTCTGAAGGTGTTTTGCTCCGGTTATTTTTTCCTTGATCAGAAATATAATGAAACTCGTGGAAAGAAAAGCTAATCCAAAGAGCATGCAAAAGGCGATGGTGAAACCAGTTCCTCTTGTGGCATATCCAATGCCACGACTTGTGTCATCCAACGGTCTAGGGAAGGGAAAATTAGTGGTCTGAATGGAATGATTTTTACTGGTGAAATGTTTGAGCAAAGAATCCATTGTATAGGTCAAGCTTATCGCACTTGCATGCAGTGGATCTCCATTGAAATACGACGTTATGTTGCCAGCGGACGCACTTTCTATGTCAAACATACTCCCAATAATGTAGTTTCTTTTGAAAATTGCTTGAAGGACTCGCTTGGATTCTTCAATGATAAAATCATCGAAGTCATTCTGGTCATATTTCAAAACTTTGTATCCATCAGACATTATAGAATCTGCATAATCAGCTGCCATGGACTTACTCATGGGAAAAGCAGATTTCGAGGTATACATTGCCAAATTGTCTGGAAACGGTTTCAAATTCAATAATAAAGATGATTCGTCCTCTTGCTTTGGGAGAGTCTTTTCCACGGTGAGAGCTAGGAGGGTAAAAACAACTGGAACAAGAAGCTGGACCAAAGTGACTGTTCTGTTCCTCCAGGTATGGATTACTTTTTTGACAAACATGCTGTAAAACTGCTGCAGAGCTAGAACTGTTCCGCTATTTTTCTTCAGACCAGTATTGAATCCTTTAATAAGAAATCAAACCTTTAATGAGAAATCAAACCTACTGATGAAAAAAACCCATTGCCCCCTATACCCCTTTTATAAATTAAATTTTTTAAAAAAAAATTTCCTCACTGAAATAGAACGTAGGATTTACCTATGTAAGTTTCCTCATTAGCAACTTTTAAATTTTGAACCACTCCATTCTTTGTTTTGTCCGCCGAGCCGTTAGTGACGCCATTGGGGATATCGTTAGTACTGCCGTACCCGCCGTTCTCATAGGCCACTGAAGACTTAGAAGGAGTGTACATTTCTTCTTCAGATCTTTGGCTGCTTTCCCCAACTCTATCAAATATTCAAAGATTGAACAAGATTAAAAGAATGTCGATACCAATTTTTAACAAATCTTCCATTAATCTTCAATGCTTTGCATTCTACTGAACTTTTTCTTTATCAGAAAATTTTAAATTGATATTAATAATGACATGCAAAACTTTACATCACATAGACTTAGTCTCTATATCACAGTTGTTCAGAAGGTATATACCCCCCCCCCCCTTAAACTTTTTGAGCATGGAAAAACAACTTGTTCAGTCGGTGGGGCAAACAATGTCTTCAATTTAGCCTTGATAATAATAAATTCTTTGTCTGTTTTTTTCTTAGCAAAAACAAAAGAACAAGAGATAAATTCAGAGTTCTTTAACAGAAGACACATGCAGGACCCTGTTTTTGCTTCTTAAAATTGTCTACCCACTTTGCATACATATAAAATGGTGTTAAAATTTGATAAATAGGTTTTGATTACTTCTCTACATCTCGATTTATAAGCTATATACATTCATCTGTATTTTTTCCGTGTTATAAGTAGGTGTATCCTGTTGAAAGGATTTACAGATAAACAACAGTAAAAAGTCTCTTATACACTATATACATAACAATAAGTGGGATTGGCAAATATCACTGAGTCTACTGTGCGTACACAAACTGTATATATACACTGTTGATAATATATCAAAATGCACACACATTATTTAAATGTACATACATTCTTTAAATTCAATTTCACATGTTTATGATGATTATACTTCGATGACTACAGTGTTTTTTTTATTTTGATGAAAGGAAATTGTTGTATTGAAGCACTGTATTAAAAAAAAAAAGTAAGCATAAAACTAATGTTTTAGTTTTTTTTAATACCACCTCATAAACTAAAATAGTGTAAATTTTCATGAATTAGCGGAATCTTTTCCTAAAATTCAGAAGAAGTTGCGTCATTCTAAGGCAATTTGTATTCAATATTAAGATAAGAAATAGTAATCGAACTAAAAAGTCCGATTTAAATCAAATTGAGAGTGGGACAAACACGGACCCCCGGAAACATCAGAGGCGGAACGATGCCATAGAGGAGTAAGCATCCCTCGTCGGCAGGTCACACCCGCCATGAGCCCTTTGTCTTGATCGGGTAGACAGAGTAATCCATAAACAATCTAGTATGAACATAATGGCCAACAAAACTGTATCAAAACATCATTCAACTTTCGACATTACCACAGGCTGTAATTGCTAACAAGGTAATAGTATACATCAAAGAATTTGCAAAATGTTGTATTTAAACGAGATTGTTGATACCCTTATGTAACATCATTATAATTTGTCGGTAGTTTCTCACGGTTTAGAAATTCTTCTTACAAATCAGTTGGGAGACATAAACATATATGCAGGTGACAATGGTGTATTTCCACTTAAATGCTACTTAAATGAAGAAAGTTGAGGTCATCATGTTTATTATTCAGTTGCTAGTTTGCCATTACAGTCTTTCTCTTGTAAAAACATCCACATCAAGAGATTTCTTCTTTTAATGTAAGTTTTTTTTTATTTTGCTTTTAAGAATACAAAATCAACTACGTCTGATAACAAAATACGACCCATAGGTATGTTCTACATATTGTTGGAAAACCTGGTCATGGTTCTTTTTCTTGCTAACTTATATATAATAATATATGTACAATATAATAATATAATAATATATAAACATTTCTGATAAAACTACACATTGTGTCATCAACCTTTATTCTTGCTACAAACTAACAAAGGAAAATTAAGACATTGAGATGGTGTTGAGAGAAAAACTTGCTTCCAAAGGAATCCAGTGTTTCAAGGATTGGGATAATTTGCTAATTGCTAAAGGATATGTTAGAGGTTTAGAAAAATAAGTAATGGAATATCTACGGTAACTTACACTTGTCTCGGACATTACTGCAGGTGATGCAAGACATATAACGTTAGAAATGTGAAATGATCCGCATATGAACTATTGCAAAATTCAATTTTGTTCTCAGAATTAACTGTTGAGTAGATGTTATTATTGTGAAATAATTTAAGACAGAAAACAATTTGAAAGATGGTTCATCTTTGGTCGGTAGCGGCAAAGTGGTCAGTGGCGTAAGGTAGCTTAGTATTTATCCAGTTCTGCATGTTTGAATGATACTTTCATAAAATGTTAAGGTAAGACGACATATTTATTAATACTCAATAATAAATAATTTGGTCCAAGAATTTGTCATTGAAGTATTACTACTTTAACAAGATTCCTTACAAAAAATCAAGATACCTTACCAGACACTTGTGCAACTATTAACAATGTTATTTACTATATAATCCTAATGGAAATCATTAGTATTTCCAATATCACATTCTTTTGTATCTTTATCTACATATACATTTTGAAAAGAGTTTAACAATAACAAGATAATGACAATTATGATTAAATTGTTGTATATTACGAATAGAAACAAAACAAATATTCGAGCAACTTGTTGTCTGACCTTAAAAAGAAAATTAACAATACACTGTACTAATATTAAGAATTATATCGGTAAAAGATTTTCAGTTATAGAGTATGCTATGGTTGCCTTGCCAAATCAACACTGGGATCAACGCTCCAACATTCTTTTGATGATAAAATAATAAAACACATAGTAGCTTGGGATTTACTGAGTTCTGTACGAGCGTGTTTGAATGATGCTTTCAGAAAATATCAAATAAAAATTAAGAATTGTATAGGTATGATATATGGAGATAACGAACAGTATTAAAGCTCAAAGTCCATTAAAACAATTCAAATCGGGAGCAGAGCAAACACGGACCTCCAAAAATAGAGGTGGGATCAGGTGCCATGGAGGAGTGAGCATCCCCTGCCGACCGGTCACACCCGTCGTGGATGCTAAATTTACATTGATATATCCACACTGAGATCAATGCTCCTCCATTATTTAGATAACAAAAGATTCTTTTACCATTATTCAAAGGTTGAAAATTCAATGAACTGATATGGAAGGTAACTCTTACTTAAGAAAGACCTCCTCCATTGTTGTGGCAGACGTTCCAAAACTTGTTAATTTCAGCTCTGATTTCCTTTTCTCTATTTCATTGAACAGTTGTTCAAATTTTGGTGATTCGTCAAATGGAAGAAGATATGACAACTCTGCACTGATCTCGCTCTCAAGTTCAGCCGCTGGGATGTGCTGCTTGATTACGTTCGTCACAGCGGTGACGTCACATCCTTTATCCTTCACCATGACAAGATGGTATCCAGCTCCTGTATAAGCATTATGGAGATAGAAAAATATATAATATCTGTTATATATCATTATGAAAATTTTATTCAAAAACGTGCTTCGATGTTAATCAATTGTAAAACATTTTTTCGGCTATTCCCTGTGATGTTTCACTATATTCTGTAAATGATTGTAGAATGACTTTGGTCTGCTTTCCGCTATCACGCACATCTTAGTCTATTCATCATAATTATATGCTTTTTATTGTAAATATCTACATGCATGAGCAAATGTTACTGGCAATTTTTTTTCGGAAAAAAATTAGGCTGTAAATATATATATATTATTTTACCATATAACTTTTTCAGAAACAAAGACGTTCCACAACATTTGACTACTCCTTCCGCCATAATGGCAATACGATCACCAAGGAGATCGGCCTCGTCCATAAAATGAGTGGAAAGAATCATGGTTTTATCTTCTCTGAATTTCTGTAAAATTTCCCAAGTTTGGCGTCGAGCCGCCGGATCCATACCGGAAGTTGGTTCGTCCAGGATAATGACCTTAAAATCATTTTTTTTTTTTTAATAATCTCACACCCATGATATTTTTTGAAAGTTTTTATGATTTATCATTTAAAAATTTTTTATGATTCATCATTAAAAGATAAGATTTATTCTTAGATTTTTCATAGATATTCTTTGCAAAAGAGAGAACACTTTGTTTTTGCTACACGAAATACCGGTATGAATAATGTTTGTACAAATATTCAGACGAGTTTTACCTCTGAACCTCCGATTAATGCTATTCCAACAGACAACTTTCTTTTCTGTCCGCCAGATAGAGTCATGGAGAAGTTCTTCCTCTTGGCTTCTAATCCCAATACCTTTATCATGTCGTCCACTTCTTTGTTTACATTTTTCTTCGGACAACCTTTCAACTAATATTCAAATATTCACAATAAGGGTAAATTTTTTAGACAGATTCTCTGATTTACGGATTCTATCACTTTAAAGTCAATTTCAAAAATATATATACGTTATACATAGAATCACTGAACATACAGAAACATTGACGGAATAAATGTCAAAATTTCTACTTGTCAAAATTCTTGTTACTTAACAATGTTAAATACAAGTAGACCGTCAACGTTTCCGCTCGACAAAATTTCTGAAATCGACAAATATTGAATTCTTCAATATAATCACGTTTACAGTATTAATCTATCATTAACTTTTCTTCATGGAAAACTATTTCTAAGATCAAATTTATTCGTATGTTAACTAGGTAAGAAAAGGTTTTATTTTAGTACGTATGTACCTGTGCGAAGAATTTCAGATGCTCCTCAACAGTCAGTGTATCAAACAGAATGTTATGCTGAGGACAGAGTCCTAGACTCCTCCTCACGTTCTGAATGTCCTCACAAATATCATAACCGTTCACTGTCGCTGTACCCGATGTAGGAGGGAGGAAACCTGACACAAGATATAGTTGTTAAAATACTTGATATATTGGGGGGTGGGGGGGGGGGTGGAGTGGATTGAAGGTATTGTACAAGTGTTTCAAGAACTCTGAACAATTGAAGAATTAGTCAAAATACACATGAATTCTGATCATTTATTATTTTGTCTTTACCTGTCAGCATGGACATGGTTGTTGTTTTGCCAGCGCCATTATGACCCAAGAGTGCTGTGATCTGACCTTTGAAAATATTCAGTGTTGTGTCGGCTACCGCCACTTTCTTCTTCTTCCCGCCACCAAACTCCTACCAGCGTAAGTGAAATTTTTTATATCAGTTTTGTCCAAAAAAAAAAAAACAACAACTTAGGAAAGAATGAAACATACACTATAAACACAGTAAAACCTGTAAACAAGCCCTATAGTTCGTGTACCTTTCTAAGATGGTTGATACTAATTCCGACAGATAAACCATTAGGGTCTCTTTCGAAGTATTTTGGATCCAACTTTCCTGTATCACTCGATGTTGAGGAACTTTGTGTTGTGCCACACCAGTAATTTTTCTGGAAAATGCAACTCACGGGTAGCATTCTTGCAATTTAAGGATACATATAAATCTTTTTTTTAATTTAACAAATAAATGGCTACTGTTTGGGGTTTAGGAGTATGTAAATTATAGTTACGTACATTGAATCACATACTGTAAACTTGAAAAATTACGCTTAGGGGTAATTTAGCTATGTAATTTTTACAAAAAGTCTTTCGCGAAATTATTTCCCCGCGTGAAAATATCTTTATACATACTGATAAAATGAATTATTATATACCCAAGTGTGTATCACTCAATTCTACTGTAGATTTCGTACAATTACGTGAAGGTGTGATCCGACTTTATGGATCACCACACTGTGGTTTTCTGAATCCATATCACCCCTCTTTGAAATTGATGACGTAGTACACAGAAACATGACGTTATTTTTCATGTGCATCAAAAAGTTCCTTGACAAAATGCTTTGTTTAATGGAAAAATCTTATATAATTAATCTCAAAAGTTTTTTTAAACTATATTTTGCTAGTTGTAAAGGGGGTATATAATAAATTTATCATTATAACAGTAACTTGATCCGAAGAGCCGTATCACGTCTCGTTGACAGGCGCAGATCATCAGATTAAACTCGACGCTTCGCGTCTCGTTTGATCTGATGATCCGCGCCTGTCAACTCGACGTGATACGACTCTTCGGATCAAGTTACTGTTATAATAATGTATATTTATATATTGGTACCGCGGAAGTAATACCCATGCGTATGGTTATCTGCTGATAATTGGCGTTATTAATATCACGCGTAAATATCAAGGTTTACAGTTAACACTGAAGCAGTTTTTGCATGAATTACCGTGGGTTCTAATATATGGTATATTAAATATTTTTATATAAACGATTCACAATTCTTCGAGTTGATATCAAGTTTGCATTTCAAGAAACCGTACTATTCATAAATAAAATTAAAAAGAAATATTTCCTACCGAAAGAGGGAAATACCATGGCAAGGGAACACCATATTCTCCCGGGAATACGCCATCTACATACCACGTGATGACGAGATAAATTCCACTCGACCCCAACAACATCAACATGGCGTCAAGCAATGAAAAGTTGTCGTCAACAGTTGCTGGTTCAGCGAAATTATTCCACTGTGCACCATATCCTAACAAAAAAAGACGTTTGATAATAAATCTCAAAAGTGTAAAATTAAATTTAAGTTTTGTTGTTTATCCTCATCTGACTTTCAACAAAATATACCTGTTCCTTCATATATTCCAATGGTATTTATTCCAAAGGCCATTCCCATATTGTTAAGAATACAAATCCCGAGTTTTTCCGATTTTGACATTGTTTCGTATCGACTTTGGAGGAAGAAGTATGGAACATACGTACAGAAATAACCTATTCCACTGGCGAAGGCGGCCGAATTCGCTAGAATAAAAACAGGAATTCAACAAAAATTATAAATTATGTCTTATTCTAGTATAGAAAACACAGGAAAAATTAAAAGGTTCATCGTTATCATCAAATATCTAGGATAAACTCACCAGTTATTTATATTGTCATTGTATTGATCTTTTCTTGTGCTAAGTATCTCATTAGCAAAACTAGTATATAAAATCATTTATATTGACCATTTTATGATCTTAGAAATGGTAGGTACTTCTTTTATGTCAAAAAAAAGTCATCGATGGTTTGGAATTTCAGTAGGAGGTCACATGTCAATGCCTGCATCACACCGAGCGGTCAAACAGTGACGCACACTGTAAATTTCACATAGATCAAAATGTTAGCACTGACAACGGACTTGCATGTGCATATGCCCTCAGCGTTTTCTATACGACAAATATTCTTACGTCATTAATGTTTTATCAGAAACACCCAAAAGTCCAAACTAGCGATGAAAATGTCTAATAAGTAAAATATACGATACCTTTGTTGAAAAATGTGCTGACCATAAAACAGAAACAGATGATAGACACGGAATAACAAAGGAGGAATACAAAGAACAGGGAGGGATCGGTCTTGGCGAGCACCTTGCCTTTGTCTGAAACCTCTATAGAGAACAAGATGCTGTAGAAGGCTGAGGCAATGATGAGGTAAATTGAACTTTTAAACAGCCAGGACGCCCAGTAAATGGAGGAGTTCAGACCCATCAACTTCATAGACTCCTGTACAATGAAAAGGTTTGAACGGTTATGAAGGTCAGCGTTAGTTCTTTCATATTGTCGATTTTATCATCAGGGAAGCACTTTGAAATAAGAACTGACAAATGCTATCGATTTTTGAAATACAAAAGTAAGGACTAACTCTGATCGTGCAAGAAATGAATTATAATAAACTCTTAAGCCTACTTTCAATTTCTTTTCCTTTTCATACACAATAGCTTTGGTTGTTTGTAGTGAAGAGAGGATGAATCCAAGAATAAGGAAGAAAGGAAGGTACATCTGTATAACAGTAGTCAGGTTGTCTTTAGTGTAGGGTGGATAAGGCATCTTCTTCATGAAGAAGTCATAATTATTTAGATTAGACGTTGCATTAAAATGCTCGACAATGGCCATATCTACAGCATACTGGAAAGCTAAGAAACCGGTCCCTTGGTAATCTGTAAAATTTAAATATAATCATTCGTGGAATACTTTTGTTTCCAAGAAATATTTTTAATAAATACACATGTATTAATATGTTTATAAGTTCTTATGAATGTCAGTCCGTCGAACTTCTTTGTGATTCTTTGTGTGTTCTTCGTGATTGAGAACTTAAAACTGACATAAAAGGTAGTAGCACATATCTTTAATACAAAGATCTTATGTTGCTAAGTGTTCTTTTGTTTCTGAATAATGTTTTTTATTCATAATTCAGAAAAAAGAATAACCTGGATTGCCTCCCGTTGATATGTTATTTCTTGGACCAGTGAGCTGAAAGAAGGGATACACATTCTTGGTGAGCCATCTGTCAGATACGTCCTTCCGGGCCACGCGCAAAGTGTAATCCACATTGCTTGGTAAACCGGAAGCTGCCTTCATGAAAGAAATTCCAGCGCGAACTTTTATATGATTTTTTTCGTGGTATTCCAGTAATGACTCTTCGCTGTCAAATCCGTATACTGAAGAAAAAGTAGTCAATTTGAAGACGTAGAAGTTATTGGTGGCGAAGATACAACAGAGGTATCAGGCGAAAGTATCAAATTTAAAGGATGAAAAAATTGTAAGAAAAAAATCCAAGGTGGTTGCTTCTTTTAGTTAAAGTATCGCGTATAAATGTATTTCTTTTGGAGAAGAGAATATTCTACTTACCATGCCAATGGTGTTGCGTTCTGTTATCTATGGAAAAGAAGAAATTTCACACACTGACTCACTTCATAATTATATTTCAATCAATGTAAATAAGACTACTTCTAAATATATTTTCATTTGCTGCATTAATTTTTTTTTTTGCCTTAAATATATGCATATAACAGTTTTTATTCTCAAAAAAGAGAACATTTGATTAATTTAGATATTAGAGAATATTTATCAATTACCTAAACTAGTAGTATTTGGTAAATAATTGCGGAAATTTGTCATTAAGCTTCTAACTGCTGTAGTATTGGGTGAGTACAGAATTTCGTTTTTCATTCCCTTTAGAAACACATCTTGAGGTTGGAATGGCGGCCATATTGTTGGATCTGATATAGTTTCATTCTTCGCAATAAGTCTTATACAGACCAGAATCACTGCAAACACTATTGGTAGGACGATTTCAAACACAGTTACACACACTTTCCTTTTCTGTAGAAGCCAATTCTTCCATAATAATAAAACAAACTGCTTTCCAAGGTTAGTCATAATGTTCACTCAAGAATTGTCTTTGTCCTCTTCAGAAATACAGATCTTTATGTCTCCTTAAACTGTGGAAAAAGTAAGATGTCTATAACTAATGACACAAATCTGAGAGGTGAGAATGAGAAAGTCCCTGATAATAGATGTCTCTGGCATTTCATAATATAAAGAAAATTAGTTTTTTACCTAGAAAATATTGATTAATGCATACTATAGTACTTTCTTAGTGAACGGCACACGATTTTTAGTCAAAGGTGTGTACAAGAAACAAGGGTTGAAGTAGTATTGTATTTCTTAACGTGCTGTATTGAGTAGCTAAACAATTATTTACATTATATTGAAATTAGGGCCACAAACAGGAAGTGCGAATAACGAACGAAAAGGAAAAATTATAAATCTTTTATTTTCCACCATAAAAACCATGGATACAATAAGCATTGGGTGATTGATTTCTATAGCCGTGAGAAATGAATCTACGATGATATTAAAAAAAAAAAGAATTACCTTTATATTTAAGCTTGTTGCGCCCTGATTGTGGCGTATTTACAATGTGGAAAGAGAAGCATACCTACCTGAATGCCTATAGCAACCGTTTTCTTCACTGGGGTCTTCACGCCACTTTATGACGTCACTATTCTTGGTACGGATTTTGATGACGTAATCTTATATAAGGAATCCTGTGACGTTCTCAAACACAAGGTGATAGCTAAAACAACCCCCCCAAAATACAGAAAGTTTTGTGTACCCAAATCCGAATAATTCCTTATATATTGTTTACCTTAACCAAAACAAATAAGCACTTAAAACGTCAGTACCAATTGAAATTATTACAATCGGTACCGGCATAGTATCAAAATATAAACAGAAAGTACTCTTGTACTGTACTGTATGTAATGTGTACATTCATTCAGAGAATATAATCTAAAACGCTCAATTATGTTAATTGGTATGATTATTCTTACCTCTATTAAGATTTGCGTAGTGAATACTCTATACCAGGGATACAGTTAAGACAAAATTCAAACTCCCCTTCCTCACGTGTGCAACAACGCGATTTGAGTCATTTTTATAGCATGTAATATATCTTCAACCTTTCACACACACTATCGATAGTCAACCTTAACCTTTCGTAGTCATTATCTCTAAACACGTGTACCCAAAAGTCAACAAATACCGAGATCAACAGCAGAGAGACGTCGATTATTGAATAGTAGGTCCCTTATATATTGTTGGTTTCGTAACTGCAGTTTCACGTGCATGCATTTACTGTGCATCAAAGGATGGACAAGTCTTGTGACAATTTTATAAATCCCTGGAATTTATCGATTGCGCAGACCACACCTTTATGTGCTTGTAGGAACCTATGGAATAATTCCGTTTTCCCCTATTCACAAAGTTAACGTTATTTAACGGAATGAAAAGCTTTTTTGTCATAAAAATATTTCTGTAAACCAATATCAATTGAATCACAATGGGGTCACTTGATAAACGAGTAGGGGAATTTTCGCGAATCAGAATATTTTACGCCGATACACTGCATGTACACTGTTTTTGCGCACCTCGATCAGGGTGTTTTTTTTTGTTTTGTTTTTTTTTTTAAACATTTAGATCTGCACTAGTCAGTAATTCACTTCCAAGATGAATCAAGTCCTAACTTCTTCGGATGTGTGTATTTTCTAAAAAAAAAATTAAAAAAAAAAAAAAAAAAAAAAAAAAAAAGTACAGTGACTTAAAAATACTGGAATGATAACAAAATCGTCGCTTTTGTTCTGAGCAGCAATCCATTGCAAAGCTTTTGCTCAGCCTGATCCTATGATTAGTGATTTGAACAAATTTTAATAAATTAATGTACATTGCATAAATTTATAAATCATTGTGAACTTGCCAGTCTTCCGAGAGATTTTTAAATATATTTCTCTGTAAAACTTTGACACCCTATGCACCCTTTCATAACCCTTGAAGTCATATTTTGAACAAATTGAATATTAAGATAATAAGTATGTTGACATAAGGTTATTTTGTCTTTCCATGTGCTCGTTTGTTCTTTAATATCTATCTGAATAAGATGGATTCAATTGAAACCGAAAATATAATAGATTGATCTGTTAAGAAGTTTTCAATAAAATATCAGTTTAAAAACTGCTTAATATGCCAGCGGATTTCGGTTTTAATTTTAGTAATCTAATGTAAGGGTATACATATTCCCTATGAGAAAGCGTGCAAATTTATATGTCAGAAAGTAGTAATTTCCACTTGTCAACCATATTTAAGGTCTGATACTATAACGAGCAAACCACATGTCCACCGTACCCGATGTTTATTCCTGCTAGAAAAAAATTTATTTATTATCTTGCATTTTCCTTCCTTTCTTTAACTCAAATGATATGGAAAGAGACTAGAAGGTGGAAATTAGGCCTCTAATAGCTACCTTTTTTCCCTTTTTCTTTTTCTTCTTCTTCTTTTTTTTTAATTCTGAGCACATAAAATAAGAACCCCCCCCCTCCAAAAGAGAGAGAGATTGAAAAGGCCTCCAATTGTTCTCTGAAGAATTAATTCAGTTCCTCAGAAGCTTCTGACATTAATAATTGCCTTTACCAATGGGAATATCAAAGATTAGCGTTAATTTGGGCTTTGGTTGAGTTCTGCCTGAACAGCTAAATCTAGACCGGAGAAAATATGCAGATTTTATTGGGATGCTAAACATGAAAAATTGAAATTAATTTCACCCAAGGATGTTGTGCACTGGCGGATTTAAGGGGGGCGTGGGGGGCGCACGCCCCCCCCCCCCCTAAAATTTTCAAAGTATGACATGACTAATATTAATAATGCCATACTTTGGTTTTATAATTAATGGTCAATTAAAAAATGGTAATTTTATTTGATGACCTAGTATCGGTTTTCTTAAAAATCAAGTCTGAAAACCTTGCATTCCCTAGGCTATGAATGTTATCTCATAATTATTCAAACCGGAAAACGTCTCCCGATTTCGTTTGAAGGGTAGACTGCACTTATCAATTTCATGATGCAAGGAAAAATACTGCAATATTTAAAGGCTGGTCGAAGGTAAATAAATGAATTTTAAAATCAGACGGTCTACGTTACTAACCCGTCCACTGATTGATGTATTTATTTATCAAATGGTGTAACTATGCAGTAATTTACTTACATAGACACTAGACTTTTTTCATTACACAAATCTCATAATCTTTCCATGCATATAAATGGAATTTAACGTCAGGATAGGTTAGGATGGTGTAACTTCGACCACCTGGTTAATTTCGACCGTTCATAAATACCTTAAAATAATTTGTTTATAACCCATTATAGTGCACACACATCTATTTTATGCAGAAAGAAAATGCATTTTTCATATACAAATCAATGTCGATAATAATAGGCGAAAATTATTTCTTCACTGGAAAATTACATCCAAGAAGAAACTTTATCGCCCGAAAAATTACGGACGAGTATTTTTAAACCATTGCGGGGAATTATCAGTTTATCACCTCTGAAAATATCTTGTATATATAGACAGACACAGTGGAATTCCTGGCGTGAAATTTATCAACTATGTTTAATTTTGCAACTTAAATTCATACCTTTTTAATGTATAGTATTTAGTTTTTACAAATAAAATGCAAATCAGCTGAACAGAAATCGGCCGAAGTTACCCATGCATGAATACGGCGTCAGCGGGTAACTCAGTTCGACCAATGAAAATGACGCAATGCTATTTGTTACCAGAAAAGAATCATGACCACTGTCCGTATAAAAAAATTATTAGGATAAGTATTATGTATAAGAATACTCCGTAGAAACTAGTTCTATAACAGTAAAAAAATCATCTGCTCTGTTTACATGCGTTTAGATGCCTGCGCATATATATATACATTTGTAGCATACATTGACAAATCGGTAAATCAGTCTCTAGGCACCTGGTGCACTTAATGTCTTCAAATTAGGTACATTTTGAAAATTACTTTTTTTGTCAGCATTTTTTCACAATCTTTTATGTTTAACAACAGAATAATTTAAAATAATATATATATATATTTTTTTTAATTAGAGATGACGCGAATAATTTCGTTTATATTTGCACATCGATCGAAAATACCCCATGTGCGGTCGAAGTTACCCAACACACTTATCTTGTTTTTTTTTGGTTTGTGTGTGTATTTTTCTTTTAAAAAGTGAAATATCATAGTGTACATAACTAATCAATACCACTATTTTTGTGCCTGGTTTTACTCTTAAAATTCACGAAAACCCAGGAGCTTCGCCCCCTGAGCTCCCACCAGGGCTTCGCCCTGGACCCCCTGGGGGCCCTAAGGCGGCCCCAGACCCCCTGCCTGAACAAAGTTATCCATGCCCCCCCCCCCCCCTAATCACAAATCCTGTATCCACCCATGTTGTGCCTGTGCTAAGTGGTAAGTTTGGTTGAAATTGTTGACTAAACCTCTGTCGACCAAATAGACGGTAATTTTTAAAAGACTTAAATTAAGTGGACTCTAAGGTTTTAGAAGTCATAAAGGAGAAAAAGCGATGTACGACGGATCAAATTCGATGAGAAAACACACCTGAGACATTGTGAGCTAAACAACACAGCAATCTGATGATTACCACCAGCTGGTTTTTCGCGTAAGAAATGTATTTCCACAGTTCGGGAAAAACAAAGCTATCCGCGTCAAATTAATATTTTATCGAGACTCTTGCTGTTCCGATGGCAACAAGTGAAAAACATGGTCATGGAGAAGAAAAGGCAAAAGAAGTTTTTGTCTGTCAGAATTGCAAATTCTCAGCTCATTACGACTACTTTGGAAGAAAACCGCCTTTTTCCAAGTCTTTTGTGTAAGTACATGTATGTGTTGTCAGGGAAGCGTTTAGCATATTATGTAATGTACATGTAACTCTAGGACTATATTATATGTACATCGGCAGATCTTTTGAGACACATTCGACTTCTCTGAAATATATATATATATTTTTTGAAAAACTTCAAGACTTTGTAGATCGCAAATAACATGAAAAATAATTGCCTCACATTATAATAACAATGATCTATAAATTGTTTCATCACAGCTAGTACATTCAGAAAACGGAAAGGAAAATCAGTCTTTATTTACACAGGTATGTTAAGGCAGTTCTTATGTAATTATTGTGAAAAATTACAATTCTCATACTAATAAAGCAAAAGTAGAACGGTTTTATTGTGAAAAGGTTGGGGAGGCTCAAGTCATTGACTAATAGTTTTGCAAAAAATACAAACAATTTTCAGAGGTTGCCTTTGGAGTGACATGTGTTCTCTCACAAACACAATATGGTGGAATCAATTTGTAAATAAAATATTATAAAACGCATATATTTCTACTTTCACTTCTCTACACATTAAATTATGAACTTAGCCAATAGGAAACATTGTTAGTATAGCTATACTAAAAGCAAAACCAGATTGCATTTTGACCCTCAAAAATTCTGTTTGACCCCCAAAAATTCATTTCAAAGGGTCATAATGACCCTTGGTTTTCAAAGTTATATTAATAAGTTTTCAAAGATATATCAGTATAAAGACAGCAATATGAAATTTTATGATGGAAAAAAAATGTATTCTTTTACATGTACCTGTAACCTTTCAGTATTTAATAATTAACATTCAGTGTATTATATACAGTCTTTTTTATATGACTTACCAAATCTCCAGATGCTATTTTGAACATCTTAACTAATAATTGTTTGCATTATTATTTAATATCAAATTTCATTTACTGTTATATTTATCCTACCAATAATTATAGAGTATTTTGAAATATTTAATGAAGAAAAATAATTTTCAAATTTGATATTTTTAAAGTTTAAAAAAAAAATTTTTTTTTGTCCTTTTTTAGTTACACCATAATTTAAAGATGTGGATCTAATAATTGTTCAGTATTCTCAATTTAGCAAGTGCCTTGGACACTTATTAGAGTGAATACAATATTGAGATAAAATTCTTCTGTGTCTCATTCAAAATAGTTATGTTATACAATTATTAACAAACCACCTTCCTACAATGGGTGAAGGTGTTATACTTTTGCATTTTGCTGCCAGTAATGATAAAAACTGAGGACTAGACAGCTAGTTCTCATCAATCAATCCAAAAAAAAAAACCCTACACACATCTAAGACTAAAGTACAGTATAACTTGTTTAGTATGAACATGGATATAGTGAATTTACAGATAGAGCAAAGTTTTTTGCAATCTCCAGCAAAATCCTTAACAATTCCTTGTAAAATTTTACGGATATAATGAACTCGGATATATAGCTAACTTTTTGTGTCCCCTAGAAGTTAAAAATAAAGAAATTCACACCTTTTATAGCAAATTTTTAAAGATCTAAATTTTAAAAATATTGAACTGACATTAATTTTTTAAGTATTTATATTTGAAATTCAATTCATCTGAAAACTTTTGAACTTTAAGGTAAATTTTCTAATTTATACTCCCCTAAACAGATTTGGTAGTCATACTTCAATGAAAAAAAACTATATTGCGAATTCGCTATGTGTACTTTAAGGAATTCATTGTACAGATATAACAAGTTACAGATATAGCGAAGTATATTCGCAGGTCCCAAGAACTTTGCTATAACCAAGTTTTACTGTAGTCACATTTGTTTTAAAGCATCCAGTTATGTCTAGCCTTTTCATGATTTTGTGAGCGTATTCTCCTAAAATCTTTTTTTTTCTTGATAAGAATGCAGATGGATTGCTGTATATGCTGTATATTGTATGGCAACAAACCAAGGAAAATAACATTAAGAAAATTTGAACATATAGTAGTAATGAAGATTTGCATAATTTCCTGAACAGTTATAAAATTTTGTATGTAGATAGCTAAGTGCATAAATGTTTTAAAATATGCATTATTTTTTTTAATATTGGCATCATAAAATGGATTATTGTGACATGAAATTGATCTGCAAGTCTTTGCCTATTCAGGGCATTTGAATGAACCTTGTTGTACTAGTGTGATTATTAATAACAGCAAATCATAAATAAAATCAATAGATTATATTGAAATGTGAATATTAAAAAGAATTTACCTACATGATTTATTAATGTAGATAAATCTACATAATTTATATTTAGACTGATAGAAGAAGCATTTGTGGTACAGTGTATACATCTTATATTTAGATTGATGGAGGGAGCATTTGTAGTATACATTTTATATGTAGATTGATGGAGAAAGCATTTGTGGTATACATATTATATGTAGGTTGATGGAGAAAGCATTTGTGGTATACATTTTATATGTAGATTGATGGAGGAAGCATTTTTGGTATACATTTTATATGTAGATTGATGGAGAAAGCATTTGTGGTATACATTTTATATGTAGATTGATGGAGAAAGCATTTGTGGTATATGTTTATATGTAGATTGATGGAGGAGGCATTTGTGGTATATGTTAATATATGTAGATTTATGGTATATATAGATTGATGGAGAAAGCATTTGTGGTATACATTTTATATGTAGATTGATGGAGAAAGCATTTGTGGTATACATTTTATATGTAGATTGATGGAGGAGGCATTTGTGGTATATGTTTATGGAAGGGAATTACCGCCAAAAGTCTATTTATCTTGCTTTTATTCTTATTCTGCCTACTTCTTTATTCTTTGTTATTATTGTAACTATATGTCACTTTATTGTTTTCATATTCGTCTTTGTTACATTTCACTTTGAACTTTTTTCATTCTTCATTTTGTCCTTACATCTATGTTGCTTTATTCTTGTAAATACGTTCTTCAAATTGATACAGTTTCTTTAATAAATAATTATGATTATCTCTATTACAAATGTAAATTCAGTCATGCAAACCATGAAGCACATTCAACGAAGACGAATACAAGTAGTGTGAATTTAATGCTGCATTATAACGCTAGGTGGCAGGGTGTTCGCGGCGAGTGTTGGTAAAATTAGGTACGCAAACCCGGGCCGGAGTTATTCGAGATTTTTCAATTTTCTGCCTTAATACTTTATCAATCGAACCCAAATTTTCAAATGGTGTATGTTATAGGTTCAGGCATGTACCCGGTGTCGTTCCCCCTGACGGCTGGCTAGATGGTAAGACTTCCCCCGGAGGACTAGCTATATAGTGAGACTTCTCCAGGGGAAGTCTCACTATATAGTCAGTCTTCACCCTTCATAGCGAAACTTTCCCCTTTAATTTAGAATATTTTTTTTTATTGTAAAACAATGTTTATATAATAACGTTTTCAGTGTTTGGATGAAAGTTCTCCGTCCTATATGAATGAATAAATAAATAAATATATGAATAAATGATTAAAACATTTTAATAGTGATTTTTATAATTAAAACATTAATTTAACCATGCAGGTAAACATAGGTAAACTGCACGTTTCTACGGGCAATGACCTCTTTACTGTTAAATTAATTGTGTCTAAATTTTCTTTTGATAAGAATCGTCTCGGAACAATACAATAATCTGCTGTGCACGATAAATTTTTAATGCGCACTTTAATATTGATTCATTTGAAACTATATATATATATATATATATATATATATATATATATATATATATATATATATATATATATATATATATATAAGATCATTACCTAAATATGCAATATATACATTGTCGATGTAAATAAAATCCAAACCAAACACGGAAGGGGAAGTCTAACTGTGGTCGTTTAGGGCGGAAGGCTCACTACATAGTCATTGCCCCCCCCCCCCTCCCGGAGGGGAAGTCTCACTATATAGCCAGGCTTCCGGGGGAAGACTCACTATGGAGGAAGTCTCACTATATGACACCGGTAGCGGGGGGGGGGGGGGGGGGGGGCTGGCCACCAAACATTTTTCTAGTCATAACTTTTTACTACAGAAATTGTTCATTGAAAGTCTGGTTGCCCCCCCCCCCCAACTTTTTGTCGCAGTATAGTCAAATAAGGGTCATGTACGTAGTGATGTATGAGTAAAATTTGGTACTGAAAGAAGTTGGACCCCCTTCCCCCCAAATAGGATTTTCGAGTTTGAAGAATTTTCCTCTTTTTTTTCCTTGTTTGTTTGTTTTTTGTATGTTTGTTGTTTGTCTCTTTTTTTGTGTTTGTTTTGTTTTGTTTTTGTTTTTGTTTTGTTTTTTTTTTGTTTGCTTGTCAAGTTTTAGGTAAGACTTTTTTTTCTCTGGGTGCCCCTTTCAAAAACAATGCTACGTTTCTAAGTTTTATCTGTTTTCGCTGTAAAAATTGCCAATATTTATATTCATGTATTTATATTTTGAAAATCTCAATATTTCAGATTATTAGGTCACCTGAGTCACTCAGGTGACCTATTGCTATCCGTTCTCGTCCGTCGGCGTGCGTCGTGCGTTAACATTTGAACATTTTCAGCTTCTTCTCTGAAACCTCTCAACCAATTTCAACCAAATTTGGCATATAACATCTATGGGTGAAGGGGGACAAAATTTGTGAATTTCATGGTCCCTGCCCCCCTGGGGCCTGAGGGGTGGGGCAAAAACCACTAAAATTAATGCAATCTTTAAAAATCTTCTTCTTTACTCCTGGACATCAAGCAGTCAAACTGTTAGCATGATTGTAATAAGCATTGAGCCCTCTACCAAAATTGTGAAATTCATGGCCCCAGGGTAAGGGGTTCTGGGGCTAGGGTGGGGCTATATAGATCATATAGTAAAAGTGCATTATTTCTTCAAAAATCTTCTTCTCTGCTCCTGGGTATAAAATAAACTAACTAAGTACACAGTTATGATAAGCAAGAATGCCCCTTCCAAAATTGTGAATTTCATGGCCCCTTGGTCAGGGGTTTTGGTGAAAGGGGGGGGGGGGCTCTATTGATTATATAGTGAAAATGCATTATTTCTTTGAAAATCTTCTTCTCTGCTTATGGGTATGAAATAAACTAACTAAGTACATAGTTATGATGAGCAAGAGTGCCTCTTCAGAAATTTTGAATTTCATTGCCCCTGGGTCAGGGGTTTTGGTGAAGGGGGGGGGGGGTTATTGATTATATAGTGAAAATGCATTATTTCTTTGAATATCTTCTTCTCTGCTTATGGGTATTAAAGAAATTAACTAAAAACATAGTTATGATGAGCAAGAGTGCCTCTTCAGAAATTGTGAATTTCATGGCCCCTGAATCAGGGGTTCTGCTGTTAGGGTGGGGCTCTATTGATTATATAGTGAAAATGCATCAATTCTTTGAAAATCTTCTCTGCTCCTGGGTATTATTTAAACAAAGGAATTGCATGGTTATGATAAGCAAAAATGCCTCTTCCAAAATTGTGAAATTCATGGCCCCAGGGTCAGGGGTTCTTGTGAAAGGGGGGGGGGGGTGGCTCTACTGATTATATAGTGAAAATTCATAATTTCTTTCAAAATATTTTTTCTACTCCTGGTTATAAAGCAAAGAAACAAGTGTATAGTTATGGTGGTAGGGTAGGGCTGTGTTAAATAGTAAAAGTGCATTATTTCTTTGAAAATCTTCTCTGCTCCTGGGCATATTGGAGGCAAACAGAGTAAAAGTTTTAATAAGCAAGGGTATTTTTACCAGAATTTTAAACATCTGGACCATTTGGTCAAGTGTTCTGGTCCTGGCCAGGGCTCTATTAATTTGTATTCTACTGAGTGAAGTTATTCCCCTTTGCCATTCACCTTTGATAATTAATCAGTGTAGATAATGTATTTGAAAGGTTAATAGAATAAGAGAATTATGCAAGAACATTGATTGTATAATACAAAAAGTACTTTCCTAGTTTTAATGATCAGGTAGACCTGGAAGTAATAGATGAATAAAAGTGAAACAAAAATAACTTATCTTTTTTAATGTTCTTCAAAGGCCAAGTGAGGCCAGTTTGAGATATTTTGTTAAAAGTCTGTATGGTAATAGCGATAAATGGGGGACAGATAGATAAATCTTACTATTTTCCTTGCTTTTGGAAAAAAAAGCTTTATTTTTAGGTCACCTGAGTTTACTCAGGTGACCTATTGCTATCCATTTTTGTCCGTCGGTGTGCGTTAACATTTGAACATTTTCAGCTTCTTCTCTGAAACCGCTCAATCAATTTCAACCAATTTTGGCATATAGCATTAATGGGTGAAGGGGGACAACATTTGTGAATTTCATGGTTCCTGCCCCCCTGGGGCCTGAGGGGTGGGGCAAAAACCACTAAAATTAATGCAATCTTTAAAAATCTTCTTCTTTACTCCTGGACAACAAGCAGTCAAACTGTTAGCATGATTATAATAAGCATTGAGCCCTCTACCAAAATTGTGAAATTCATGGCCCCTGGGCTCAGAGTTCAGGCTCTAGGGTGGGGTCAAGGTCAGGTGTGTGAATGTTGAAAATGCATAATATCTTAGATTTTTTTCTTAACTCCCAAATTTCAAGGAGGTTAAATGTTTTACTATTATATTGAGCAACGAGTTCTCTACCAAAATTGTGAAATCTATGGCCCCTAGGTTCAGGGTTCAGGTCCCAGGGTGGGGCTACAAATGTAACTTTGTCATATATTGAAAATGTATAAATTAAAAAAAAATGTCTTATGTTTCTAAATTGTGATCTGAAAGCAGTTAAATGTTGGCATGAATATAATAGCCCTCAACACTGTGGAATGTATTACCCCTCAGTTTTGGGTCCAGGCCCCAGGGTGGGGCTAAGTTAAATTGCACAATTAGGCCTATATATATTCAATTTTGAAGAAGCATTTTCGTCATAATGTACACTTTAATTATATGTAACAAATGTTTATGTGATGTTTGATGTTTTTAAACAATATCTTAAATTCATTCGCGCAAGGAAGAAAACAGTTGTGATTTTTATAGCGACGGTTAATCAACCCGGTGTTTAGGCCTACCATTAGAACATCCACGCATGCGCAGAAACGATCGTCTGGAAGAAGATAGACTCGAGCGTCCTAAGTAGAATATATACGTTTTTTTTCAGGTCTAAGGTTTTGCATTACGAACGGTGGGTTTGAGTGTTACGATTTTGTTACGTGCTTTTGCAAATACATCGCATTCTTTTTGGTAATCATTAGATCCCTTTCAGCTTTGTTGAAATAATGGCTTATGATGGACGAGCTACGAAGAAAAAGCATTTTATATGCAGTAATAAATTATCTGCACTGGGTGTTTAATATTGTTTTTGTTTTGCTTTCTTATTGTATATAGGGAATTTATGCTCAGAACTTTAAATGTCATGAAATAATCAGATCGAATTATCTCGGAAGCAGCGGGGTAGATCATTGAATTACGTCCGATTTGGTATGGTGGAAAATTTCTACATTTTAAAATTTGGGATTAAGATACTGTTTCAACTTTTTACATATTTTTGTATTCAATACAGATTGTTAAGGCTAATTCTTTGATTTATTTTGGCAATGGGAAGTTTTGCCCCCTATTGACAATTCGTACTGAGACTATATTCACCACATAAAACGTTTTGTGCCATATATAATGTATATGGTACATGTTAATATTTGTGTGTATACTTATAATTTACTTATTTAGTATATTAGATTTGATTAAACTACTCAAAAAAAGGTGTTAGTTTTTTCATCTTGTTCTTTTAGTTTGGGATACTTGTATTTATCAAATCATTTATTCATGCACTTAGGGACTAGCAAATACATGTATGTATATATGTTTATTCAGGAATCTTAATTTTATTTGAATACACCTAAATGATTCAGAGACTCTCAAAGCAATTAGGCAAATTACTGGTATGCCAATAATTATTCATGAGTGCAGGGCTAGAAACTCTCCAAACAGACAACTCAGAATTAATTGCTAGTATCAAAAAATTAACTCATAATTTCCAAAGAGTACTTGCAATTTTATAATATTTTTATCATTAAAACATAACATTACTTAATAATACTACTGTTTAATACATAATGACAATATGTACATATTTAACTTTACTGTTTATTAACAGAATGAATTTAAAAGGAAAATTCCAGAGGTCATGAATTAAGATATTTTTATGTTAGACCCCTGATGTCATTGAAGGATTTCATGAAATTCATTGAAAATCAGTAGATAAACATGTAATTAGTATGGAGTCGTATGCCTGCACGTGTTCTTGCTCTTTATAGGCTATTCATTCAGTTAATTTCTCAATTATCAATGAAAGAAGATTTATAATGTAGGTTTATGTTATGTGTCCATAAAGTGAGATTTCTAAATTGAAAACAAGTCGGGATATCATTGATGCGTATTGAAAATGGCTGCTATTAGGTTTAAACTGAAATGCATTTAGCATTTCATTGAACTTTTTCAAATGTATATATATATATATGCAGCATAAACATGAAATGATTCAAAAAGGGAAGATTGTCAGCATGTGTATGCACATGCATTGAACTCTTATTGGCATATCATTTTACAGTAATATTTACTTGAGTAAATGAGCTGTTTGGTAAACACTGTAATGACCACCATTACAATTAGTATTAGTTACTTTTGGAAGCAAAAGACTAAGATTTAGTTGCTGAATTTTTCTTTTTCAGGTGCAGGAAATTTAGATTGTTTTTTGCATGTTCATAATTATCAAACAAAACTTCTAACACATCATTAGAATAATAATACATGTATCAGTGTAGTCTTGCAGATATACAGTAAAACGCACTTATAACAAAGTGCCATGGATGGACGCTTTTGCTTCACTTTAAGCGTAATTCGTTATAGCCATTAATTATGCCCCTGCCTTATAATAGCAGGAGGCATATAGTGTTACCCTATTCTGTCATTCCGTCATCATTGACTCTCTGTTCATTATCTCTGCAACAGTTGCACACATTCAACTCAAATCTGACATACGGATACGTCATAGTAAAACCCAAGTCAAGTTCGAATTTGGTCATGCTCTGATGGTTTTTGACAGAGTTATCCCTCTTGAATTTAGAAAAAAATAAATTTTCAGTTTCCACTCTCGTACTTTTGTAGGGATGTATGCATAAGGTTGAAGTTGCATTTGAAGTTATTTAACCAGCAAATTCAGGTCAAGTTTGAATTTAGTCATGGTTCGTTGATTTTTGACAGAGTTATCCCTTTTGAACTTTAAAAAAAAGAAGAAATTTTCAGTTTCCGCTCTCAAACTTTTTTAGGGATGTATGTATAGGAACAATTTCACAAAACATTTAAATTGCCATCTTTGATTATAGGGCCATCCTAATAAGGTTAACATTGTATAGTTTTTAGACGGGGTCACGTGACCCCGTCTGTTAGTTTTCTGTCAGTCAAGGCCTCAAAACGGAAACCGTGTGTAGAACACATTAATCAAATCTATACTATATGAAAGAGTGCAGAAATTGTTTTGATCAAAATATAAACACTCTGGATCAAACTGAAGAGATTGATATGATGTTTTTCATACTCAAATTAATGAAGTATTTTGAAAATTTCAAACGTAAATAATTTAATTGTAAATAACACTAGTAAACAAACTACTCACCTGCGTAGTATTACGACTGCGTACGCATAATCGATTGTTTGGTTCCGGAAATGTATTAATTCGGACCCGGTGAAATTCGAACAATTCAAAAAGGTTTCTTTACTTCGATATTTCTACTACAAAGTAAATGAAAATCGTTAAGATATATTTTCACATTTTTTTATGTGCTATTAAAAAAAATAAGTTGGTATCAAAACCCTATAAAAAATTTTCCCAATGCATTAATAAAATTTGTGAAATCTAGCATGAAGTTTATTTTGACCCCATCTTTCAGTAATGTCTCAGTACTTTGATTATCTGAGTTATGCACCTTGAATTTATAGAAAAAAAATCTTTTGTGCAAACAAATTTAAAACTAAATGTGGCGTATGAAATTTTGGCTGTCTGCAGGGGTATTCAATGGCGTTATGACACAAATTTTTTAAATTGTTTAATTTTTTAAAAATATTTTACTATATATTTTAAAGTCATGGGAAATTAAAATCACTTCACTGTAAGCGCCAATTCATTATAAGTATGTTCGTGTAAGCGTGTTTTGCTGTATTCCAAGTGCTAAAGTTTTTTGGTGTTTCTGCAAATGCAGTTTAAGGACAACTCGCCTGAGTCAAAATTCAATATATTTATAACGTTTTAGATTCTTGCTGTGGCCTTCAACTCAACATTTAGATGTATGGACAATGTATTGTCAATTAACAATGGTTATTTCTATTCTTATGTCTACGCGATATATCCCGGTGAGCTTGAGATAAAAGATACCACAGAGTCTAACACATCTGTTTCATATTTGGTAATTTTATTAGAAAAAGATTGTAATGGTAATCTAACACCAAAGCTTTATGATAAAAGTGATGACTTTTATTAACTTTTCAATCGTCAACTTCCCTTACTTATGCAGCAATATACCCTTATCACCTGCATACGGGGTTTATATCTCTCAGTTGATTCAATACGCCAGAGCATTCTCTATGTATGAACAATTTCTAAAATGAGGGAAGTTATTCACAAACAAGTTGATGGAACAAGAATATCAGCAGTCTCATTTAAAGTCATCATTTTGTAAGTTCTTTGGCGATACCATGACCTTGTCAGAGAATACAATTTTTCATTAAGTCAAATGCTGACTGACCTTTATCATACTAATTGTTAGGCCATTATTTACACACTGAATTGTTGACGGATTTTCCATTATTTCCTGATCATGACGAGGAGCACACGGCGGGTGTGACTGTTCGGCACGGGAAGCTCACTCCTCCATGGCACCTGATCCCACCTCTGATGTCTTAGAGGTCCGTGTTTGCTCTGCTCCTATTTTGTAATGTTTAATGGACATTTGAGCTCGAATACTGTTTGTTATGTCCACATATTTCATTCTTTGGTGTTAAAAATTTTGTGAATTTTCATGCAGCATTGTAGTTTAATTGAATAGTGGGTAGGAAGAACTGATAAAGAATATCAAAAGCTTAGCTAGCTTAAGTTGTTTTTTCATTTGTTCAAAAGACATGAATGCAGTTGTTCATAGATAATTAATATTTGTGCAGTTAACTTTAGTACAGCTTATGTGTTTTCCAGTAAGTTCGAGGTCACTAGAGAAACAAATAAAATTCTTGTGTGGTCTGTAACATTGTAAGGGACAATCATTGGAAGCTCATACTTTCTACAAAAAATCTTTATGACATGAGGGTATATCATGAAGTTTACCCAAGGTCATTCTAGCAAGTTCAAGGTCAGGTAGATAAAAATTAAAATTAATTATTGTCTGGGCTATAACTTTGTAATGGAGAATCATTGGAAGTTCATACTTGGTATAGAGATTGTTTGTGAACAGAGGGTGTGTCTTGACTTTGATCTAAGGTCATTCTGATAAGTTCAAGGTCAATGCCAGAAAAAGTATAAAATTCTTTTCCAGGGTACAGCTTAGTTATGGAGTATCAGTGTAAGCTCATACTTCCTACCAAAATTCTTTATGACCTGAGGGTATGTCTTGATCCTGATCCAAGGTCATTGCAGCAAGTTCAAGGACACTGGTATTAAAAGTGTAAATGTATAATTTTCTAATGAAGAAACATGGCATGTCCATGTTTCATTAAAAAATTACTAATGACCAGAGAATGCGTCATTTAACCAAGGTCTTTTGGCAAGTTCAGTGTCACATTTACAAAATTTGAATGGCACATTAAAAGAAATGCAGAAGGGGGGGGGGGTATTTTATGAGATTGTTCCGAGTATTTTTTGTTACCAGTATTTCTATGAAGAAAGTTGAACCACTATAGCAATAAGGACTTTGACTTGGAAAAGAAAATCATTAACAACATTAGAATAGGTGCCATTACTTTGACTTATTACCCAATCATTCTTAAAAAGAAGAATTTTATAGATTCTTTCCTCTGTATTCCAGTGTAAAACTTTTTATTCCCTACTTGACACCCTATCACTAGAGATTATACAAACTTGAATATAAAAACAAGGGCAAGGCTTCATATTGGTTTGATTAATAGTGGTCATACTGTTCTTGAGAAAAGATTAACTAGTTTTTCGTATTAAAACTTCAGCTCTAAACTTATGTCTCACACTAGGCCAAGGGTTATATTAAGGACTCTCTATACCCGAGTGCAAAATGTTTTTTGGGACATTGAGAAAATTGTAATGTATAAAGGGGTAAATAATATGCTTATCTATTTAATTTTCAGTATTATGGTGTGTGGCATTTACTCCCAGAAAAAAATGTTCAAAGACAAGAAATTTACAATAACAGAATTCACTACTGTTTTACTCCAGTGGAGAAAATATATGCAAATTAAATATTAAGTTAATTTATCTTGGCATTATAAAATGTTTTGAATGCTTGCATTAATTACAAATTGAGTAATACACTGTAGATTTCAATTTATTTGAATTTATATCAAATGGCAGATCACTCTAACTTGAGAAAAACACCACAGAATCTGAACTCTTTAGTGTGCAGTTTAGAGAGGGTTCTTCTGTTATTTTAGGGAAAGGTATTATTGAAAGAAGTAAGTACTAAATATTACTTAAAGAATACTGATTGAATTACATGTACTAGTAGTTGTATGTGTTTTGCAGAAACCTGGTGATGCCACGCAAGAAGAACTGGCGGGTTGGATTGGCCAAGAAGGGGAACCGGAGTCGTGCCAGCAGTGACAATAGACTCGTGGATACTAGCCACGTAAAAAATAGTACATAGGACCCAACGATTGACGAAACATTTGACAGACCTTTGAGACTCGTGGATACTAGCCACGTAAAAAATAGTACTAAGGACCGGGGGGATACTGCCTCCTTAAAAAGAGTACTAGATTTGCCTTCGGGCGCCAGTAACATTGCAAATTTGCCTTCGGGCACCAGAAACATTACAAATTTGCCTTCGGGCGCCAGTAACATTGCCAGTTTGCCTTCGGGCACTAGATTATTTGGAACAATTAATCAAGCAAATAATTTATTTCCAACTTTTTCTCGAGGAGTTCAGTGCACATGTAATGCTTTGATGTCTATCATTTTGCAAAATGCATCCACTACATCAGAACTTGATGAGGTGCTCTTTGCTGGGGATGATTTATTTAGACTCAGAATTGCAGAATTACAATCAAGTGTTCAATTTGTTTCAAAAATGCTACAATTCCAAGAACTTCCCAAGTCTGTTTATGTGCATGACAACCAGTATGAAATAAGCTATTTTGAACAGATCTATGGAACAGTGACTCATATAGATTGGGATCAGTCATGTCAAAATAATAATTTGAAGAAAGGTATTGAGCTGCTCTTTACAAGATACAATCAAGGATTAATTATAGTTGGAGGAATTTGTTCTGGAATATATGTGGATGACAAGAGGTGTCCTGTATTTTTTGATTCACATTCCCATGGAAAAGATGGTCTTTCATGTGCAGATGGCAAGGCTGTAAAAATCACTTTTGGGGATATTGATCAACTTGTGGACTACATGTTTGCATTTTATCAAAGTTGTAATATATCAATGATAAGCCAGTTTGAGATTCAACCAGTGTCTGTAAAACGAAAAACAAATGTGTCCATTTGTGAGAGACTTTCCTTAATTGACAAGTACTTTGAGTTCCAAAAGAACATGTCTAGATTATGTACTATTTCTGAATCATCACAAGGAAATCGAAATGAATATATGAGAAACTACATGCAAAAAAGGAGGGAAAACTCACAGATAAAACAGAAAGACAAAGAAAGTACCTTAAGAAGTATGACCAAAGCAAGAAAAAGTAAAGAATTTAAAGGGAAAGAACTCACTTCCAGAAAAAGTGTCAGAGAAAATCCTGAAACAAAGCTCAAGGAAAGAGAACGTACATTAAAAAGCATGAACAAGGCAAGAAAAAATAAAGAGTTTAAAGAGAAAGAACTTGCTTCCAAAAAAAGTGTCAGAGAAAATCCTGAAACAAAGCTCAAGGAAAGAGAACGTACATTAAAAAGTATGAACAAGGCAAGACAAAGTAAAGAATATAAAGAGAAAGAACTTACTTCCAAAAAAAGTGTCAGAGAAAATCCTGAAACAAAGCTCAAGGAAAGAGAACGTACATTAAAAAGTATGAACAAGGCAAGACAAAGTAAAGAATTTAAAGAGAAAGAACTTACTTCCAAAAAAAGTGTCAGAGAAAATCCTGAAACAAAGCTCAAGGAAAGAGAACGTACATTAAAAAGTATGAACAAGGCAAGGCTAAATACAGGATTTTGTTTAAAAGAAAGAGAAGCAAAGAAAAAGAAAAGAGACAATGTACAGCAGCTGGAGAAAGAACGGCTTTGTAAACAACAAAGTAGAAGAAATTATAGAGAAAAAGAAAGAGAGAGTGAAAGAGTTTCTAAAGCTAAAAGGAGGCTTGATGCAGAATTTACAGACCATGAAAACAAATTATTAAAGAAAACGTGTCATGGTAATTCGTTGGAAGATTGTATAGAGAAATTTCATGAAGAAGTGAAAATTGGTCCAATTTATGTGTGTACATGTTGTCATCAAACTTGGTTTTGGAAAAGTGTTGTGAAGCTAGATACAACTAATCTTAGTGCTAGTAGTAAAAGTTTTTGTACTGGATTAAGATCTGTGGATGGTATAGAATGGTTATGTATAACCTGCTGTTCAGCTCTGAAGGATGAGAAAATTCCAAAACTTTCTGTTAGAAATGGAATGAAATGGCCTGACCAACCAGATGCTTTGAAATTACACCCACTGGAAGAGAGGTTGATATCTCAACGCATACCATTCATGCAAATAAGAGAATTACCTAGAGGAGGTCAAATGTCTGTCAAAGGAAATGTTGTAAATGTCCCAGTTGATATTCAGCCAACTGTAAATGCCCTTCCACGACAAATAGATGAGCATGTGACTATAGCTGTAAAATTAAAGAAAAGATTATCTCACAAATCGGCATGCTTCACAGAAAATGTTCGTCCAAATATGGTGATGAGTGCTTTACAGTGGCTTATGAAAAATAGTGAGTTGTATAAAGATTCTGGTTTAGTGATAGACCATTCTTGGAGAGATGAAATTGAAAAAAGTAAAGAAGAAACAGTACAAGAACTGATAGGTAGTTCAAATGAAAGCGATGATCGTGAATCTGAAGGAAATGATGATGATTTTTGTGAAGTTTCTTCAAATGATTGTATTCAAGGCAATTCTGATACACTTGTTGATGAAGCAGATATTGATACAAATAAACTCTATGTGTTTGCCCCAGGAGAAAACCAAAAACCAATAAGTTTATTTACAGATAAAGATGCAGAATATCTCTGTTTTCCAACAATATTTTGTGGTCACCGCAGAATTGAAAGTGAGGAAAGAGAAGTTCCAGTACACTACAGTGATATCGCAAAATGGGAGTTGCGCAGTGTTGATAGACGAGCAGCACAATCTGTACCTAACATCTTTTTTAAATTGAAGAAAATTCAAATTAAACAGGTTAGTGATAAAGTTAACTTGGCACTTAG
Organism: Saccostrea echinata; assembly: GCF_033153115.1. Lineage (NCBI taxonomy): Eukaryota > Metazoa > Mollusca > Bivalvia > Ostreida > Ostreidae > Saccostrea > Saccostrea echinata. The sequence goes on from NW_026889764.1 coordinate 8,481,595, forward strand.
AAGATGTAAATCAAAGGGCAAGAAAATCACTGCAGAACAAGTTTTAAATCCAGCAAATGCAGAAAAAATTGTAAGATTAAATGAAGGGTATTATATATTCAGAACACTTCGAAATTCTCCTGCATATCTTTCATCTAAAAAGAAGGATGTATTTGCCATGATAAGACAGTTAGGTCTCCCAACCTGGTTTATTTCTCTGTCATCAGCCGATACCAGATGGCAAGATCTGCTTAAAACATTGGCAACACTAGATGGAAAAACCCTGTCACAAGAAGAACTAGAGGCCTTGAATTGGAATGAAAAATCAAAACTAGTTAAACAAGATCCAGTAACATGTGCAAGATTCTTTGAAAACAGAGTTCAACTCTTCATCAATACTGTTCTTAAAAGTCCTCACAATCCTTTAGGTGTTGTCACTGATGTGTTTCGAAGAGTAGAATTCCAAAACAGAGGTTCACCACATATTCATATGCTGGTATGGACAAGTGATGCTCCAAAGCACAAGGAAAATAGTAATGAGGAAATTGAAGCTTATGTAGATAAGTATGTCACATGTAGTTTGCAGGAAAATAATCCTCAAATGGAGCAGCTTGTAGAGCTTCAAGTACATAAACACTCAAAGACTTGCAAAAAAGGCGGTAGATCTGTATGCAGATTTGGATTTCCATTGCCACCTTTGCCCAAAACCATGCTTCTTGAACCATTGGATGTTGATGTTGAGCATTATAGAAAGATATATTCTGATATTCAGAAGAAAATGAATGATTACAAAGATGGTTGCAGTTTAGACTATGAGTCCTTCTTAGAGACTATTGTAGAAATGTGTGAGGATGAGTATATAAAATGTATTCGAGCTTCCTTGAAAGGTCCCAAAATATTTCTGAAGAGAAGTCCATCTGAGATGAGAGTGAATTACTATAATTCATCAGTGTTAAAGGCCTGGAATGCTAACTTAGATATTCAGTTTGTACTTGATCCTTATGCATGTGCCACATACATTGTTGCTTATATCAGCAAATCTCAGAGAGGAATCAGTGCAATGCTTGATAAGGCATCTCAAGAAGCTGCAGAGGGAAATATGGATCTTAAGCGTCAAGTTCGACATATTGGAAACAAGTTCTTAAACTTTGTTGAGGTCAGTGCACAAGAGGCAAGTTACTTGATCCTTCAGATGCCACTTACACAAGCTACTAGAGAGATTGTTTTTATAAATACTTCACCACCTGAAGACAGAGTTTTCTTACTCAAACATCAAGATGAATTGAATGAGTTACCCAAGGATTCAACTGATATTAAGGCAGACAGTATGATACAAAGATATGCAAGAAGACCAAAACAGCTAGAAAATTGGTGTTTAGCTGATGTTGTTTCCGAATTGGAAGTAACTTTCCCCAAAGAAATCAGAAAAGATTTACAAGAGGAAGTGAATGATGATAACCCAGAAGATATTTCTGAAGAAACTTTTTTTACTGATCAGGATGTTTTAGTTCATTTGAAAAATGGGATTAAGATCAGAAGACGAAAAAACAAACGAGTTATTAGATATGTAGGGTACAGCCAAAAAACAAATTCTGAACAGTATTACAGAGAAAGAATTCTTCTCTTTCTGCCTTGGAGAAATGAGAATGCTGACCTACTTGGTAGTCATCAAACTTATGAACAGCACTACAGGCAAAAAGCATGTATAATACAAGTTAAGCAAAAGCAGTATGAGCATTTTGTGGATGAATTAGAACAAGCTCGACTTCAAGCTGAAGAAGATCTTGATAATATGGAGACAGTAGCACCAAATACAGAACATGCTGAGGCAGAGGATGCAGAGATAAGTTCTGAACCATCTGAGGAATTTGTTCATTATGATCCTGATACAGTTCAACACAGAGATTTTGATATTGGTCCAGAACTTGGCTTGTCTTCAAAAGTATCTGAAACAGAAATGAGTGCTGTCCGCATTCCTGATGAGCAGTATTATAAACTTTTGCAATCCCTGAATACTAAGCAGAGAGAATTTTACAATCATGTAACAAACTGGATTCAAATCAGAGATGAACCATTATATGCTTTTCTAACTGGTGGAGCAGGTGCAGGAAAATCAGTGGTTATTGATGCAATTTTTCAAACATTACACAGAATACTGTACTCAAAAGAAGGTGAAAACCCAGATGATATTAGAATATTACTTTGTGCTCACACTGGAAAAGCTGCATATAACATCAAAGGGACTACTATTGCATCAGCATTTCACAGGAAAATGTATCAAACCCAGCAACACATGAGTGCAGATGAATTGAACTCATTTAGGACAAAGTACCGTAATTTGTCAGTTGTGATAATTGATGAAATTTCAATGGTAGGAAATAATATGCTGACATTTATAAATGACAGACTTCAGCAACTTACTGGTAGAAAACAAGATTTTGGTGGTATTAGCATCATAGCTGTTGGTGATTTGTATCAGTTACCACCTGTTGGAGACAAATGGATTTTCAAAGACCTTTCTAATCCTGGTCAGAGTTTAGCAAAAAATTTATGGCATGAACATTTTCATATGCATGAACTAACTGAAATTATGAGACAAAAGGATGACCTCAGATTTGCAGAAATGTTGAATAGACTCCGTGAAAACAAGATGACAGATGAAGATAAAGAACTCATTTATCAACACATCATCAGGCAAGACATGCAAGTCTATCCTAAGGAGGCACCTCATCTGTTTATTGAGAACAAGTTTGTTGATTGTTTTAATAACAATCTAATAGAAAACCTTTCAACAAATAAAGTAAATGTAAGAGCAGACACAGACGTTTTATCACAGACAAAACTCTCTGCATCAGTGAAATTAAAACTAGTTCAAAACTTGCCTGAAAACCCAGCATCTACTGGACAATTAAGAACTAACTTGGTTATTGCTGTAGATATGCTCTATGACATATCCGTAAATCTTGATGTTACAGATGGATTGACAAATGGTGCTTCATGTGTTGTGAAATACATTGAATATCAACAATCGCTATTAAGACCAGCTATAGTATGGGTTCTGTTTGCTGACTCGAACATTGGTATTTCAAGAAGACATCAATACAGCCATTTGTTTAGCACAAATGTTAATACTACATGGACTCCCATATTTGAAGCAAAAAGAACATTTGTGTATAACAGGAAGACCTATGAGAGAATTCAGTTTCCACTCCAACCAGCTGCTGGAAAGACAATCCATAAAGCACAAGGAGCAACTCTTTCAAGTGCAGTCATCAGCTTAGCACAGACAAAGCAGTGCAAAATTCCTCATATACATTATGTTGCACTCTCTAGAGTAAGGTCACTTGATGGACTATTCATTCTGGATTTCAATGAAAAAAGTCTTTCTAAAGATGAAAATGTTGATAAAGAGATGGAAAGATTGAGAGAAAATAGATTGCAGCTCTCATACACACCACTTTACTCTGTATGTAAAGATATTAAATTTTTGTTCAACAATGCAAGATCTCTACACAAACACTACCTTGATATGAAATCAGAACCAAGTGTTTTAGCTGCAGATGTTATTGGTATAGCTGAATCTTGGCTTTGTGAATTAGATTCTGATGAATACTTTACTTTGGAGGGTTTTACAATGTTCAGAAATGATGCAAATTCTTCCCAGACCAGATCACATCATGGCATTGTCATATATCTGAGGAATCAATTACAGTGTGTGACATACAACTCTTTTACTACCAAATCCGTTGAATTTTCCATAATTTCCATTATGGCGTCCAATACTCCAATACAGTGTGTAGTTTTATATAAGCAACCTTCTTGTACTCTTCAACTTTTTTACGATATGTTGAAGAACAGATTGCTTCCATTTGTTGACAAAGATAAAAAAAATTGTGATTATGGGAGATTGTAATTTGGATTTGAATACTGGTCAGTATCAGCATTTCCTAAACTTTATGAGAGAAAACTTTGGTTGTGAGCAAGTTATAAACAAGATAACCACAAAAAACAAGACACGGTTAGACCTAATATTTACCAACTTTACTGATATACAAACAGATGTTCTCCAGGCTTATTGGTCTGACCATAATATAATTTATTCTGCTGCAAATATTACTTAAGCTAGCTAATGATAGAAGTGTATAATAATTGTCTTGTCCAGTATTATATAAAAACCCTCTAGAGCACAACACAGGCAGTATGTAAATATTTAGTTTCCAGTGGAAGCTAAATATTTACAAACTGCCAAGAGTGGTTAGGCAAAAACAAGGGTTGCCACTCATCATCTACCTTATTTGTCCCAATAACTCCGCTGTATGTTTAAGTACATGTACATGTATATGATTTTAAAATTCACATAAATTTCCTTATTGGGAAGTTATTGGGACAAAATTGTGTTTTAAAATTATAATGCCCATGAGATGAAATTATTTAGTTCATGTATGTTAAGTTTGCAACCTTTCAACAAACGGCAAAAAACGTACGTGCTGCCTGTCTTTTATATAGTATATTGTTTAATCACGATTCAAGCTCCATTACAACATTGTTTTCTTATAACAGAATATGTAAATTTTTGTGTAATTACACAATATGTAAATTTCTTTGCAAATTTTTGTAATTATTGAATTAAACATTTAAGCCATGTATAAATGGAATGTTATAATGTTCTTTTTTAAAATTGGAATATTATGTTAGTATTTAAAAAGAATCAAGTACTGGTGTATATCTGCAAGATTTGATTGGATCAAATATTAAAAGATATTTTTTATAACATACTTTTTTTTGTGATGTGCCTACATGACTTGATCTGTTAAGTGTGGATGAAATATACACTCAAGTAGCATTTTAATACTTCTATTCCAATGATGAGTTAAATTTACTTTTTTTTTTTTTTCCATTTCATGTTTTTGTGTTTGTAAAGTACTATCTGTTTTGGTAATCCATGTACATGTATTATACAATTATAAAATTAATATTTCATCTCATGGGCATTTAAATTAACATTGATTTCTTAATTTATGCTGATACATATATATTGAAATTAAGAATTAGAATGAAAGAATTTTTGTGTTAATTTATTATATACACATAATTAATGTAGTTATCATACAACCAAGTGTCACAATGGTGTATCAGATCTGCCAAGACATTGTATACAGAACAGTTATCCCTGTTATGTCAAAGACTAACTCCAAGCTGTGTTAATGTGATACTGTTTTATCAACATTTGGTTTATAAAAAATACTGGCTCCTGTATTACATGTGAAACTGTTTCAAATCAACATTCCATTTCTGAAAAGACTAGTTATCTCCCGTGTTACATGTGAAACTGTTGAATCAAAATTCTATTTCTGAAAAGACTCTCTCCCGGCCGTGTTACATGTGAAACTGTTAAATCAACATTCCATTCCGGAAAAGACTGGTTCCCATGTTACATGCGAAACTGTTAAATCAAAATTCCAAATCTGAAAAGACTGGCTCCCATTGAATATGTGAAACTGTTAAATCAACACTCCATTTCTGAAAAGACTTATGATCTACAGTGTTACGTGTGAAACTGTTAAATTTTATTAATATTTCATTTCTGAAAAGACTTTCTGCCATGTTACATGTGAAAATGTTATCTGCATGCATTCTGTTGTACATATATTAATCATATAGATTTAGAATTCATTTCTTATTTATTTATTTTTCATTATGTTTTTGGTGATACTGATATGTTGTTGAGTTACGTACACTAAGACAATTTAGAATTTTCTAACTATGACATTTGTATATATAAGTACTACCATCAAGCATCTATGCTCAAATCTTGTGGATGAAACTATCTACTTTAGGCGTACAGTGTACTGTTGATCAAGAGTTTAAGTCCTAGACCAGCTCTTGTAACTAATTAAATTATGTGTATATAGAAAATTTTATCACCAAATCATTACCAAATTTATCATTTTGAAGTTCTATTAAACCTTTTTAAATGTACATTTATATCCCTTTTCCAATGTATATTTGATTATAAAGAGGCAGGTAGATCTATGTTAATTAATTGTACTTATTTTTGTTTAATTTTCATCTGCGGAAGGCATATATTGGAATAGATACAATATTATATTTGATTTTGTAAAATAGGACATTTAAAGGACGTAGGATGTGGATACTTAAAAAAAAAATATATATATATATATATATACAAATTTATGAAAAGTTTGTATAGACTTGTTTAAAACACATATTTATTATGAAGTTTTCCTATCAATCCATCCTTTCTCTTTTTGCATTATCCCCAAATCTATACTTTTAATAGCTGAATATATGTATATTGAAATTCAGTGCAAAAAAAATATGAACAAAATATCCCCCTAAGAAATTTTAGTTTACCCTAACTTACCATTTAATGAATAATTGGAATCTAGAACCAACACAATTCAAGAAACTATGATAAAACCCCATATCTCTGGATTTCAGGCATCCTATGACCTTAAGATTTATTTCTTAAATCTAAAATTTGTATTATTTAATAAAAGTGTTGATAAATGATTTCAGGCCCTTGTAAACAACTTTAATCTTTCTTTTCGCTTTTGTTATGTGAAGAAGTTCGTTCACAACAATGACTGAATATAGGAAAATTTTCCATTTCTTTGAAATATTTCAATTAGCTATAAATCAGTATTCATTATGCAAATATTTGAATTAAATTGTACTCACATATACTATGAATTTAAAAGTATATTCAATTAATATAAATTCACTGCTTTATGAAATCTTTTCTTACTTTTTTTTTTTTAATTTTAATTTTTTTCCCTTTCATTGTTTTAAACTACAATTAAAGCAAATGATTTAAACCATGTACTAAATATATTTTTGTTCTTGCCATGTTGCATTTATCTGTTCAATACATTTTTGATCATATTGTGAAAAGTTTAGGATAACTTTATGGTTCAATTTTAACAACATCTGCAAATATTAAAATGTATGTATACAATTTATGCTAGGTGGACAATTCAGGTACAGACTCAAAACTTTCTATAATATTGCTAACTCTAATTAAAAAAAATGTTTCATTGCTACCATGATTTCACAATATCTATTTTATGTTGTAATTGTATGAAATCACCAAATATGAAGCATTCACTTTTTAAAGGTAAGTAGCATAGAAAGAGGGGGTCAATGGCCAGCCCGTAAAGGGAGGTAAACCTTGCTTCTTTCAGATGATATAGAAATAAAGTGAAGATTGCTTCCTACGTAGTATGATTGGTGGTAAAATTTCAGACAGTAGACCAATAAAGCACTTTCATATTGTTTGAAAATTGAACAAAGTTAAATATCAATGAATTGTTCACCAGGCTTTATAAATAAATGCAATACTATAGTCAATAACTACGACTTAATTATTTAAATTTTTTTATTAAAATCATTATTATGAACATATTAAAGTCAATAATTGATCCATTGTAATATTTACATGTACATGTATATACATGTAGTAACATGCTTTTGAGTGTGTATATACATTAGTGTGTGCATAATGGAAGTTAAGCAATGCAAGCAGTAAATTTTATCTGGATCAATGTACTCTTTTATAAGGGAATGGTCCTCTTTGCAGTATGCGACTTTGGTTTTCTCCCCTTGATTTGCTTTTTTATGTTGAGTATTGTGTCATATTTTTATTTAAGTTATTGGACAATTTTAGATATTAAGATGTTTAATCATGACTCTTTCCAAACCTGATGTTATGAAAAAGAATTCCATTGATTACATGTAAATCATTATCCTGAGAGAATATAAAACACAATAAATCTGATACGGCTTTTTGTGTATGTCTCAATTTTTATTACAGTATGTTTAAAGGACTGTAAGAAAGAAGAGGATTAATTTGCAGCATATCACTGCTCACACATCAGAGTTTATTTTCAAAAGGATGCATACCTTGTGTAAAATCACATGTATGAGCTAAACAAAACCATGAACTGCACAATTTATCACTCTAAAAAATTATGAAATTTCTATTGGGGCACTTAAAGGTTTACAACTGTAACAAAAGTTGTTTAGTACTCTTAACTTACACAAAGTCACTTTTACTTAGGGTCCCGCATCTTCTTCCTGCAAATGCATTATACATTGCATAGCAAAGAGCACATCGAATGTGAGAGTATAATGATTATGTGACTAAATGTCACATGATTTATATCTTCAATAATATTCTGTGAAAAAATCTGAAATACATTCACTGATGACATGATAATGGTACAGAATTCTTACATGAAAGTTAAGCAAGTCACCCATGTATTTCATGATTTCTGAGATACAAGAGTATATTTCTTTCTTAAAATATTTTGGCTTTACTTAGTTGAAAGTTGTTCCATGATACTCAGGTGACCTTCAAGGCCCATGGGCCTCTTGTTTTTTGCGATTTTTGATTTCCAATTTGCTTAGATGGGTCGGCAATATCAAGCCGACATTTTACGTATTTTTTCCAAACGAGACATTGACAAAATAATTTTTTGAGTTATTCTGATGTCAAACACTGTGTGCTTACTAGAGATATTTATTTCTTTATTGAAAAGTGCTATTTCTATACCAAAAATTAAAACATATTTTCATAAAAACCGGGGGAAGTTTCTAGTACATGTATGCGCCGGTCTAGCCTGATTTCGGCCACGCCTACCCATGACGTTCCGCACTACTTTGCAGAGCATTATGGGTTGGCCGAAACAAGATTAGCCCCGGCCCCCAGAATCACGCGACTGCGCATGAACAGTTATTATCCTGAAATAAAGAAATGTCAGTTCAGTGGAAGAATATATACAATAGGGGCCTGAAAAACAACTCAATTTATAAGGGCATACTAGTAATTATCAAAATATTTAATGTTTTTTTTTTATATCAATAAAACTGAAATTCAATCATCTGACAAAAAAGTTGAATAGAGTTATAGTTTTCAGATGACTGAAAATACACAATTAGTTTGGAGTTTTCATAATTGATCCGGTTTTAATGACCCATATTTTCTTAAAACGTGTTATTTAAAGCAACAAAAGCACATTTGAAAGAAGAAATGCTTATAAATAGTTAAAATATAATGTTTAACATCAGAATAATTTATAAATGTGTTAGCTTTTTGTCAAAAAACACGAAAAATGTCAGTTTGATACTGCCTTCCCATTTTACCAACTTGGAAATCAAATATCTTCGAGAAAATCTATTAAAAAAAAAAAAAAAAAAAAAAAAAAAAAAAAAAAAAAAAAGCATTTCGGGGCAATTTTACCGCGTATACAAATAAACCTATAACTAACATAACTTGAAAATTTGGGTTCGATTGATAAAGTATTAAGGCAGAAAATTGAAAAATCTCGAATAACTCCGGCCCGGGTCTGCGTACCTAATTTTACCAACACTCGCCGTGAACACCCTGCCACCTAGTGTTATAATGCAGCATTAAATTCACACTACTTGTATTTGTCTTCGATGAATGCGCTTCATGGTTTGCGTGACTGAATTTACATTTGTAATAGAGATAATCATAATTATTTATTAAAGAAACTGTATCAATTTAAAAGAAAGAAGAACGAATTTACAAGACTAAAGCAACATAGAAATAAGGACAAATTGAAGAATGAAAAAAGTTCAAAGTGAAATGTAATAAAGACGAATATGAAAACAATAAAGTGACATATAGTTACAATAATAACAAAGAATAAAGAAGTAGGCAGAATAAGAATAAAAGGAAGATAAATAGACTTTTGGCGGTAATTCCCTTCCATATATGTTATATATGCAGATTGATGGAGAAAGCATTTGTGGTATACATATTTTATGTAGATTGATGGAGAAAGCATTTGTGGTATACATATTATATGTAGATTGATGGAGGAAGCATTTGTGGTATAAATTTTATATGTAGATTGATGGAGGAAGCATTTGTGGTATACATATTATATGTAGACTGAGGAGAAAGCATTTGTGGTATACATTTTATATGTAGATTGATGGAGCAAGCATTTGTGGTATATGTTATATATGCAGATTGATGGAGAAAGCATTTGTGGTATACATATTATATGTAGATTGATGGAGAAAGCATTTGTGGTATACATATTACATGTAGATTGATGGAGCAAGCATTTATGTTATACATTTTATATGTAGATTGATGAAGCAAGCATTTGTGGTATACATATTACATGTAGATTGATGGAGCAAGCATTTGTGTTATTCATTTTATATTTAGATTGATGGAGGAAGCATTTGTGGTATATGTTTTATATGTAAATTGATGGAGGAAGCATTTGTGGTATATGTTTTATATGTAGATTGATGGAGGAAGCATTTGTGGTATACATATTACATGTAGATTGATGGAGCAAGCATTTGTGGTATACGTTTTATATGTAGATTGATGGAGGAAGCATTTCTGTTATACATTTTATATGTAGATTGATGGAGGAAGCATTTGTGGTATACATATTACATGTAGATTGATGGAGCAAGCATTTATGTTATACATTTTATATGTAGATTGATGGAGCAAGCATTTGTGGTATACATATTACATGTAGATTGATGGAGCAAGCATTTGTGTTATGCATTTTATATGTAGATTGATGGAGGAAGCATTTATGTTATAATTTTATATGTAGATTGATGGAGGAAGCATATGTTGTTAAGGATCCATTCAGTGCAGATGGAGGAATGATAACACTTGGGTCTAGCTGTAGCTGTTGTGGAGCCAGGGTTTGTCTTTCACAGGTACATTTAATTTATTCTTAATATTTTACATGGCCAGTTAAAGATTCAGAAATATAAGATATATGTTTTAGATCTGTTTTCCATCAAAATAGAAATGTTTGAAAGAATTGGAATGGTGAAAGATAAGCAATGTAATTGACTTGACTTGCAAAATGAAGAAATTCACACTAACACCGGTAATTGTTTACTAACAGTTTTGATAAGATAAGTTCTAGGTCATTTGATAGACTGTTGAAGATACTTTTCTATCTATGATACCTTTTAAAGGAAGAAATTGTATCCACATACATGTTTAACAACTCATAAGATTAAAATTAGTTATGTCTACATACCAGAGAATGATGTAATCATCTAATATATGCTGACCAGGGATGGGCACGATTACTGAAAAATGTAATCAATTAATAATCGATTACTTAGAGGAATTTTGTGTAATCGATTATTAATCGATTACACTCATTTTTGTCCTGTAATCGATTGTAATCGATTACTTTGGAAGATGTAATCGATTAATAATCGATTACTTCCAAGTTTTTATCCCTTCAAATATCAAAGCAATTTTTAAATGGTAAATGTTGATGTTATCCACTGAAGTTTGAATGTGTTCCTGCAGTTCCAGAGCAGATTCTTTTATTAAAGGTTTTATGCTGGCTAACATTCTCACTAAATGTATGTATTAATTCTCACTGTATGTATGTATTAATCGTGTTAATTTGTTTTATGTTATTATTGTTCATGACTGTATGCCGACATGGTAATTGTCAATAAATCGAATTGAATTGAAATGCCCGAATGAGGGATTCTCTACCATGGAAAGTGGAGACATGATTCCTACAATAAAATATGCCAAGGAATTAATTATTCCTTCCAACCTTGGATCTGAACCTCCATATTTACTGACTTGTTGCAAAAATTATCTAATATTCTATTGTGAATTACTTCATTAGAAGTATTTGGGCTGCCTGTATGTTGACAGTACACATTAAACATTCCTGTACGTGTCTTTTAAAAAAAAACAACAAGTAAATTAGAACTCTTAGTAATAAACATATAAATTAAATGGGTCTTTAAGTAATCAAACTAATAGCACAGTTTCATTCTGTAAAGTGTTTTGAGAGCTATTAATTGTTTTAATAATATTGTTTGTCTTCCATGGAATGAAAGTTAAACACTAAGAAGTTCACAGTTTACACCTCATTATCTGCAAATCAGGGATGTCTCAGTCAATTAATTAGTCAAGATAAGCAAACACAGTGACACTTACTCCCTTTCTTACAAACACATATATAACCTCTCACTGATATAAAAACAACCTTACAATTTTGAATGAAAACATGAGAATGATTTTTCAAATTTTAAAGTTACTAAAACACAAGTTTGAATTTGTTTAAACATTTTCAGATATGAATAAGTATTTCCATCTTCTTCTTTTTTTTTCGAGTACAATGTAGTTTATTTACCAAATTATTTACATATAATATAGCACTTAAATCTGTTTTTGTTATTTACAATTCTCTATTACAAGACAAGTTTTTCAACATCTGAAACATGAAAAAGGACATGCAGCAAGAGGACAGTGGGTCAAATGTAAAATGCACACAAAAATCTGTATATTTCATTAATAAATGATTGAAATACACTCCTGAATTATTTAATACTAGACCAGAAGGTCTATAATGCAAATTTTATTGAGAACATTATTAAACTTATGATAATAAAAGTTAGGAAATCCAAACATTACACTAGGTGGTTTATATTTGATATTTATGTGTGACTGACTGGAAATAATTCTCCAAAATAACATCCATTTATGTATAAAATAATCGAAAGTAATCGAAAAAGTAATTATAATTACATTGAAAATTTTAGCTGTAATCGATTAAATTACGATTACAAGTAATTGAAAATCTCTTCGATTACAGATTACTGTCGATTACTTGAAAAAAAGTAATCATTACAATTGATTACGATTACTCGATTACGATTACCTCATCCCTGATGCTGACTTTTTAATTTTACTTACATGTATCTATGTTGACATGCAACTTAGTAGTGTTGGGATGCAAGCTAAATTATATCAACATGTAGGTATTATATTAATTATTATTAATTATATTTCTTTAAATTGAAAAAAAAACATGTTTGAGATGGAATGAGAAGGTGAGGATTTAAAAGTGAGCTTATATTATATTGACATAAGTACCTGTATTAGAGAACTCTCTCTCAATTGCAATGAAACATTTCAGAGTCTGAAGACTTAAACTGTAAATTTTGTTATGTCTCTTCTTCTCCCAGCTGTCATTCAGTTTTTTTAGTTTTGTTCTGGAAGCATAAATTTAAAGCATTTTCAAATAATTATTATACTGTAAGCATTTTTGCAAGCAACCTGTCACCTATAAGGACATTTCTTATCATGATTATAAGCTGCCATTGTTCATGTTGTTTTTTCTGATGATTTCAGAATTTAACTTGCTTTGGCATATTTTATTTTTATAACTTATTGTGGTTGTGTTTAATATTAGGATTACATAATGATTTTCAGCTTATGTGAATGTTTTGCAAAATAAACATCACAAAAATAGTTTTAGTTAAAATGTTTTATTATGTGTTACAGGTACTGATACAATTTACTCATATATGCCTTGTAATATTGTTTATTTGTCAGTATGGTATCCCAGTAAAACAAAGTGCATCTTTATATAGATGTTGACATGATGGAAATGTTCTACATATGAATTGAGAGTTTGGAATCATTGTGGGGGATCAATAATCATGGCAATGAACATTTTAGTGGTTCGAAGGGATAACATATACTTACTGAAGATTCAATGAAGCAATATATTATACAATTATTGCTGTTTTTTGAGGTCAATACGATGATTTAGACACCTGAGGAGTACAATATTCACCGAGCCCGAAGGGCTCGGTGAATATTGTACTCCTCAGGTGTCTAAATCATCGTATTGACCTCAAAAAACAGCAATAACTGTTTTATTATATGATTATCTATTTTTGGTCCAATGTAGAATAAATAATTCCTTATATTGACCTGGAAGGTCACGTGCAGGTCAATATAATGTAGTATTTTTCTAACATTGTTGGATCTCAGCCAATCAGAAAGGTGGGAATTATTCAATCATATAATAATGACAGTTATTCTTCATTGGGAGGTAAATTCATGATTAAGAATGACCTATAAAATTCACTAACATTGGTCCTCCCCACAAACAATGATTCCACAGTAAACTCATAATGCTGTATAAAGTGCTGATATTTAATAGAGACATCTTTTGTCAACATGGTTTTATTTAATAGAATTTTTTAAAATTACTAATATGCAAAATTTTTAAGTGTACATTACTGCAAATGTGAATAAATGTATTCTTTTGTTACAACTTTCTGATGAACTTCTGTTTGGATTGTAGTTATTTCATGGGAAAAATTGTAGCAGAGCAAAGAACTTCAAATTCATAACCAAAAAAAAAAGGAAAGAAAAAATAAAACCCAATGATTTGCATTTCTGGTAAAAAGGTTATAACATATTTTGATGTAATAGTTGTTATTTTTGTAACTCAGTTGCAGCCTAAAGCACTCATACACTTATGTTAGCCATAAACTAGCAATGATTTGTTGAGAAATGAATGTAAGTTTATATAAAGTGGTAACAGAAAGTGTTGATATTTTGATATCACTATGAAGTGCTTGTTGCATGAAATACATGTTATCCAAATTGCAATACATGATACCCAAATTGACATTTGTCTGCAAGTTGCATTAAAGATTACATTACAGATTGATATTTTGCAATAATGCATGTTCATTCATTTCACAGAGTAGTTAATATTGCATTTGAACAACTAAAATCTCGCAAGTTGTCAAAAATTTCCATGAGTAAAATGCAATGTACGTGTTCTTTGTTTTGTTTTTCAGGGTTGCAGTTTATTTTACACAAAGTGCTTTTGTCTAACTTGTGTAAAAAGAAACATGAAAGAATTTCCTTCAGAGATAATAGAGGTGGGGCTTTATTGTTTTAGTGTGGTTATTATTCATTAAAATTTTCTTTGCTATAGAAATGTAAAAGAATTGCGAGTAAGCAGATAATATAAACTCTTTTTAAAATCAGAGTTATCTATCTTTTCACATTCTATGTTAAAGGATATTAATATTATGCAAACTTAACTTTTGTATACAGAAGGCAAAAAAACTTATAAGATTTTTTATGAAAGGTTTTACAGACTTTTTTCTCCTGACTATGAGAACATGTGTGCGGATCCAGGATTTTTTTTCGGGGGGGGGGGGGGGGGGTTTCCACCCAAGTCAAAAAATTTCCAACCCAGAATTTTTTCAAAACAAAACAAAACAAAAAAAAAAACAAAACAAAACAAAACAAAACAAAAAACAAAAAAAAAAAAAAAAAAAAAAAAAAAAAAAAAAAAATCCGCGTATGTTAGCTATTGTAAGTATTTGCATAAAAAAAGTTAAAGGTAGTACAGTTTTACAGACATTTTACTCCTTACTAAGAGTATCCCACTTTGCTTCAAATCCATTAGTGAAGATACATTGACTTTCAATTGAACTTACATTTGAATAAAGATGTTAAAGTCACCTTTTCTAAAAACAGGTTTTAAAGACATTATGCTCCTGACAGAGAATACTGTAAACGTATATAAATTAGTGCACTCAAAATTTAGCGCAAGTGATCAACTGAATTAATAGCATAACCATGAATTAGTGCACTCGGAGCTAAGCTTCTATATGTATTTGTTTAAATCATACGTTAGCGTGTAGTTGACTTAGAGGACAAGAAGAAGCGCAAAAGGTGCTAAAATATGATTACCACTAAAATATGATTACCACTAAGATAAGATTACCGCTAAAATATGATTACCACTAGAATTTGATTACCACTAAAATAAGATTACCGCTAAAATATGATCACCGCTAAAATAAGATTACCACTAAAATATGATTACCAATAAAATAAGTATGTTTACAGTATGTCCCCCCCTTTTTTTTTTTTAAATATTACTGAGGTGATTAACCTAAGACAGTATGTTAAAATCTGTAGTACTGTTAATGTAAATAGGTCTTAAGTTTGTCAAACATACTGGAAATCAGGGATAAGTCTATAACAACTATCGTTTAGATTAACTGTGTATTTTTCAAAAAAAAAAATTAATCTATAGAGTGTAAAAATGTTGTCATTAGGTTTTTACGAATTCCCTTTCTAATAAGAGTGATAAATGAGATTTTATAGGTATAAATCTCAGTATAAAACAGTCATGGTGGCATTCAGGAACTTCTCTGACAATTAGATACAAATTTGGAAATATACAAGGTCAGAAAATAATGTTTTATTACATTAATTCATATCACATGCTGTGTGGTTTAGAGTGAAGTAGAATTCCTTTTATTGATAATTGTTTTATATAATATTATTATTAATATTTTTAAGATGAACTTATAAATTGTAATTGCAAATCTAAATTTTGTATTACTATTAAATAATCAAAGATGTGAAGTCATTTAAAGGGATGATTAGTATTATATTTTGATTCATGATATTGGTATATGAATTGTGTATATCGCTCATAAAATATCATTTTATTTATTTGAAATCAATGAATTACAAGTCACTTCCTTACAATTTCTATAATTTAGATTAATAGTTTTAATCATTTAATAAAAAGTAAATTGATGGAAAATAGCACCATGTTCAAAATGTTGAATTTGTTGGGCTACACCCATTCAGTAAATCAAAATTAAGAACATGTCAGATGCATTTAAAATAGCTATTTGCGAATACTAGCCAGGTTAATTCTCCATTAATTTAATATATTTGCATACATGGTCTTTGAAACAGTCTTTGTTTTTTGAGGACGTTAAAATTTCAGTAATTTTTGGAAGAGTAAACACAATTGTCAAGTCCAGGTGCTATCTTTAGAGTAGGGCCCCACAGGTACAAATTACAAAATATTTAGGTATTTACTGTTTCCCAACCAAACAAAAACATCCAGTTTACTCCTAAAGATTTAGTAATTTGGAGGGAGTCCATAAATTACTTGTAGACGGTTTGCTTAAAAAAAGGTTATCTCTCTTTGCACAGTAACAGAAATTCTTTTATAAAGTAATAAATTATACAACTGATAAATTTTAAGAAATTCTGTCTGACGTATGAATCATTGACTGATGTCTGTAAGTTGTCAGAGTCCTGTCACACGGTCTTTTATGATGGATGGCTCTCAAGCATGATGCAGGCCCAGCTTATCCCAGCCCGTTCTTGGCACTAAGTAAGAATACACAAGTTTTTTAGTAGATAAAAATAACTAACCTTGGTCGCAAATAAAAAAAGGTTCGCATTGACTTGCTTTGTGAATGCAGCAAGGAGAAGACATTTTAGCATATTCCTCGGAGTTTTGACGTGACACATTACGCGTTAAAACGTTTGCAAATAAATGTTAAAATAAATAATTCGCTAATTTCGATAAAAGCATTTTCATATAATTTGAATCAAAATGTTAAGTTTAAGTATTTTTATTATGAAATATTGCAATATTACGTATATTTACATTAAAGCCAACAATGTGAAACTGGAAAATCTCAAGGACAATTTTTCTTAAGTAAAGTTGAATCAATCCTATAGTACATTTGGAAAACGAACCATGAACACTTCTGATAGAAGTCATATTAAAGATTATCACAAGGCAAATATATACACAATATAAGTTAAAAAGGGCATATCGAAACAAAACAGATCTACAGAACGCATTTTTAGTTTATTTTCTACTGTATATAAATGAAGAAGCGCATATTTTATTTTGTCATTCATATGTTCATCAGTAATAATCTACATTATATCTGCATTTAGAGTAAATTTAACACAGAAAAATTGAAACTCAATGTGGAAAATTAGAGGTTTTAAGCAGTTTTATACTTTAATTTTTTTTTTTACTTTGAAATAGAACAGAACATAAGCATGCTCTCTAAATCATGGAAAAAATAAATTGCATTAATGTTAAAACACGGGGACGTTTAAAACACGAAAATACTATGTATAATTCAAGCAAAAATCCAATCATCATGACTTGCATCCCATTTAAAAGAACAGAAATCTTTTAAAATAATGTCTTGATATAGGAGGGATCACAGATATTTTATTATCTTGGGAATCCTGCAAGGGGAGTATTCACAAAAGTCCCAATACTTCTATTGTTTGCGCATTTAATTAACATTTTCCCAATTTGGAATCAATTAAATCACGCACCCACTTTAACAAACCACGAAAATCAAAATTTATTCGAGGAGCTTTATTACAAATCTAGTTTTTATAGCTGATCAATGAACATCTGTATGTAATGTTTGTGGAGAAAAATGCAAACTACATCAAGAGTTCTTCACAGTTGTGTTTTGGAGATTGATGGATTATATTTTAATGTTTTTTTTTGTCAAATTGAGATTTTTAACAAGGTGCTCCATTAAGAACCTTGATGTGGGCGTTATTGGTTGTAAGAATCAAGTTTGACGAGCTCATGGATGATTTTTTTCTTTCATTTACATACAAGAAGGAAACACGTTCTACAGGTGTAGTGGGCTTTATGGTTTTAAATGGTTGGATACCTAGAAGACTTTACAGGAAACCTGGAAGACCTTACCTGTTCATGCCCCTCCCCTCTTTAAAAATAGAAAATACCTCCCTGAAATGATTTTTCTAAATGTTCACGCTGTTGACGAATATTTTTTGTGCATGATATTTTTGTTACCAAGTTATAAAACTTAAAAATATCTTTAAAATTTTTTTTTTTTAAAAATCGTATGAAAGAAAAATGGCAAGAGATTAGATACCTCGAAGAATACGTATGCATGCGTTCTGTAACAAAGAATATGCAGTTTATCTCTACGTTTGGCGTATTTTTATCATTAATTATATTTCTTATATTTAATCTTGAATATACTTATTGGGATTTACTAGATCCAAGGCTTTCGGTGATCTAGCATTAAATAATAACTGTTCTTCGCTGTCTATCTGGATATTATCTATTTCGCTGACGGGCAGGGTGTATATAGTGATAGTTCTTCTATTTTACTATGCTACATGTATTTGCTTATGTTATTGACTTATTGTGCACAATTAAGGGTAATATGGAGCAGTTATACAAGGAGTGACAGTAAAAAGTCATTCCATAAAGTGATCTCCCTCCACCAAATTTAACATTTAGAGGCAATTCTGCAAAGAGATACTGTTTAGACCACGTGTAATACCTTACAATAATATGTCATGGAGCTGTTTTTATTTGATAAATATGTTTTAGAATGAAAAGAAATTAAATTTGCAGATTGTCTCTCAAATTGTATAACGTCGATTTGAATGCTTCAACTATATCGGACACAGAAAACATATACCATGTATTGCATTTTCCAATTATGGAAAACCACTATAACATTTTGAACTTATTAAGGAAATAATATAAATCAGGTGCACGTTTGTATTCAATGTTATTTTATGTTACTTTCCTGGGTGTGTGTTTGTGTTTATATTTGTGCGTGTTTCTCACTTTCTATCCTTTTTTCTCGATGTTACTCTGTGATCAGTTCTGTCTTAATTGTATGGATTGTATGGATGAATTCAGGCTGCATCGTAACACGCAATTTTTGTGTATCATTTCTTTTTTTTGACGGCTTTTTCTTCTTTACGAAAATATACTTTGTCTGTTAATGAAATGAGACTTCTACAGTTCCTACATATTTCGTCTGATTTGATTGTACCCAGTGTAAATGGTTTGTTAATAAAACCAAAATCTGTAAGACTTTGATGAACATTGATGGTGCTGTTTATTTTCGCAAAAGAGCTAAATATTCTACATGTATATTGTTATGAAATTAGAAAATAAGTTCAGCATACTATTCATTTACAAGATTTAAAAACTATTAAAAAAAGCAAATAGCTATATTTCTTCAGATAAATGTCATTTGAGACGGATAAAGTACCAACAGTCAATGAAGAATTTACTCTCAGACTGATTTTCGTGTGCTTAAATTTTATAGTGATTCTTCATTGCGCAAATTTGTTTTGATTAAAATTGTTACGAATGAAACCGTAACACATTTTGTAAAAAAGCTGGATTGCATATTCTTAACATGTACAATTTATCTCTTAATAGACAGTCACTTGCTGAAATGTTTCCAAATTCTGTGACATACATGAGTCGATGTACTTTTCTTCCTTATTGTTTCACCTAGCTATAAAAGTCTACTTTCAATTTTCAGCTAATAAAATTTTAACTTTTTTTCCGAGGTATATTTACATTATTGTTTTGTTAATGTATAATTAAAGGTTGTGAAAATAATATAAATTTTGTATAAAAAGTTGTATAATGAAGAAAGTGGTGTCAATAAGGCAGACTTTTATAGCATTTCTTCTTTGTTAACGACTGGCGATTATAACCATGAAATAATACATCTCTGTGTATTTTGAATGGGTAATATCTAGAAGTCTCGTGACCGTTTATCACAATCTCGAACTCTTTTCTGTAAATATAAATTTCAACAAACTTCATGTGTAAAAAACAAATAAGCATTTCAAAAATAAATCTGGTTTTCAATGTCAAATGAGCATTTTTTTTGCATCTATGAACTGTTTAAAAATAAAAATGAAGATTGTTCACCGATTGGATCACATAAAATGTTAATGTAGAGAGTAACAGAATAATTATTTAAACATTTTATAACTTGTCAAATTAAAAAAAAAATTGACTGATTTGCGGTGTTGAAAGTTGCTTGCTTTCTCACAATCAGAATTCGCATAGCATACACCTCTCAAAAAAGCTATCAGGGCTTTTTGTCATGCGACGAAGTTGCTTTTTCATTTTTCTTTCCAAATTAGAGGTTGAGCTTACTTTGATGTGAGATTAAAAGCCCAAAGTTTAATTTGGATTCAAAAAAATACATACACGGCATGATTATCCCCCGTTTTCATCTACAGTCGCTTATTACTGTATTGTTAATAACCCTTACTCGTCTAAGGGGTTTGGCGATTTCATGGCGCGGCTTTTATGAAAGGATATTGACTTTGGTTTCTTGACGATTTGTATCGCTGATGGAATTCTGATTTTGTCAATCAAAATTAAAATGTAAGACTGAAATCATTTTCGATTTCTTCTATTCACTTGACCTTGATTGACAGTTGGCTGGCGTCTATCTTTTAAGATATTTTTATTTTGTGAGATAATGGCTTTTGAAATAAGAAATCATTAGTAATTAGGGGGTTTCAACGATTTCTGTTCGTCATCTTCTCAAGTTTCTTGTGGAAATAGAATCACCACAAAGATATAGGTGTCATTATCAAAATTTCTCAAATTCCTTTGATTTTCATTTGTAACAAATTGCTGCGGGAGTTTTCCAATTGTAAATAATTCTCAATATGTACAAAGCTCATCAGTGGCTTATGTAATTATTAACTAACATTACTCAACGTTTAACTTTTTAGAAAATCTTTTCATTTATCAAATTGGACAGAAATCTGAGATTTTAACTATGTATTTGCGGAGATTAAGATTTGCGGCGTAATGTTTACTTTTGATTTTTTTTCTCTATTGGGTTTATCATCTAGACCTTTTTTTTTGAAACACGGTGCGAGACATCATGATTCGGTTTGATAAGTAGACTATGGACCTTTACTAAGGAATTAGTTCACAAAAGCCACTCTTTACAATATTTATTTCAGGATTTTCGTATTCTTCCTTTTTAAGGAATACTTTTCATTATTTCTTTTTATGAAATAGGAATTGACAAAGAAAAGAAAGGAGTGATGCAGATAACGGAGAATAATGCCACTTCAATATCAACTGTCTTGTAGCTGGAACATGTACAGTAAAACGGAAGGGAACCAAGGGAATGTGCAACAACATTGATAGATTGCCACTAACCAATTTTAATAGAAAGTACAGCGAGATTGCATTCTTTAACGTAACTTTTGGAATGTTATCTCCGATGTTTTTTGCCACGTAAGACCTTGATTGGGCATTATGGCAGATGATCCAATTATTGAGTTTTACTGGCTTAAACATCTGATGTTTATTCTGATATCTTAGTGATCAAGCTGATATCATAGAACGATTAGGAAATTCGTTTATCAGTCCTGTTGATGGAAGAATATTAATTAGTTACTACGGGGCTATTCTAGGAGGAAGAATAACAAAGCATTATCTTTTGTTTCTTTGCTTTATGTTTTTGTAAAGTTAACAATAAGTGTGTTACATGCAAATTATAATTTGCAAGGAAGAGATTAGCTAGCATTAAAAGGTATTAATAATTTTAAAACACATTTCTCTATGTAGAAATGTAATGAAATATGACAATGAATTTATATTTGAAAGTAATAAATTAATGTGCTGTAATCATTCAATTGTACTGTTAACTTATTTGGGAAAATGTGTTCGTAAATCAAATGTCCCTGAATCTATTCTAATCTGTAATCAAGACAGGTTTTCAAGTCAACTTTGAAATTAGAATTAATAAAATCATTATTGAAACGAGATTATCATTAAGTTTTGTCAGTTTATATATAAAAATGCTGAAGTCAGTATATATTGAAAAGTTGCTTTATTGACGAGAAATTTAAAATAAATAAGACGATTATATGCAGAAAGAGAGATGACGTATTCCAAGGGAAGATAACTGATATTAAGCTATTTATAAACTTAAAAGATCCAAACAACTTGACATGAACTAAGGAAAAATGAAAGAGATTGAATGGCTACTTGTAGTATTAGTCGATTAATTATTATTTATGCCGAGTAAAAATAGTAAAAGAAAGTCATTATACGGACACTTGAGAAGGAAGCACGGAAAGGTTGGCTTTGATCAGAGGTCGAGTCGTTGGGACATCTTTCAATATCCCTACTTTAGGAGGATTTGTTAGCGACACTACAGATTTCGTCGACATATCAATTGCTAAATCCCATGGAAAAGAGGTATCTTTGCTAATTAACAACGAAAACTATCTCCAGTAAGCGTTATAAACTAATCGAGACACACACAGCAAGTAAAGGCAATTTAGATTACGAAAACTTTAACAAAATATTGAAATGGAATAAGTTTATTCCAATGTTGGTCCCAGAGGACATATGAGTTAAGACAATTTATAAAGAAAGAAAGTAAAAAAAAAAAATACAAACTACATGTAGAAGATGCAGCATATGGGGAAACAAGTGCATATGATTTGTAAATAGTACATGGACAATATCAATAATATACCAACATATATATAATAAACTAGATGCGTTTTTGCTATTTTATAAAAGCACATCTTTTTCTGAAAGTTTTAACTAGATATTCAATCATTTTGATAATTATTGATTTGTCTTATTTTTTATCATCAACCAAATAAAGCTATCCTTATTTGTTAAATAGATAGAGTTCTTTTTGAGCTTGGAGATATTTATGAAAAAACGTATTTCTCCCACATATCAGGACAATCAGTAAGAAAATGTAATAATATTCTTTGTCAAAACATAATTGCGTAATTCACACATTCGTTTGTTTCTTGGAGAATTTTCTGACCAGTATTATTTTACAAATCCCTTTCTTCCTCTTTCAACTCTAAGGTCATGTACACTTATTCGGAATCTATAATTATGGAGTTTTTCATAATTCTAGAGATTTTGTAAACATGCATGTACATTTCTATGGTAAAATTTTCCTTATACCAAAAATATGTAGTTAGTTTTCCTGATTTCTGACCCTCTCCACGTCTTTTTGACCAATAAAGTAGCACTCTTTCCTTCCAAGTCTATGTCAGTATAGCGCAATACTTTGGACTATTTTACATTACATGGAATATCTACCTAATTCTGAAATTTTTCCGGGACCCAAGAGATGTTTACAAAAAATGATATTAAACATAGACATTGCAGCACAGTACACAATATCAAACTCGGCTGATTTTTTTATGTGACACAATATTTATGAATAATGATTTTTTTTGTTTAACGTCCCTTCGAGAATTTTTCACTCAAATTGAGATACCACTCCTTGCCGGTGGAGGGCTGCAAATTTAGACCTGTACTCCGCATTTATGGCCTTTGAGCAGTGAGGGATCTTTTTCGTGCCAGCACCCACTGCGACACGGGACCTCGGTTTATACGGTCTCATCCGAACTTCAATGTAAAGGTAATTGATTTTTTAAATTATGTTTCAATCAGTCTATTCTGAAATATGTTTAGAACTTTAAGGTATGTCACTCGTGATATGAGTTATATCAAGGATTTTTTGAGAAATATATTTTAGGTAATAAGTCATATAGCATGACTCAAAATCGCAAAGAAATTTGGATGTAGTATGCATCTTACTGAGCAACGGTAAAATTAACTTTACCTTTTTGCGCTTAAATTGTAACTTTTAGGATAATATCCTTAACCTTCATCATATTTTACCAAACGTAATCATGGCAATAAATATAATCTAATTTTATGTAAAATAGTTTGAATGATATTTACTGTTGAAAAAAATCCTGCAAAGTATTGTGTGACCTTTCTGCACTAAAAAAAATATCGTATTTGGGGTATTAAAAATCTAGATAGGCAATAAAATATTTTCTTGTATCAAGCTTTTTATGACTTAAGTGCTGTTCGGAGGAATGTATCGTGTAGTTTAAAATAATGAAAGATAAAGTTGGGGTCAGTGATGTTAATTTTGAGATATTGGTTAAAATATGCAATTTTCAGGTGAAAAACAATGTAAATTCTATCTTGACTTCTTATATATATATCTTCGTTTTTTGATGAAGTCTGTTGAGTGAATGTGTAAAATGTGTTTTAAAAATATTTATTGAAACCTTTATTTAATTCTAATATGTAAAAAAAAATCTGAGTAAATATATAGGGCTGAAGTTCTAAAATATTAAATCAAAGAAATGTGTAAATTTGAAGAATTTTATTCTAAACATCCTTCCACCACAAAAAATAGTCCCCCATAAATCTTGTTTCTTTACAATTTTTTTGAGCAGTTTTAAAATTGAATGTTGTATAATTTGCATTGTTTTATTCAAATACATGGATGTGTCATAAAAATTGTAATAAATAATTTTGATTGATTGACTGTATGCTGTTTTTTTTTTCACTCATATAGAGATGTCACCATATACCGGTAAAGGGCTTCAAATTTTAAAGTTAGAGGTTCTGATCAAACTTCTCAAAAGCTAACGAGTAACACTAAGAAAAATATGGACTGAATAATAAAATTTCTTTCATTTTACATTGTACAGGATATTCTATTCTTATAGTAATATTTTGTAAGAAACCATAATATACATGTATCGTTAATACGCAAATCACTGTGAGGATCAAATGAGTGAATAGTTATGCAATTTAATAAGATAAGGCAGTCATAGGAAATCTCCTATATATCTTAAGTCAGTGAATTCACGGAATTTCTAATCTTGCAAAGAAGGGTTTAATGCAACGTTTTCAATATCAGAATCTCGAAAAGAAGAAACCGGCTTATTAGGTACGTTCAAAATCTTACATGTGGTAGTGATATAACGGAAGAGAAATTTGTTCTATTGGCGGGCAAATTCCGCGGATGACAGTATATTTAACGTTTAAAAACGAAAACGCAAAAAGTTAATAAACGTTAGGTCCTGTCCTTTAAAGTTTATTCTTAGCACGTCTTATAGATTTCAGGATTAGTTACCAGAGATAAATTACCCGGAAATGGTTCAGTGTTACCAAGTGATACCAAAGAGTTAAGACATAAGTATCAAGAAGTTAGGGAGGAAAAATCGCCCGTGGTACAGTATTGATAAGATTAGAAAAATTGTCTATCCAATCAGATATATATTCGTTTATCAGATACATACTATGCCCGTCATTTGGTGTCGCAGATCTTGATTTTGATCCATAACTCACAAGGAAAACTCCCATAAAACAACTCCCTGTGCTGTTACTTTTCAATTGTGTTTTCCTGTTTGTAAATCAGTTGAAAATGGTTTGATTGAAAATCGATATTTACGACTCTTAAGATCATCCAATGAAACAATCGGAAACGGAAAACGAATTAAGATCAAATTTATTTTTCCTTGCATAGCGAAGGCTTAAAAAGGACTTTGATCCACATCTTACTATATACCCTACATAAAATAGAAAAAAAAAATATGACGAACTACGGGTTAAATTATTGAAAGAAATTTTGATGTACATGTACTTCTTTAAAAAGGAGGAAAATCCAACAACTTTCGTTACATGTAGGCCTGTGTTTATCCAGTAAATATTTTTCTTTATAAAATGAAACTTTTCCCCCGGAATTTCCAGAATGTTACGTAAAGAAAGCTTAATAAAATAACACATAATAATCAATTCAAAATAAATATGAGAATTTTAATAAACTAGCTATTTTTTTCTACTTGTCATAGCATAGCCCCACCTGTCCATACTATATATTAATAAATCCAATTACAGACAAAGAGACAATAATGTACCTTCCCTTCAGGAGAATTCCAACTCCAGGGAGTGTTTAGTGTGAAAAATGTATTTTTCTTGTAAGATGACCTTGCTGAAAGTGTATACTAACAATTTACTAAAAGTGCAAAAAGGTGCGATTATAAAAGTGCATAAATGAAACGGTTCCTCAGTTTCTTTGGTTTCTTGATGAATGACCCTTGGATTTAAATCTGCAGTAGAAACCTGTGGCTGTCCGACTACTTTCTATCTACAGATGATGTACGACTCGATGTTAAGAAAAGGTCCCTCTTTTTGTTGAAGAAATCTGGCCTTCAAAATCATGTTCGTTTCCTTGTATATGTCATTTAATGGGGTCATACTGCATTTGAATGTACGTGTTTCTGACCTAAATCATATCTTGACTAGAAAAAAAGGCACATTTATCAAAATTTGGCATTATGCAGCGTTGGTGATGTTTAAATATTTTAATTTTGGCATACAGTATATAGAACGACAAGGTTAAGAAGTCTTAACAGCCCTGTTTTTATGAATTTTATAAATGGATATTTTATTGTAAAGAAAAACCTTGACGACTGTATGTAATAAATATAATACAATTAGTAAGCAATATGCAAATAAGGGGGTAATTCTCTCTTGTTATGTCTGTAATTGCTACTTTATGATATGCTAATAAGGCATATGTTAGGTAAAAAATAGTTTAAAGCTATTGAAACCTAGCACTCTTATTTCCAGCAAATTGCTTTAATTCCATTCCATATATGGATTTCTCTAGGGCATTCCAGCAATTCTGGTTTACCAGTAAAAGAACTCCACAAAAAAGAATTTCCCAGGTTTCTTAATATAACGTCCTGTCTAGTGCAGCTGACACTTCTACATCAGTTTTGAGAAATGTTTCCTGTGCTTCAACTATTATACTTCTATGAAATATGATGAACAATTAATGACTAAGATTTTCTATGCATATTTTGACATTGAGAATGTGCCTCTGTGCCTTAAGAGTACCACTAGCCGTCTGAAATACTGGTAAAAAACAAACAAGTTGTGTCCGATAAACACTTATGTCCCCGAACGTAGCCAAGTTATATAAAAATAGTTCCTGGATATATTGATATAATATTATATGTATACATATCAGATATAAACAGACATGTTAGGGTGGTCTTTGATCTGAATATATTTAAGGGGAATTAATGATTGAATATGCATGCCAAACGTAAACAATTTAGCACAACAGTTCAAATACTTAATGTTTTTGCGGACAGGACAGAGAAACAAAAACATTCTGCACCGACTCTCGATGAAGGAGAAATAAGAACTATTCTTGCTTGTACTAACCAAAAATTTTCCATGGTTTTATATCCATCGCGGTTTAAGAATAAGAAAATGTATATTTAATTCAATACATCAATATCAATTTGGTGTTTATTACCAATAAGCAAATGCATATTTAATTTAGTACATAAATATCGATTTGGTTTTTGTGACATTATCTTTAATGAAGTTCATGTTTGGGTTGATATTTAATGAGTGACCTATTAATTTCATTAAACAATGATTGCCTCTATTCTGCGTTTGTACCATAGCTATGATAACATTGTATGTTGTGTTTCTACCTTTGGCCAGTCGGGCAACATTGTGGTAAAAGTTCGTTGACATTTTGATAAACATCAGGCATGAAGGAGAACGACCCTGACCAAAAGCTTCGGGGTGATCTGCTCAGCACTGCTGAGATACAATACTATACTCGTGTACTCAGCATCTCCCAGATTATCATCAGGGAGGGTACATTCGGTTAAATCTGATCAGAAAGTGGAGAGCCGTTGCGATAAAACGCTCAGGGTTCTGGAATTATTTTCCAAAGTTCCTATCCGGTGGCCTCGCCCAGACCGATTTCCGGTTACACGTGTTGTCACCGTGTTAATTATACAATTACATGAAAACCAAGGACAAGGCTGACTCTGGTTTTGTTTCTTTTATAAGTCTTTAGGATATTTCCTTTATGAAAAAAAACATAGTTTGATATATGAACCTCAGCTTTTAAACCACGAAAATTGTTCCTCTACAACTGTACGTGTATTTTTACTAATCATTGTACATCTTACAATGTAGACGAAATATTCACTACTGTAGTGGTAGGGATGACTAGAATGCTTAATCAGTACACACCAAAAGCATATTCATACAGGATATATAATGTTTTGTAATCGGATATGGAATTTATTTCACAAGTGGGACAGAATTTATATATATATATATATATATATATATATATATATATATATATATATATATATATATATATATATATATATATATATATATATATATATATATATATATATAGTATTCACGAGTGCGAAGCACGAGGGAAAATATCAAAAAATCCTGTCTCACGAGTGAAATAAATTCCATATTCAACTACAAAACAGAATTTTCTGTGTATCACATTTTTAAAAAAATTTTTCTTTGCCTAAAGCTGTCTTTTTTAATGCAATGTCGTAGGTAGTGACGTCATAAATGAGCGGTTTTGAGACGTCATAGCTAAGCGATTGCGAGATCGAATTGTAAACATGAAATTTAGCAACATTTTGGAGAAGCTTTGGCGGTTATAGTGCCTGTTGTGATGGTATATTTAATTTCGCTCTCTATTAACAAACTATGAAGTATTTTTGATTACAATTTTATTAAGGGAAGGAAAATTGAAATTTTTCCGCACTTTTGATATTTGTTTACAGTGTAGCTTTAATTTCATTATTTTCACTGTTGAAACGTAATTAAGAGCCATATGCTCTA
The DNA here is from genome assembly GCF_033153115.1 of Saccostrea echinata. Taxonomy (NCBI): domain Eukaryota; kingdom Metazoa; phylum Mollusca; class Bivalvia; order Ostreida; family Ostreidae; genus Saccostrea; species Saccostrea echinata. The sequence continues at coordinate 8,510,565 of NW_026889764.1, forward strand.
AACTTCCTTCAAAAGTGTGATGCACAGGATCGTCATTTCAAGGTGCAACGGTGGCCAAACAATTAGCAACGCCAAACCAAGAAGCAAAAAGTATATAACATAAATGGTAACATCTTTTTGACTGACACATCATTCTAACATAATTGCAAATAAATATTTCAAATTCGATTTAAATTCTATAAAGACAACTTTTAAATGATTCCAGTTTTTGTAAATTGGGTTTAATGAATTGCGTTTTCAGGGGACATTTATGTCAAAGTTTTCACTAAATCAAGAGAAAAAAGTGTCTATTCCAATGTGTTTTTTTTTTTTAATTAAATAGCCCATGAAATTTATAGATGTGTCATATGCAATCCATTTTTTCTTATATATATGTATTTATTACAAATATAATAAAAAAGCACCAAATAGTGGTTTGTTTTAAATAGCAACGTTGATGTAAAGAGAATTATTTATGAATTTACTACAACTTTTTAACATTGGAATCTAGGGGCTTCAAATATTTGACCTTGAAAGATAAAGCCTCATCAAAGTGTAGTTTGGTTTGTCGGCTAATAGGTTATTGACAGATCAGTATTCAGTTAAGCATCTTTGATCAATGCCGTTAGGTAAAGCAAATCAATGATCTAGTATTTTGAATATATTGCACTGTTTGATATCATCGATATAGAATATTATGTAAAGTGTATAGATGTTTTCGCTATTAAGTTGTCCTCGTGTTTGATTGGTTAGATGATGTCTACTGATAATATAGGAAACGTTGATGTCCATGTAGCGTCACCAGTTATGTACTTCTTTTCTCTTGACCTTGCTAACGCTGTTTTTTGAGTACGCAGACTCGATGTCACAAGTTGTAATTATGGGAGCTGGCTACAATCATTGTCTTCTTTCCAACAAGCTCTTTTGAGCATGTGAAATGATCAAAGAAGTTAGGATTGCAATCCTGGTGCCAAATGGTAAAGCACTTGAAAGTTTCTTGCAATCAATCGACCAAGATTTGCCAGTCAGATAATCTTGAGTAAAACATTCTTTTCTACAAAAATGTTTTGGGACTTTGCAGAATGGAAAAGTTTTTGTCAGGGCCTTAATTCTAATGTCAAATGGAACTCATTGAAAATCGAAAACATATTATTACACAGTGTTATATGAGACCACAGCAGAAAAGCGACAATTACACTTTAAACATATTATTTTCCAAAAATTATATATAAAGAAATTAATTCCTACTAACCAGATTCCTTCAAGGAAAGTTGGTTCTTGTCATGACTACAGGGACGGACAACATGAGACAGACGACTTACTTGGTTGATAGCTATATATTTTTCTAAGTTATTTCGGTGTGAATTATAGCAATATTTAACACACTTATATCATTTTGTTCAAGGTGAGAAATGTCTTCATTGATTTATAACAACAAAACCATGTCATTAACCCTTCTTTTCGTTTTTGATTGTCACTCCTTTGAAATTCTGACGAACATTAGATCATGTACGTACGAGAAAGTCAGTTTTAAAGCAGATTTTTTTTGTTGTTCTACCAACACAGTAAATCAATTTTGCTTGAACGCAGAAATATTCCAACTTGACAGAAAAACCGTCACATGAACCAGCATCTTGATGTTGGATCTCAGCAATATTCACAGGTAAAAAGTATCAATAAAAAAGGTGAGCACCAGATACTTTGTTCTTCGGTTAAAGAAATTAAAGGTAAAATTGGTTTGCAGTAATTGTTCATATGATATCTACGAAAAAAAAAACATTTATAGACAATTCTGTTCTTTAAAAATATTTTATTTAACTTCTTATCTTCCAAAATTGCTTATTTGTGCTCGTGTAAACGATCCTCTAATAAAACTAATGTCCAAATAACTGTATCTCACTTCCATTCTCAATGACCGTGTAGTGTAGGATAGCGCCTCGAGAATTCCATCGGCATCGAAAGCAAGTTTTTTGACTTGCCTAGGTAGCCGAGCGGTCTAGCGCGCTGTTCCTGTACTGCTTGGAGACAGATTCCGTAGGTCGAGAGTTCAACCTCGGGCTGGGGCGGAAGTGGGTATCCTTATAAAAGTGAATTTCTTTGTGCTTTATGTATTAATATTTCTTCACTTAGGGCAGTTATGTAAGTTTAAGAGTTGTTGTAAAAATGTGCTTTATATATATATATATATATATATATATATATATATATATATATATATATATATATTAATGTATATGTGTCACTTTGCATGTCTTTGTGTGAGTATACATGTAACTGCTGTTGTTTAAGGACACATGCCAAAAAATGGATATCGATGCATGGATTGGTATAAAGTTTGGTTGTAAACGAACTTGCCAGACTGTCGAATTTACACATTTTATGACTAGGAGCAGGTATATTCTGTACGTATGAATCTGGGGACCTTTTGGCCCCCACCTTATACCTTCTTCCTTCAGGAGTGGCTTGAACGTTCGTTCTGGAGTCGCAAAGTAAGGATTTGATCCTTACTTCCCGGTTTCGGATCTCACTGAGGGACGTTATAATTGGCACTGATGTCGCCGTAGTTGCAAGCACGAAGAAAAACTCCATGATCAATGACTGTTAATTCTCAGTACAGTTTGCAGCCTTCCACTGATGGAGTCCCAACATGAGTGGAAAATTCTCAAAGAAATTTAAAGCAAAGAAACAATAAACCGATCTTCAGATTCCCAATCCACTTATTGCCGATTGGAAACATTACGGGAAACCTATATGTTGGTGTTATTTATCCAAATGATCAGAAATAATTTTGCTAGAATATTGCATATTTTATGTTGTTTTTCATAAAGAACATATAAATTTACGTGAGCCTTTTACAGATGGCTGATATTGCATTTTCAACACTCTGTTCACACATTTAACATCATGAGCCATTTTCTCATAAAGTTGTTATTTTTGACAATGTTTGACCAAATTTTTTTCTATCTGTTCCAAGGCCGAATTGATCTGACTAACAAAATTCCATTCCAGGGCGATATCATCTGGTTGTTTATGACTAGGTCCAAATTTCGTCTATTGGGTATATTTCAAAAGTACTATTTTTGGAAAATAATAACCATTTTCTCTATAGAAAAGAATAAATCACTTATGTAAATTATAAACCACACACATTTGGTGAATAGAAAATTTCAGCCATAAAGAAATGTCATTTTGAATAAAAAATGTGAACGGATTAATCTTTCAAAAATTATTTATGAACTATTTTTTGACATTAATATCTTAGTATGGGTCATGGGTAATTTGTTGTAAGATATTATTAGATAGTAATGTAATATATATATTTTTTTCGAAGCAATCAGTATTTTTGTACTGTATAAGAAATTTGTAATTGCCCGAAATTTCTGCTTTTTTTAATGAATGAAATGACAAATTAAACCTATATTCGTTATATTTGTTTGTTTGTTGTTTAACGCCCCTCTCGAGAATTTTTCCCTCATATGGAGACGCCACCACTTACCCGTGAAGAGCTGCAAATTTTGACCTATGCTCGGCACATAGGGCCATTGAGCAGTGAGGGATCTTTTTCGTGCCAGCAACTACTGCGACACGGGACCTCGGTTTATACGGTCTCATCCAAAGGACCGATCTCCACGTCCCACAGTGGAATTCGAACCCGCGACATAAGGATCAACTCCTTACTCCGCGACTCTAGAGCAGATGCTCTTACAACTGCGCCACGCGGTTGACTATATTCGTTATAAATCTCGTATAAATATGTAAAAACGAAGACTTGATAACCCCCAGTATTTCCTTATAACACAGACCTCCCCATTATAAAATACTATCTTACCCTGATAAAAAGCATGGATCAAAAGTTTTGAAATAAATATCTGTAATATTTCTATTTGCTCAGAAGACAAATTTGCAATGATACTTGTGCTTAGATTTTGCAATTGTACATGTATTTAGCCGATTTTAACATTTTGACTAACAATTATAAAATGATAGACATAGAGGTTTTTTCTCTATGATGAGGAATGAAATGGCAGTGCTTAATTCAAAATACACAATAGTAAATTTAGAGTAAGTTTTTGATTGAAACATAGTGAAATAAAAATACATCTGTTTCCATTTTATATCAGCTTTCTTATTTTCAGCAAATTAATTATAAAATAGAAACGCTAAGAAGTCCTCAAATGGTCAGTCATTATCAACAATATTGTTTAAATGTTGTTTTTATATCTCAAAAATAATATCAAGCGAGAAAGACGTTTTGCAAATTTGGTTATACACATAGAGACTTTTGAATGAATCCATGTATATTGTCCCTGAATATTTCACACCAAATGTACCATATCAATTATTAATGCAGGTGTGGCAGTAACCTTTAACCTTTTAGGTCATGTTTTGTCATTCCTGACAACCCTGCTACAAGTCATTTGAAAATACAATGGCATTTCTGTATCTATATATAGTATGACCTTGAAAGGATGGACAGAGTGCTATCCACCAAGGTTTTTATTTCATTAAGTTTCTCAGGTAGATAACATTAACTAAACAATCGAATATCAATTTGTTTAGGTTGACATTGCGATAAAATGATTTCATTTTCAATAGCAGAATAAGAATCGTTGAAAAGCACTGCATACAGGCTTAAGCCCCTTCCCATACCTAACCCAAAGATGTTAGCATGGTATTCTACAAGCCTTCTACTGTTGTTATTCTGCTTTTATAACAAAATTTCATCTTTTTTGCATGATACAATTGAACATACAATGATTATACTTACAGCTTAAAAGTTACTCAATTTTTAGTACGAATAATGGATAATGGATGTATTATTTGCAATTTTTTTAAATAAAATTTTTAAGTTGATTTCTATAGAACAAGACTGGGATATCAAAAAAAAAAAAACCCAAAAAATAAAAACCAAAACAAAAAAAAAAAAAAAAAAAAAAACAAAAAAAAAAAAAAAACGCGTATTTTTTAACATAGGGCAATTTAATTTTTTTTATCATAGATGTTGATTTCTCTGTATTTGATTTCATTTGCATCCGAAAAATTAGGTACTACAGATTAGAATTCGAAATACCTGTGTAGTATCAAAACAAGTTCCATAAACAATTTTTATATAGAATCCATTAGAATTGATCATAAGATAAAAAAAATATCAAACTTCGTGGTTACCAATATAAGATCTCCTGCAAATCAGCACTTTATTAAACTTTGGAAATACATGACACTAGGCAACAGCAGATACCTGGAAGAAATACATAAATCTGTTATTTAGACAATGACATAAACATAGTATTATACATTTATATCACCAACAAATGATATATAATAGTTGCGTATTGATGTATTATATTGTATTTATATCATATAATATATTTGCTTAGGCTTGGGTGTATGTTTGGTTGTGTGTAAATTATGACATTAGAGTTAATAGTTAGCTGCTGCACGTGTAATGGAAAAAGATATCACGTGTCAGTTGGGTCTATAAGAAAATAATACTAGTATAGTATGATAATTTTACATAGAATTTAAAAGCATGAATGTTCATGATAAGTCACATTTGAACACTGTGCGCGGATTCTTCAACACACAACAAAAAGCTAACAAGAAGAATATGCCATTGAAATAAGTCGTCATTACATGTATTTCACGTGTGTTTGAAATGCTTTGCTGTAATATACTAACGAAAAAAGAAACTGTGCAGCGGTATATGTGAAAAAAAGATATAGCGGGGTGTAGCATTTTATTTTTTGAAGTTATGTTTGTAAAGGCATTTTTGACAACATATCATAACTTGTCACAACTCTCAAAAAATACTACAAAGAAGGGAACTGACACACCTAATAACGCGTAAGATGACCATTGTCAGTCAAACAACAATGACAAGCGCCTCATTGCTTAAGGGATGTTATTCCAAATTTTTATTAAATATTGGCCTTGATCAACATTACTGGCTGAATTGTTGAGCGACATAAACAACTCTTCATTTCATCCCAGACATGCTCGATTGGTGCAAAATGGAAAAAAAAAACTGCTTCCCAATACAACGATACACTCCGTCACTGCTATCTAAATGAAATCTGGATTGGTCATTGAAGAGAATGTTCGCCCATATTTATATTCTTAATAGAAGATGTGTACTTCTTTATTTAACGTCACTTCTAGACATATTTTCGCTCATATCTGGACGCCACCAATTGCCAGTGGAGGGCTGTAAATTTTGAACTGTACTCCGCATTTACACTCATTGAGCAGTGAAGGATATTTTTGTGTCAGTACCTACTGCGACACGGCATCACGTTTTATACGGTCTCATCCAATATAGGTTCTCCATGTCCAGCAGTGGATTAGAATCGCGACGCAAGGGTCAATTTCATACTAGCCACTGTACCACGCGGGCGACCAGATGTTATCTGCACCACACTAGTCTTGCGACTCCGTGACGTTGAAGCAATAATCGACGTGCCGCTGAAAGGTTTGCTGCAATGGAGTGCTCGAGCAAAGGGTTACAAAGAGTTCTTGGACTGATGGAGTCGAAGTCCAAGTATGCTTAAAGCGGTTAAGTTTGCTGTATATGAAAACTGATTTTTCAGGCGTTACTCAACTGTGGTTGTTATGTCGTGAGGTCACATGAAGGAAAACCTGTGGGTGGTGGATCCAGAGTGCTTCTACATTGTTGAAAACGTTTCCATAATGATTGAATGGCCTTGCTTATTGCCTTTAGGCTATATAGTACAATGATATCTCGGAAATGAACATAACTTTTTGAAGGCTATAAAATATTCAAACAGCATAATAAGTAAAGTTCCATCATGAACTTCTCCTTAGAAATCGTTAAGATATATAAAGCTTAAAGTGAATGTCATTTTGCCTGTTATTCTTTCCAAAGAAATTGTTATTAATTTATCCAGTTAGAATTCTTTGTCGAAGAAAGGGCACCTAATATGAAGTTGAAAATGCCCATACATATAAAGTTGTCATGATTTGATTGATTTCATCTAACTAAACATCTAGCTAGAATTTGGCAATTGTATGAAGAATTCGCCAGGTAAAGGTGAAATGTCAAACTTAGACCTACATGTATGTTTAAGATCAACACAGTGCTAGGATTTTATATCAACGTTCACTGTGACACGTGACCTATTATAGCGAATATTAGAATCTCAGCGGAAATCCCGTGACTTTTACTTCTATTGCCGATTGTTTAGCAAAAGGAAATGAAAAAAATCCAACAGTGATCATTTTCAAAAGTCCATTTAAACAATACAAATTGTGAGCAGAGCCAACACAGACCTCTGAAAACAGAGGGTGTTTAGGTGCCTTGAAGGAGTAAGTAAACCTTGTCGACCGGTCAAACCCGCCGTGTGCTCCCTGATATGATCGGGTAAACGGAAAAATTCGTAAACAATTCAGTGTGAAATTAATGGCCTAACAATTTGCATGAAAGACATCAATCAACATTAAACTTAACGACAGATTGCATTTGCAAACAAGGTCATTGTATCCACTAAAGAATTTGCGAAATGTTGACTTTAAACGAGATTGTTTATATCCTTCTTACATCAACTTATTTTTCAATAACCTGCCTTATTTTCAAAACTGTCTCTACATAGAATATTGTCTTGCGTATCGAATCATCTGGAAGACATAAACTCAACGTGCAGGTGATAATGGTATATTGCTACATAAATTAGGGAAGTTGACGATAGAAAATTTTCGTCATATCAGGTTTATCATAAAATTTAGTTGTCACATTGGCATTTATGTCTTTCTCTAGTAAAACATCCAAATGTCAATCATTTTTGCTTAATCTCAGATCATACTTGTTCGTAGTCAAACTTGTGTCGATCAAAACATGTGGCTAGGGATCAACTGATTAAGTCAAGTCAAATCAGATCCTCTGTTTAAAACCTGAACCAAAGCATTTTTTCTTAACATTGTAAAACTTTGTCAAATATTGTATTTTTGGAGTGCAAATTCACTGTCAGTGAAAATAGGATACTTGACAAATTCAAAGGGATCTCTTTGACCCAAAATGGTCCTCAAAACTTTTTCTTGAGTCTTAATTGAGAATCAGCAGCATTCTTGATACTTTATTGGGTTTAAGGATAATCTCCAAAGTAATGGCCCTAGCTGGAATCACATGCAGCATAAATATATTTTAGCTGGGTTCCTTACAAAGGTTCTTATTGACATGTGATTTTAGAATTATAATGGATGGGCTGAAATGATTACTAGAACTGCCAAAATTGACATAACCTACCAGTAGGAAAATCGTTATACAAACGTAACTTGCATAAGGAATGGATGCTTCTTTGCAACTTAATTTACTGTTCGACTTGGCAGATGGTAAAATTTCAATGTAACCTCTAAACCTCTGTCATATATTAGTCTTTGATGTATGCACTGTATATACTGTTGCCATTCTTGGCAGATCGACATGGTATGCAAGCAATTGCTTTAAAGCTGACAATGTTTGCTTTGATTCTTTTCAATACATTTCGTAGAAGATTCGTGAAGATGATAATTTATATGAATTGATAATAAGGTCAAAACAGGTTTTAATTTCTTTGATCATTTTGACCGAGTTTCTAAAAATATATTAAATAGTTATTAATTATGTATCAAAGAGAAATTCAATAATATAGAGATTTTGCGTATTGTGAATTCCATTAAACTTTTCAACAGAATGCTTTTTTAAAACACCGGTTGAATAGTAAGTTCTTGTACATTTTTTTTTTGCTTCTGATTTGCTGCAACAGTGCTTTGTTTATTCTTAAGAATTAGTAGTATTATAATTCAAAAGCAGTTTTTACGTTTCAAGATTGGTTCTATTTTCTATAAATATACAGTATAATCCGGATTCTGATTACTCCGGAATTTTGTTCATTAGTCGTATCATAATAAATTATTACTTCTACTTGATTTAAAGAAGAGCCAACCCTTATCAAAGGATTAATGATACCTAAATAAGTAAAAGGAAGTTAAATCATTATATTATATTGTGTTTACACGGCGAGAAATTTACTCGTAAGTATTTACTCATGATCAAACATGCGTCTATGTGCAAAAGTAAATTTACTTCGCTTTCGTCTGTACCCCGGTACGTTTATATTTTTTTTTTATCGTGATTTCCATAAAAATGGCCACATACTATGGAAAGAGAATTCTTTCATATGTATAAAGCACTGGGAATACAATATGATGCTTCATTGAGAGTAAAATTAAAAGAAAGCCATGATCAAGCATCTAGTGTGAGATGATGATGTTTTTATAGTTTTAAATGATGAAAATAGTTGGAGAACTTTAAAGCTAAGAAAGTGACCGATCTTTTCATTTTTGAAAAGCTTACTGAAAAACTTTCAACATTAAGAAACACTTTTGTATAATATGAATAAACAGATTTGCACCTGTCCCTTACTAGGTGCAAACAGGTTTACAGGAATATTTTTTGCATTTATGTAAGTGCGTTTATACAGCGAGATATGCTTACATGAGTATATTTACACATATGCAGATCATTTGCTTATAAGCAAAGCTCGCCGTATATACAGAGTATATGATATCTACTTCAACCCTTGAATTAAATTTCAGAAAGTGAAATAAAAAAAAGAGAAAATCTCTATTCCTTTTGTTACAGTCATAATTTTTAATTATGCTACATTTGATCGCAAAAGTAATACTTTTGGAGTCAGCAAATGTTTATTAATGACAGTATGCACGTGATCAAAGGAGGTATTTAAGGTAATCAATGATTTATTGAACATTTGTTAAAGATCACAATGAATTAAGCATAAGCCATTGTCTGATCATTTCTCCCTATTTTTTTTTCTTTTTCTTTTGAATACTTGGTTTAGCGTTAATTGTCATCTGCAGCTGCTCGGTGATCAACGTACGCATTGCGTATATTCAAATATTCAACTGTCAGTTTCATAATGCCCTGATGACCTTTAATGATCATCAATGTGTGACTATTTGGAAGAGTGACACATAACTCTATATATTTTCTATCTGTACATTGATCTGTAATTTCTCTTTACAATCACTTTATATTTAAGCATATGATTATCAGTATAGCTTTGACGTAATCAGTCATTTTTATTTTGATTTAAATAAACAGTGTGTTACATTAGATAAAACATGTCAAAAGATAAATGAGGCTAGTTTGTATTATATGTATTTTTAAAAATATTAACGACTTCCAAATCCTTGTATCAGTAATGATATTTTTTAATTGATGCCAAGCTAAAACGTATATTTTGAAGGCAATCCAATATGTTTATAACCAGTATGTCTATAACTTCAGTATGTTTATGACTGCCTTTGGACAATAATCTATGCAACATCTCATGGGATCGTCTTTTTGCATATCTGTTCTTAAGAACAGACTGTTGCAACGAGAAAAAAATCTCTGTATTTGAATACAACAGGATGCCAGGACATTATTGAATGAATTCTGGCACGATTTGCATGTGTACTAAATCCTGGATCGACCTTATGAACTATTGCAGATCATTATACTTTCATGTTAAATAGTCAAATTTGATTGGTTTAAAAACATTTTATTATGTTATGTTTACATTAACAAGTATTGTTACCCTACCGCGTGCGTAAACCACGCCCTCCGGGTAACATTACATAGCAACGGTTGACAATGCACGACGACAGGTAACAGTATTAAAATTCACTGCGCAGAATGTCTGCGCGCACGTTTCACTGTGGCTTTTTCTTTTAAATGGATTCTAAATACATTTAGAATCACAAAAAATATTACATGTTTATTTAGGGTAACGTATGAAATTGTTATCCCTTGAAAACCATTGCTAACCTCGGCTTCGCCTCGGTCAGCAATGGTTTTTGCGGGATAACAACTTACGTTACCCTAAAAAAAACATGTAATATCTTTATAATAATTAATCACACATATTTGAATTTTTATAAGATTTTAACTAAGATAAAATTCTTTGCTATTATTATCAAATGACAATGGTTTCCCATTGTTTCTTCTTATCTGAACTTTTTGAAAACCTTCTCCTTTCTCTTTATATTGATGCAAATTTGCATATCGAAATAGTTGACGAAGAATGCCGAACAATTTGAATTGAAAATGCATAATCTTGTCAAATTCTGCACGAAAGATTTAAAAATTTGAATTATTGTTTTGAATTGCATTTGTCAGTTAAACATGATTACATTCACAAAGTGTATACAACTGCAAAATATGTAATTATATCAAATTTCAACCGCTATATTGATAAGGATTAACTTTTCATATTTGCTCAACGAAACCTGGAATGATGAAAACACTAAAAGGGAAAGAGAACACGCTATATCACCGTTCCATGTGGAGACATGCGCAGAAAACCACGAGAAAACTAAAATAAGCACTACCATGCCTTAAAACAGCACAATGAATGAAAAACACTGTATACCTTTGATCTTGAGTACATGTACGGTAATTAACATCAATGTCAGAATGTGTAACTCTAATATGCAAGAAAAGTAAACAACACATTAGTAATTCATAAATGTACACTTAAAACATTTCCTGATGTCATCAAGTACCATTTCCATTTTGAATTTCTTTTAATAGTTCAAAACCTCATATGTTGTAAATATAATAATCAACAGTAAATGACGCCACAACGATAATTGTTTTAGTATCTATGTTATCTACGTTATCTCTTTTCAGGTCGGGGATTGTATTCTGACAGAGTTATCATAAATATATAAACCTTAATTTCACTTCGGAATTTCTACAGCATGCATTAAGATTTCTCGTTGTTAAAAACAAATTTTATTTTTCGATGTAGTGGTAAATTAATTAAAAGAGGCAACATCCCCTAACAAATCTACGTCCTTTGTCATCTGGATTCAATTTGAAAATGAAATCTTTGCTGTGGAAATGAATTGATTAAAGTTGCATGTTGTTTGCATTTTTTGCGAAAAATCAAAAGCTTGAATGAAATTTCAAAAGTGACATTTAATCATGCATCAGTATATATAAATCGATCATTATTACGAAATTCGATTATCTCTACATTTATGTCAAATTTTGATGGATCTGCATAGTAAGCATAATGTTTTTCAAATCCCTTTAACGAAAAAATAACCTTAATTTCAAATACAGAGGAAACTTAATTTTCACTGAAAATGCACGTTAGTAGCACTTAACTTTGTGATAAATTTACCACAATCTCAAAGCTGATTTGTTTTAAAGTTTAAATCAAGTTTTGAAAATTAAGTCTTCAGAGATTTTTCAGATGTTAAGATTGTCTCTCGGTCAAAGCAATTAAAGTCTTTCTAAGACTGAATTCTTATTTATATGAATCTCGTCTGTGCGAATGTTTATACTTGAAATTCACAAAGTCTTTCTAGGAAAATCTTCCTAAATTTAAATGCTTTTATATTTCTTTACAGTTCTCGTTGTTCTGCTTATGACAGTTGTGTGGTCATGGACATTTTAGACTATTTAAACCTCCAGGAAAAAAGAGTTCTGCATATATATATATATATATATATATATATATATATATATATATATATATATATATATATATATATATATATATATATATATATATATATATATATATATGAAATTACATAAAATATGATATTATCGAAGTTTTGCCCAATCCCATTGTATGTATTTATTCTGATAAAATATGTTCAAATCAACAGACGTTGTAGAAAATGAATTATGTTTTACGGAGCAAGGCGATAGTAAGGTGAAAGAAATGTTTAAGCTAATGGAAAAATGACCCCATTTTACTGGAGAAAAACCTCTCAAATTCTAATGAAAGAAAGCCTATCTATTCTCTAAGGAAAAGAAAACTGACCGAATTCTGCAAGGAAAGGGGAAATTCATCCCATAATAACTTTTAAGTATTTTTTATATTAGATCAGGGCTCATTTGAACTGATCCTAGCAAAATTTTTAAAAAATGGAAATCTTTTAAATAAAACCTGTATTATGCAAAAAAGTTGGCCTATAAATTATTTTTTATTAAAAGCAATGTCCTTCAAGAGGGATATTTCAGTGAAACGACTCCTTTGCACTTCCTGTCCCCGATAAAATTCACATTTTTTCTGTGTTTTAAAGTAAATTGCAGGTGTCCCTAAGGTCCTGTTTGATTTATGACAACTGCACATATGTTGTACATCATGATTTGATTTTGTATTTCATTGGATGTACTATGTCAGTATAAGTTATAGTGTCGAGAAAAAAACGCATAAATGATGGAATTATTGGGCAATTCAAGTTCACAATTTTAATATAATCAATTAGATCTAACCACAAACGTCAGAGAGAGAGAGAGAGAGAGAGAGAGAGAGAGAGAGAGAGAGTTTTCATTGAGTTATATCCAGAAAAATCTCTACATAATAAATTTGGCGGAGATTAATACCAAACCTTTTGGGTTTGAACACGTTTTATTGTCTTTAAATTTTACAATTGGGATCGGGCAAAAGTTCTAAAAACTTACTACGCCCTTTCAAGTTCAATTTATTCACCCAAACCAAAATATTGGTGCATGGGGTACATTGATAACATATAAACATTTTATACAAACTAGTCAGAGGTACATATACAAAAAGATAACAGAAAATGAATAAAAATAAAGATTAAGATGAGAGGAGGAGATATTTGAAGGAGGACAGACAGCATCATAAATTTTTAGGATAAACATCCGTGTTTTTTTCAGGACTTTTTCGTTCTGAATTGACATTAGTTGAAAAAGAAGACCTTGACACTTTGTCAGAATGGATTAAATGTATCAGATGTATGTTAAAATCACGCATTAAAAGATTGAGGGGCGATATGAGAACCATCTATCCTTCTGTATTCAATAATCCAGATGTGAAAAAAGAATTAGATATATTACATGATCAATACGTACTGGTCCCTGCTGACAAAGCAGGTAACAACATTGTCTTTGTTTGTAAGGCTCATTATATTAAATGTATTTTAGAGGAACTTGGATTTAATTCTACAAGTGGTAATCCAACTTCTACTCGTAGTTCCCTTTCTAAGGAAGAAATTCTTCAAAATCATATGTCAGTTTTGAATATTTTTTATATTCCAAACAAACAAAATGAATTTGAATTACCATATTTATATTGGATTCCGAAACATCATAAAAATCATTGCAAACAAAGATACATAGCGGATTCCTGTAAATGTTCAACCAAGCCTCTTTCTTTACTCCTCACTAAGATATTAACAGTGGTGAAGGAGAAACTTCAAGAGTACTGTGCAACAATATATTCGAGAAGTGGTGTAAATCAGATGAGGATACTTAAAAATTCCAAGGAACTTTTGGAAAATTTGAAATCACAAGATTTTACCAAAATCAACAACTTTTAAAAAAAAACTTACGACTTTTCTACTTTATACACAACCATTCCTCACGATAAATTAAAGTCCAGGCTTTTTGATATAACTGACAGCTGTTTTTTCAATAAAAATGGAACTCGTAAATATACTTACCTTGTCATTGGTCATTTGAAAATTATTTTGTTAAAAAACATTCTGATTGTACACACAAGTACTCTGAAGTTGACATTAAAAAGATGCTTGAGTTTCTGATTAACAATATCTATGTGGTATTTGGAGACCAGGTCTTCCAACAATCTATTGGAATTCCCATGAGTACCAATTGCGCCCCGTTATTAGCAGACCTTTTTTTGTATTCAAATGAAACAGAATTTGTCCAAAATCTTGTACGTGAAAAGAAGAAAACACTTGTGGCCTTCAACTCGACATTTAGATATATGTATTGTAAATTAACAATGGCTATTTCCATTCTCATGTTGATACGATATATCCTGGTGAGCTTGAGATAAAAGATACCACAGAGTCTGACACATCTGTTTCATATTTGGATATTTTACTTGAAAAAGACGTTAATGGTAATCTAACAACCAAGCTTTATGATAAAAGTGATGACTTTAACTTTTCAATCGTCAACTTTCCTTACTTATGCAGCAATATACCTTCTTCACCTGCATACGGGGTATATATCTCTCACTTGATTAGATGCGGAAGAGCATGCTCTACGTATGTACAATTTCTAAAACGAGGTAAATTATTGACAAACAAGCTGATGAAACAAGAATATCAGCTGTCTCGTTTAAAGTCATCATTTCGTAAGTTCTATGGTCGATACAATGACCTTGTCAGCAAATACAATTTATCATTGATTCAAGTGCTGACTGACGTTTTTCATACTAATTGTTAGGCCATTATTTACACACTGCATTGTCGACGGATTTTTCCGTTATTTCCCGATCATGACAAGGAGCACACGGCGGGTGTGACCGGTCGGCAGGGGATGTTCACTCCTCCATGGCACCTGATCCCACCTCTGATGTTTAGAGGTCCGTGTTTGCTCTGCTCCTATTTTGTATTGTTAAATGGACTTTTGAGCTTGAATACTGTTCGTTATCTCCATATATTCCATAAATTTAATAACATTCGCCACATGTGAATTACATCAAATATATTTACACATATGGGTCACAGTTTAAAATGAATAAGCACAAAGAGACATAATAATCAGAGGATAAAATATTCTGTAGGATACATACATTATATACACAAAAAAATGGATAGAATTAGCAAAAAGTAATTACTGCATCAACCAAACCGACCTGACTTTTTGATAAATGTTTGTACAATTGAAAAAAAAGGTATTCATTCTCAATATCGCTTAACAATTTATCTCCCCAGAGTATGGGGTGAATATCAACAGTGTGTAATTTCCCCATTCGCAGAAATTTGTCGAAAAAGTCTTTTCTTGCTTCTGTATATTTTTTGCATGAGAAAAAATAATGAAGAGTATCCTCCAAACCCTTTACACATAGGACCTAATTTACCATTGATATTTTGGACTCAGGACTATTTACGAAAAAATTATTTGAGATAATTTTATAACTGTGTAATGGACTATAAAATATAGACAGATAAGAAACGACTGCAGTGGATTCATCATTTATAATTACTTATAATTAATACTACTATAATTAATATTCCATTAAAAAAAATATTCTTTAGAACTTTTGGAATTTTGAGTTTTTGACATTTTGCAGTTTTAATCATTCTCCCTCTCAAGACATTGAAATGAAATATGATGATAACAAACAGTATTCAATCTCGAAAGTCCAATGAAACGATACAAATTTGGAGCAGAACAAACACATACCCCAAAATTTAGAGGTGGGATCAGGTGCCATGAAAGAGTGAGCATCCCCTGTCGACCGGTCACACCCGCCATGTGCGCCTTGTCATGATCGGAAAAAAAACCCGGAAAAATCCGTAGACCGTAAAACTTGCGAAATGATGACTTCAAACGAGACTATTGATATCCTTGTTTCATCAACTTGTTTGTCAATAGTTTGCATAGCTTTAGAAATTGTTCATACGTAGAGCATGCTCTTGCGTATCGAATCAGCTGAGAGACATAAACCCCATATGCAGGTGATAAGGGTGTATTGCTACATAAGTAAGGGAAGTTGACGATTGAAAAGTTGAAGTCATCACGTTTATCATAAAGCTTTGTTGCTAGGTTACCATTAACGTCTTTTTCTAGTAAAGTATCTAAATATGAAACAGATGAGTCAGAAACTGTGGTATCTTTTACTTCAAGCTCAGTGGGATATATCGAGTCGACATATGAATGAAAGTAACTATTGTTAATTGATATATCTAAAAGTCGAGTTGAAGGTCACAGCAAGTGTTTTCTTTTTCAAAATTATACAGCAGATTATATAAAATGAACACATACAAATTCTAAATTTTAAATCGCAACAATTGGAACATAAGAAAGAATATTGTATGAAGTATAACAGTATTATTTCAAAAACAAATTCCCCATGGACAAAGTGACTTATATCAATATTCTAAGTGTGACAAGGATATTTAGAATTCTATTGACCAAGATTGGCAACTTTTTGTCCTTAGTCAGCTTAGTCAGTAATTCAAAATAATCATTTTATTATCCTGGGGAGCTCGAATCTCTGACTTTTAAAATTACAGTGTCATTTAATGGATTACAGGTAAAATTTGTTAAAAGGCTTCTGTCACAATGGTCTGCTTACTTTCCTGTCATGAAGATGACATCTTCAACGTGTTTCTTTATAAGAGATGTTGTCTATAACGCACTATAATCATTTTTTTCTCGGGGAAAAATGCGTGAAGATATATCTAACAATAAAAAAAGACATTTAATCATGAAGAATTCGCTATTCTATTTAATATATTTAAAAGCTTAACAACAATTATGCGAAAAGAAATAATTATGAATCTGATGTTAAGATTAATTTCTTCTAACTGAAATGGAATTTAATGAAATCCCCTGGCAAATTTACGATTTTAGAAAAACAAAAGTGGAAAGAAGGAACCACACTGTAGGATAAATAAGCATTCATCTAACAGATATACTAATAGCTCTTGGTCACTTAAAAATATTAATTTTCCTTTGCATCTGCTTTACATAAAAGGTGAGGTTAGGAAAAAAACTGACAGGATGCCATCAAATATAGTCTTAGGGCAATGTAAGCATTAGTTTTAAAGTAAAACTTCTGTGAAATTAAAGACAATGCAGACAGAAAGCATTTCCGCTACATGTGTGCATTTCATTGGTCATTTTTATAACTTCTTTCGTTTTTTCTAAATGAATGATTAAGAATAAATCTTGACTTATTACGTCTTGATTTCACAAGAAGTTTCCTTGCACTTTAAATAATATATGTAAAAAGTAAAAAAGATCTTTTCGATAGAGTTCTTTGAGAATTCTTCAGTTGACAAATATAGAATAATATTGAATGATATATAGACCTGCTGAAATGAAATTGACAGGTAATATGGCACCTAAATTGGTGAGTTGTAAAATTCTTACAACGATTTTAACATGTTTATACCAAAGCAATTAGTAACCTTAACATGGAAATGTAACCCTCTTTTGGTGATATTGTCTGACGGAAATTAAATGATAGATATTTCACTTCATTTGCTTTGTAGTCGGTATGTGATTAAAGCAAAAAACAGACGGACAAATTCGTGTACACAAGGTATGTAAGGGATTTCACCTAAGAAAATTAGGTCAGAGTGTAAAAATTTAAAGTGCAGATCCACTTAAGATACTATTTTTTCTCCAAATTCTTTTCCATCTTTTTTTTGTTGAAAAACAAATAAACAAGTATTATATGTATGTGCTTTTTCAATATATAAAACAAGTTTATAGCGTCTGTCAGTATCACCCCCCCCCCCGTTTGTTGTTTTTGGAATAAGTAAAAGCTTGCTTTTTTTTCCTGCAAGGTTAAATAAAGCATCTCAACAATTATTTTACGATATCTTCATGTACCACTCGATATTAGACCTTACACCCATTTGTGCATTGTTTTCGTTTTTTGTTTTTTTTTTGAAAGCAAATACAGAAAGTGCATCAAAACCTTTACATATCAACCAAGTGCAAAGAAAATTAGCTGAGTAGTACTAAATATTCAGCTTTGAGAGACGATTAAAATTAAGTTTCAGTGTATAAATTTATTTAATATAGTTATAATCTACAAGGACAATCCAGTAGTTAGGTTCAACTTAAAAGTTTTCTTAATTACTGCGCGCAACCCCTGGTGTGCATAAAACACATTGTATTAAAACAAGAATGTATACAGTAAAGTGGTAAATGACCTCATTTGCTTATTTAGATTTTGTCAGTATTGAAGTATGTGTTAAGTGTTTTGTGAATTTCCATAAAGAATTCTTTTTCATGAAAATATTTGCCATATGAAGGGGTGTAAATTTAAAAAAAAAAAACCTGGATATTTCCATGAAGCATCAATTTTAAAAATCAAATTTGTTTTTAAGAAAGTATTTGTTTTCTCTCATTTATGTTATATGACAGAAATTGTTCAAATAACATCAGTTTTATAAAATTAGAAAAAAAAATCCAAATCAATATGATGATTCCAATCTTAACCGGCGAGTGTACATAGGTAAATTCTATTATATTGGAATTAATATATTGATGGTATAAACCATGATTTAGATATTGAGAGAGAGAGAGAGAGAGAGAGAGAGAGAGAGAGAGAGAGAGAGAATGAAAGTACTACAGGAAATCGCCCTGAAAAATTTCAAGGATGGCATGTACTACTCGTTATTGTTGTCAGTGACATGAGGAAAGACATATTTTGATATCCTAATTTGCATTCTAAATAACCTGTACCTGAAGTGTTGTATCTAAGATAACATTATTATCAATTATATGATATAGATATCACTGTATGGCACTAATTTGCTTGATATTTTAGGAAACCAATCACTTCAGATCAATACCGGCCATTATCGATTTCCTGTATATCTGAATATAGTGCCCATCAATTTTGTAATTATCCCACAAAAAGAATTAATGAAGGATTAAGCAAATTATCTGTCATCGTCATTAGAGAAAAATCTTTATTAAAAAGTTCAAAGTCTAAAATTCTATCAAAAGCTCTGTGAATAAATTATGCATAACTTTCGCCTCCAGAGTAAAGAAACTTTGATTAGTAATACAAGAACGTACATATTGTTCTGCACTGACTTCTTGTACATTGCAATCACATCTCTTATTTTGATTGGCTTTAATGAGATTTTTCCGTATTCTTTTTTTAAATTTTGACCCTATCCCTTTATGTCTACCCTTTGACATTGTTGCTTGTCCTCTTTTCTAAAGCAAAATATAATACTTTTATCATGGTAGTTTAAATTCAAACACATTTCACTGTTTTTGTATTGAAGATTTGTTCTCTTTTAGGTTACCGTTTAAATCTTATCCCCATCTATGGAAATAATAAAGCTTTTTAAAAAGAAAATTTTCACAATAATATATTTTTTTTTATATTTGCATTCGTCACCATGAGGGTTTTTCATTGATAATATCAGCTTAGAGAAACTCTACATACACGGCAACAATGAAAAAGAGATCTGTTAGATTTGCAAAGTCATATAGAGCTTCAAAGGGAGATTTTAGATCAGCAATATATATGTTGAGAAATATACATTGTATATTTTCAAACTTTATCTCGGAGTAAACCGACTTGCAGTTATGCTGCGATAACTCGTTTTAGAAAGATGTCTCTATACATATACTATTGATTAACAACAACATTCAATGTCGACTTGCAATCTCGTATAGTGAATACGATAGATATTTGCTATTTACATTTAAAATATTTATTTGCTGAGCTGTCTGTGCTAATGTAAATATAGCATGCATATCATATTTTGCCAATTGAAATTATTTAGTATCCTTAATATTTAAAGATGAAGTGTTGCTACTCTATATAAAATGTTATTCCTTAAAATGTTGCAGTTTAAAAAAAATCAGATTTATTTGATCCGAATCAAACATCAAACTTCTTCAAGTGTAAATTTCTTATGGAAAGTTTATTAACTTTTATTGATTTTTACATTTGCTTTTCCTTAAAAAAAAACTTTCTTTTGGTTCACATCTTTGCAAGCCTATTGGTTTTGGTCTACTTCAAAAACCCTAGGCTTGCGAAGACGGTGTTTATTGCTTTTAGCAAAATCATATTTCCCATTATTCCGGAGTAATATTTCTTGTCTTAATATCTGCAAACTTTCAGTTTTCTTTCAAGGAGCATTCTTTTGTATCAATAATCAAAATAATGAGTGTATGTTCTATTTTTTGCATAATAATAATAATGAGGTTGCAACACCTAATTTTCTGTAGAATTCACTTTATCATCAACAAAAAAACTTTATAAAAAATGATATTTGCTTCGCTGTCACATTTTTTTTTTTTTTGAAATTGTGGAAGTCGATTTCTAAAGCTTTAAAGGAACAATTCTTTGGCATTTTTATTGGTCTCTTCTATTCCTTCCACTTATTATCATCATCATCCAAAATAGATATATCATAGTTAAGATCTTTCTTGTACATTCTATAGATTACAGCTTTTCATGTGTAGGGGTTTTCTGTGTTGCTATCCCTTCTCCATCTATCTTACGTAACAAGGCTTTTATTTCTCATTCACACGTAACGTTCTTACGATGAACACTATACCAAACGACTCTTTATAAGCAAAATCCCTTAAAGGGATACGTAAGTAAATATAACAAAAGATTTTTGTAAGACTCTAGAGCTAAAGATCATTATTACACTCTAGAAATGATAAGTGATCATCATTGTCTTCTTTAAGGACATAAATTAATTAGAAACGACATGAAGTGTCATGATTATTATGATGCATTTAGTATTAAACTCTATTTTTCACGGAAAGTGGTGAGGAATCTATTTTTTTTTTAACAGGACTGGTGCTTGCCATTTAGTTTTACGTTTATGACAAAAACATCAATGGAAAATTTTGTTGGCATTCATGGAAAAATAGCTTTTGTGTTCTATTTTTCCAGTTCTACTGGAAAAAATAAATCATACATAAATTCGTTACGGTGAGAAATAAATACGTTATCTTATGTTATTAAATTTCAAATATATTCTGCTTAATCCTGCCCATATATTTCTTGATAAAAATTATCATATGAAAACATTGAAATAAATGGGGTTTTTTTCCATTGAAAAATTATATGATTGATTGATTGATTGTTTGTTGTTTAACGTCCCTCTCGAGAATTTTTCACTCATATGGAGACGCCACCACTTGCCGGTGAAGGGCTACAAATTTTCTCGGCACTTACAGCCATTGAGCAGTGAGGGATCTTTTTCGTGCCAGCACCTACTGCGACACGAGACCTCGGTTTATACGGTCTCACCCGAAGGACCGGTCTCCACGTCCCACAGTGGGATTCGAACCCGCGACGTAAGGATCAACTCCTTACTCCGCGACTCTAGAGCAGACGCTCTAACCACTGCGCCACGCGGGCGACGAAAAATTATATGAAAGCATTGAAAAATATAGTAATTGCGTTCCATTTTTCAAATTCTAATGAAAAAAAATAAATTATAAATATTATAAATAAGTACCTAAACATGTTATGATGAAAAAGGTAAAGTTAACGAACAGTGATTGATCTCATAAATCCTGTTAACAATACAAATCGTGAACAGGGCAAAAACGGACCCCTGGAAACATCAGAGGTGGATCAGGTGCCTAGGAGGAGTAAGCATCACACATTCCTTGAGCCCTCTGTATTGATCAGGTTAACAAAGTAATCCGTAGTCAAAATAAGAGTAAAAGCAATGGCCTAACAATTAATATGGAAATACAACCCAACGATAGGTTGTATTTGCAAACACGGTCGTTATATCAACCATAGATATTGCGAAATGTTTTCTTTAAAAGAGATTGTTGAAAGCCCTGTAACGTCAACTGATGTGTCAATAGGCTGCCTTGGTTTAAAAATTGATCGTACTCAGAACTTGTTCTTGCTTACCGTATCACTTGGGAGACATAAACACCATTTGCAGGTGATATTGAAATATCACTTCATAAATAGGAGAAGTTGGCGATGTAAAAGCTGAAAGAATCATGTTTGTCTTATAATTGTCAGTTAGTCATTCATGTCTATAGCCAGTAAAACAATTCCAGATATGGAACAGTGTGACAGACTATGAAGTCTTTTATTTTGAGTTCACTGGGATATATCAAGTGGGCCTATGAATGAAAGTAACTATTGTTCAATGATTAAATGTCGATATATCTAAATGTCGAATTGAAAACAACAACAATAGTTTTCTTCTTCTCAGGTATACATTTTTGAATGAATTCTGCTTCATAAGAATATAAAAACAGGCCGGCTACAAAGAAAACAATCAGTGCCATAGATTGTCTTCCAAAGACTACATATTGTCAATGAGAAACTCCAGCATCTTATATAATATCAACTTCACAGTACTTGTCTGTAGAATCAGAATAATGAGCAATGGAAATAATCAATCATTTTCGAGTTCCATTTTGGCTGAAAATACATAATGTAATGTCAAAAAAATATATGTTATGAAATTGCAATAAATCTCGCTAATATTCCTGAAATTTCTATCTTTTTATTGTTAAATAAAAAGATCTTTATCGTAGGGAACCATTGTAATTTTGTGATTGTTTTTGGAAATCTCAAAGACATGTTTGCTAAATTTTAAGGGAATGCATTCTTTGGTAACCTTCCTTGGAGGTCTTTCAGCAATCATACGCCGGCAAGAATCTTCGTTTTAAGGTTCATAATGATATTGTAAACATGCATTTGACCAATATCATTAATTTCATTTTAATTTGCCGATCCCACAATGCCGCGCTGCGGGACGTCCGGTCTCAATTGTTGCCTGCAGAGCCTAGACAATTTCTATTGCAGACGACTGTTAACGAGATTTGGATGTCCCTTTTTCTCTGGTTCTATTACTTTTCACGTCTCAATTGACAATCGATTGAAAATAAAATGATATTTATTCATCCCTCCATAGGTAACACGCGGATTAAAAGCGTTTGATTTTAATCACGAAGAAGGCTAATGCTGGTATGTCTGTGAAGTATGATTCTAATTTTTTATTGCAGACTTCAATATTTCTGTCTCGGACTGTTGTGAGAATGCACACATAAAGTCTTCATATCTCATTCAAACCTAAGCTTGCAAGTGTCATTTTGTTATAAATTCTAATAGCTATTCCATTAATAGCTTCTCTGCTGTCTAACCAATGAAAATAAAGAGATTGGGTAATAGGCAATGCCTTTTTAACGGAGTAAAATCGAGATATCATGATTACATAAATAAGCTTACATATGTTGCTAACTATTCAATTAAGCACGATTTTCTGGAAAGCGTATTACATATATATTTATGCACAACGTGTTAATAAGCAGACATTATAATATAACCTTAGTCCCTGGATCGGCTTTTATATTACACGAGATACTCAGTTGTTTTTGAATTGCTCTCGAAGATAACTTGCAATTTATGCATTAGACGATACGATAATTTAAAATTAACGCATACAACCATGTATTCAAATTATTTTTATGACACATATAAAAAAAACAATCACAACAGTTTGACTACAAAAAATAAATAAATAAAACACTACGCTGCATGATGGATAATTTCGTGGTTGTATAATAGGTCCTTGTTCCCGGTATTGTTGCCTGCAAAAATGTTTAATAACGACAGAAATGTCATTTATAGATAACTTAAATAAATATTATAAACCACATCTATAACACTAGGAGAAAAAAATCATCAAAGCAGGACACTCTTGTCTTACTGCCTGATGTGAATTTTTTGGGGGAATCTAAAACAATACGATTCTCTAGTATCAAAGAAACATGATTGAAAGAAAATTTTAATTACAGATCTCTTTCGCAAAAAAAAGTTTCAAGAACATTGGAATTTTTATTTTTTATTTTGTAAGAGATATTTTTTATATCTATGAGAATTATCACTATTTGATTTCTTTAGCTTTTTTTCAAAAACTAAGATAAAATCCTCTTTTAGCCATTTTATTAGAAATGTTTCAATTGTCCTTTAACCAAAAGGGGGGAAATACCTGGGGGTATTTATTATAAAAGCATTGATTCTGCTTTGCGTAAAAAATTTAATTAATTTAATTGATTGTCCTCTAACCAAGAAGGGGTATTTATCATAAAGGCATTGATTCTGCTTTACATAAAAAATAAACAAACAAACCTTGAGTATATAAATGCGCCAATTGATTCTTTAACTTCGTAAAAGCGTTTTAAGACTGTTAAGAGTAAGGATGGCAAGCAAAAAGTTTCTTTTCCGCAGATTGTCGCGACAGCTTGCAGAAAAAAAAATATATAGAAAATAGAAAGTGGTACTACCATCGTAAACTGATATAAACTTCACATCACCAACGAATTTAAATTCAGCATTTACTGTCTCTCTTAGCCTGCTTGTTACTTTGACAAGGTAAGTGGTTTCTTAACACACCTTTTAGTCAAAAAATGAATTGTGGTCTATGAAAATATCGTGCATATGATAAACTACGTGCCGGGGGACTTATTTCAATGAAAATAAATTTTACAATGTGAATAGCGGGTAACAAAAGAGTATCTCAACAAAAAACATCAATATTAGTACAATACATATCAAGCATAACATTTCCTTTTAAGAAGATGCACCACAAATATTTTTCTCAGACCACTTGAGATGCTACAAAATGATCTTTTCCAAGCAAGCGTTTGTCATTTTGTCTGCGATGGGTGCAGCTTTAAGGATCACTTTTACGCCTGTTACACGGTAAGTATAAGGATTTCTGAAAGAACCACAAGCAGAAATAATACTGGCCTTAAGATATTGGTACTTTTTCTCAGATCCACTGAATCAAAGAATATCATGCTTTCAATATAATTAGATACAGATAATGTATGTTCTTAGTATCAAAATAAAAATTCCAATTGAAAGTTGTACACAAAAATAAAACCCCACACCTAAACAAGAGGCCTATTGGTCTTGGTGGTCACCTGGTTGTCATGAGTTTCTCATGCTATGACCACGTTGGGCCCACATGGAAATGGTTTCAACTTATGTCGCAAACATTTTAAGCTTCATGAGGACTTTATAATAATTTTATAATAACTTTATAATAATTATCGTATTTATGCAGATTGTCTAGTAAAGAAAGCATTAAGGTTCACCGTATAATAAATTTAAATATATGACCAACTTAACCTCACTCTGGGGCATAGTCTCTGGTCTGGGAGGGGGCATGAATTTCTTAAATTTATAGGTCTAGCTGCTCATTTTAATCATGCAAAAAATTTGCCTGCTACATGTCCATGAGTAATAATTTCAAAGATGTAATTTATTTCAATACGACCAATTTAGCACCATTGGCAAAGGTAGCATGAATTATTGAATTTATACAATTTTGGAAGAAGACTAGTACTTAATTTAAGTTTATTATAATCATGCAAAAATTGTCAGTCAGATATGATGAGTAAATATGAAGATTTTCAAAGATAATATATATTCACATATGACCAACTTAGTCCCCACGGCGCCTGGATGTCAGGAGATAAACTTTTGAATTTTGGTAAAGGGTCATGCATTCATTGTTACCATAAAATCAGTGTACCCACTAGATCTCCTTTAGAAAAGAAAATTTTCAAAGAAGTAATGAATTTTCAATATATGACCAACCGTCACGGTAGCTCAGTTGGTAGAGGATTCGCTCCGTGATCGAAAGGTCGTGAATTCGCATCTCGGCCGCGACTGACCTAAGTCGATAAAAAAAAAATAGGTAGCAACTGTTCCTTCGCCAAGCGCTCGGCACTTTGAAGTGAAAGTTGCGGGTCCTTCGGATAAGAGCTTAAAAACCGAGGACCCGTGTCCCGGTAGGCGTTGGCACGATAAAGAACCCTCACTGCTCAATGGCCCTGAGTGCCGAGTAAAGGTCTAAATTTGAAGCCCTTCATCGGTATATGGTGAAGTCTCTATATGAGTGAAAAATTCTCGAATGGGACGTAAAGCAACATACAATCAATCAATATGTGACCAACTTAACCATACCCCCGGAACCATTGACTGTGGATGAATTTTGTTAGAAGGCTAAGTAGTCATTGTAATCAAAAATCTAGTTTTCCCAATAGATATCCTTTAGAAAAAGATTTTCAAAGATGTTATGAACTCTCAATATATGAACAACTTAGCCCCCTCCCTTCGGGGGGGGGGGGGACAAACCTTGAACCTAAGTTTACCTAAAAACTTAGACCCCAATAAACTTGAAAATGCTGGCATATGATCATGAATATGACTTGTGTAGTCTTGCTATTCTTGAAAATATCATATAATTTCCTGTATAAAACTCTGATTCCCTATTGCAACACTACATAAAAGGGGTTGCTTGCATATTAATATTACTAATCATGGCTCAACTGTTCCTATCTAGTCCCATAAAAATTATATCCCCTACTCTGGCCCCACTATAACCCCAGGAGTCATGATTAGAGCAAACTTGAATCTGCACTACTGAGGATGCTTGCCTATCCGTATAACTAATCATGGCAATTCTCTTCTTAAGATAAAGATTTTAGTGATTATTCAATATAATATACATGTATACTTTTAGTTTTACATTTTCATGTTGAATTCTGCTACCCGATTATGACTTGATTTTCTTTTCTTTTTTTTTTTTTTTTTTTTTTTTTTTTTTTTTTTTTTTTTTTTTTTTTTTTTTACCAAATTCCATTGTATCCTAACTTATTGAACACTAGTTCAGCTTCTTCTTTTTTTTACGAAAAGTAAAATTTCCTCAAAACAAACCCAAGTTTTAACAAATTCGAGTATTTTTTTAAATTTTAATTTCTCTAAAAAGTTATCAACTATCCATATCCTAGTAATTAATTTGACATTAATTGCCCAAGTACATTTACAGTCACTGATAAAAATAACCAAAATTTGTTTTAAACCAATCAAATATTTGGCAAGGAAGTATTAGGAATCTTTAAACACGTGTCGTTATGAAAGATTTGGTTTCCTGTTGGTCTTACATATACTGGTTTTAAAAATAAATATTATAGTCGCTGTGAGCTATTAATCAATACTGTAAGACGGGTTATAATTAATCACTTTAAGATTAATTGATTTTTTCATTTTACTGTCAAATACATGAATTAGCAGCAGACCTTTTGTTATGGTGCTCGACTTTTATAAAACCATGTTTTTCTTTTCTTTTTATCTGCTAACAGGTTTCAAAGTTCTCTATTTCAGTATTTCATTCCAGATTGATAAATGTTAGCAAATTTCTTCCAAAAATTGACAAAGCTAAGCAGTTTCAAAAGAACTTGATTCGCCCGTAACCTTTAAATTATTTTTTTAAATCATTTAAATCAACTTCACAAAGCAGTCAATCTAATTGGTTGATTTTTCTCCAGAGCTAAATCAAAACTGACAACTTACTTTTTGCTTTTCTAGAATATTGATAATTTATCAGTTTGATTTATTATTTATTCCATATATTTGTAATTTTCCTATGCAACATTAAAGCGAGCTGTTGTACGTGCATTATCATGGTGATGACGGGTAATCTTCACACTACAGATGTCTAAAGGAAAAACGCACAAACGTCATACCTGACATAAAATAAAGGAACCACCTGCTATTATAAGTCTTTTAAATTTTGCGTTGTCAAAGCTCATTTACACTGTCAGCTTTTGTATAATAACAGAAATTAAAAATGAATTAATCACTATTATTTAAGTCAATGAAGGATCAAAAGTCTTTTTTCTCATTCTCAACTTGATCATCACGTTTATCATGAAGTTTAGTTTGCCAACAGTGTCGATCTCTAATATAACACCCAAATTCGAAACAGACGTGTCAGACTCTGTGGTGGGTTTTTTTTTTTTTTTTTTTTTTTGATTTTGAGCTCAATGGGATATATTGAATGAACGTATGAATGAAAATGAATATTGTTGATTGATAAAACGCCGTCGATATATCTGAATGTCGAATTGAAAGCCAGAAAAGATTTCTTCTTTTCATGCAAAAGCTTTGAATAATTGCTGCTTCGTAAGAATACAAAAACAGATCTGCTTACAAAGGGGCGCAATTAGTACCCATGGGAATTCCAGCGGTTTGTTGGTAGACCAGGTCTCAAGAGACTACATAGATCTGTCGATGAGAAACTCAAACATCTTTTCTATGTCAACCTCAGAGTACTGCGTGAAGAATCAGAATGGTTTTTAACAAAGTAAGTTTGCAGATGACCAATAAGAAGGTATGAAAATTTGCTAGTTCATTTTTATTGAACGAGTGTGTTTGATGTCAACAAGCCCGTGCCTAATTTATCATGGGGAATGGCTGTATAAAGTATGGTTGTGAAAAGCCATACGTATTGATGCTATTGATTTTTGCAAAACTTGGCGATATCCCCTCACCCGTCAAAACGAGATTTCAAAAATCCACTTTTGAACCATCGTCCAGCATAATCTTTGACAGAAGTCATATTTATGAAACTTTAACTGGTGTTCCCTAAATTTTATTGCGCCATTATTTTCACAATGAATTGTCTACGGATTTTTCCGTTTGCCCGATCATGACAAGGAGCACACGGCGGGTGTCGGGTGTGACCAGTCGACAGGGTCTGCTTACTCCTCTATCCCACCTCTGATGTTTTTAGAGGTCCGCGTTTGTTTTACTTCCAATTTGTAATGTTCCAATGGACTTTTAAGCTTGATTACTGTTCGTCATCTTCACATTTATCTTTTAAAATGACATCAAAAAATACACTTAACATGAAATGCAAATTATGGCCATTTTTTTTTTCAACTTGCTTAGAACCTGCATCGTTTGAATTGAAATTCCAATAGGTATATTTTGTTTATCAGATAAATATATTTTATGATATTTTAATCGTAAAAAGAACCATACTTATCTAATAGTACATATAAAATTGGTATCTTGTAATGTAAAATTAATATTTCTTCATTAATTATCTTAACGGTGAATTCTTAGAACTTTTATTTGCAAAAGCTAAAATAGAAAGTAATTTGGACATATTTATGTTAAATAAACTATTCTCTCATCACATAAATCAAATATTTTAATGTTGTATAACTTAAAAGTATGTTTTCGCGGTTACCAGATAATACCGAAACACATTTTTGTGTAGAGAGTGTTTTAGTGTTTTGTTGTAAAGTAATATTTATTTAACAAATCTACTGTTTAAATTATTTCTTTTTTCTTAATCTGTAAACGCTGATTTTACTTTGAAACGCATTAAATCTGGCGCTCTAGTACATCGTTTTCTCCAGCCCATTTAGATGGTTACAGCAAGTCTTCGACCGCAAAAAAATGTCTAAAATTAATGTCACCATTTTCCTCGTAAATAAGCTGCGATTTAATTTTGTGTCTAAATTTAAAACTTTAAAAACAAATTTGGAAGCCGGATACATAAAAACAAGATTCATTTGCATATACATACAACAATTGTCAATTAAAAATATATTCCACGACTAAGTAAATAAAAATTATGAAATTTTAAAAACAGTTGACTATACAGAACACTTTGTGTGTCTCGACCTTCAAATGAATCCATGCATTATTTAATTGAGGAGATTCAATATCATTAATAAAAACTAATTATGTGGTCTTCTAACATTTCTACACAAGGTATATTCTGAGAATAGATGACTAAGAAAATTAACCACATAAATCTGATGAACAGAAAAATAAACTTCAGTGTCTACGTAATGTATGACCCTTTCATGGTTACTTTACCCAAAATACTTTCAGAAACGCTTTCATATACCGTACCTTTTAACACTTCCTTATACATGTAAACAAAGATTTGTCACTAAACAACATCTATTAATATATTTTCCTTGGATTTCAATCAAAGCATCTATCAGAAAAAAATACTGCTATAAGATATTGTGAAAATTATATAAATATATATAAATACTACACACAGAGGGTATTGAGTAGTGTGCACTGATGGTTTTCTCTGCCTACAAAAGTAGTAATTTTTATTCTTGAGACGTAGACCATGTCATGCTCTCTCTCTCTATATGTTTAATGTAAATTATCTTCCTGAACATAGGTTGTGCCGCGACATAAAGCCAATCAAGTAAAAGACAAAACACAGATATTCATTCATTATATGCATATATTCTTCAAGAACAAAACTGAGTATGGCAGACTCTGCAGATACCAGACAAGTCAACTTTTCATACTTTTAAACATTTTGTCAACATTTCACTCTCTCATTCAATAAAGCAAGTAAAAGGATGCATTATTAATCAACTAGTGACAAGACAACCAAGAGTTCCATAAAATATTTCAAAATGCGTCAAGTACATGCTCTCTCTCTCTATATATATATATTCTCAGTTTCATCCTTCATAAATAAAGTGCATATTTAAAGCATTCAGATACATTGCTCAAATAAAATTTTTCTTAGAACTACTAAATGCTTAATGACATCAATTGTCGTGCCTTTGATTAATTTCACTTTCAACAGGCGAATTCTCCTTCTTAAATATTTTTCCTTAAACAAAAGATGAAACTTGCTTATAAAAGTGTTTATGTATTATGCTACTTTTTTCAAAGATCACAATATCATTCTTTTGATTTTAAAAAGGTTAATCAGGCCAATCGTTTTACTTGCAAATCTAGGAACACTTTTTTAATCCAAAGAGGGGTAAAAATGAACATTTGGCAGTAAGATGCTGCGAAATTATTAATTCATGCTCTGTACAAATAGCAAAGAAATAAATAACCCATCCTTAAATATACACTTTTGGTTCAAACACAAGCATAATCATGACATACAGATAAACCAATAAAAAAAAGTTCTCACCACAACATTATCATAGATTTTAATTGATAAAGAATATTCAAAGGTATATCTTGTCACCCATTCACAAAAACGCTGAGATAATATAATTCTTGACAGGAATACGTCAATGCTGGCAAACGAAGGCGACGGACTCCTTAATGCAACATTTAAGATGAAACACACACACACACACCCTCACACACACACACACACACACAAAACTAATCTAGCACCTTCACACCCGGTGCCTTTGTATGATATGTGCGCATGTGTTGGCTTTGGGTATATCTTGAATAAATCATTATTTGGTATGAACACTGGTGAAATTCTGCGTCAATGATTGCTCCCGGTTCCAACAAAGTCCTCGGTATGCCGATTTATGCCGCTAAGCATGGAACAGTTACTGTTGTCTGACGTCACATTCTGAAGTATATCAGCTGAAGATGATGACGTTTTTTTCTCGAATTTCGGTTTGTAGTCTGTAATTGCCACAGTAACGCTTCCAACAGTAACAGATATAGTCTCCGCACTGCTTCTGTCAATTTTGGGGGTCGACCTAGAAATGTTGTATAAAATTAGAAGCAAATGGGTTATTTTTAGGTTTCAGGAAGTCTTTCAACTTGACAAGCAGTTGCTGTAGAAATATGTAAATGAACAACTTGGTGCCTTCAAATTTATGAAGACTAATGGTACATTAGGCGGGAATCTGATGATTAATACGTGAATGATGGTCATTACAGCAGTGACATCCACCGTGACGGTGAATTAATGCAGCATTGTGCTATTCTCAATCTTTATAATAAATAAATTTTACACGATCGTATTTATACCTTTACTGTTATCGTGTCATTAGTTAGAACAGCATCGTATTTATTACAAGTTTAAAAATATGAAATTAAAAATTCTTCAATTATCGAGGAATAAAAACGGTTAACAACACCTAGAAAATTCTTTGTTTATTTTATATTGGTTTGAAAACATATAAATCTTAATGTTAAAAAGAGACAAGTCAAATTCTTAGACTAGGCAGCATATATACAACTGTAGCATACATATTCATTCCACAAGTGCCGTCTGCATTTTGAAGAATGTTAAGACCTATGAAAAGTAATTAGTACGGAGACTGGAATATTCGACAGAAACGCCTCGTCATTCTTATGTAAACATATTTTCACTTGTGCTGACCTTTAGCTTTGACATAACAATCTGAAGATTACAATCCCACTTATATCATTGCACATTGAATTTACAGTGTATAAAATTATATATAAATATATATAATTTCGAAATACCCATGCTTTAAGTATCCTGATTTATTACCTTGCCGACTTCTTCGTGGAATGAGAGTTATTCTTCTCTTTTTTGATAATGAAATTATTACTGGTATTGTTGGCGTGAGTTTCCACACTTTGAGAGTTTGTATTGCTAAGAGTTTTTACATCACAGCTGTCGTTGGAGGAGGAATCGTTAACGAATTCCTCCGATTTATAGTGGTTCCGCTCCTTTTTGGGAGGAGGGGGAGGGGGAGGAGGAGGCACGTACTGTTGTGCTACTTGCTGCGCTGCAATCTGAGCACTCAGCCTGGGTTTCCTGAAAAAAAAAATAATAAAATCCATCAAAAATTCTCTTCATGACGACTTAGATGGTCTCACATACAGTCCTGTTGTGTCAGATCTGCAATGAAATTTTAAACTTAATTCAAATTGATGAAAAACTATCACATATTACAAATGTAAAACTGATTTTCCCTCCATAAAACCACACATTCTTGTTATGTAACAATAACTTGCAAGAATTGTTTCCCTTATGCTATGACCATAAAGAAGAAGATGATCACAGCGAAGATAAATATAAACCAAAGCAAAATCAACATGTCAGCATGTTTTAATTTTAAACAAAGGGTGTGTTCCTTTGCAGCAAAGATAAACTTAGGAACAATTACGCCTTGTGTAACATAAATTAAGGCCGACACTAATGCATACGATATACGGCACAAATAAAGAAACCTGGAATTAACAGACTGCAGGGTTACTAATGTAGGTTACTGGGTTAAAATAAAGTAGAGGCAATTATCATAAGAACACCTTTCCTCAATTAAAGTTTATGAATTTTCACTCAGAGAGAAGAAAATCAAGGCCATTGCATGTTATAAATAAAACTGGGTATCGGTGACCTTGAAAAACCATAAAATTTAATCAAGTCTCACTCGCCAGCGTATTTATGCAAAAATATAAAGAATTTTTTTATGTTTGGTGACTACAAAAGGACACTTAGTGCGAAAGGACACTTTTACACGGAAGAGAAATCGCTAGGATTTCCCAACACTAACTACATTTCGCCAGGTTCTAGTTGAAAAGATTGTCGATCTTGGAAAAAAAATCCCCTGAAATAAAGGTCCCGGTATTTAGGTATTTACTTCTGAAATTGTGATGTCACTCTGCTTTGAGACTCCAGTATATTTCGGAAATATAGAGTTTCAAAACATGTAAAAACACCCCGTTTACATTACGTACAAGTCCCCCCCCCCCCCCCCTTGTACATGTACCTCTATTGATAATAATTTTAAATATTTAACACTAATAAAAACTTGTCTATATTATATGTAGGCAAATAAAAAATATACGAATTATTTGAAATAAAAAGACAGATTTTAATTGTGTCAATATCCTTGTATTTTTTCTTTCCTTAAATGATGGGCCTCAGAACTTAACCCAAACATAATGCAATTAGATTTCTAGATTTTATTATTACCATGCCTTACTAGAATACATATTTGAGCTTAGACTTTGAGTAAAATTGGTTCTTGCAATGTTACCCCGCCTAGCACAATGAATAATCAAATGCCGTATGAAGTGTTACCTTATTATTCGAAGTGGCTCATTTATTTATTAGTATTTATTTAAAGATTATTACTTATAGTACTAAACTAATTTATCCGAGGCGTTGCTCCGTTCATATGCTGTTTTGTTAACTTGTAGTTTGACTAAGTAATACAGGCAGGTATATGGATGTCCTTACATTAATCAAAAAAGAGTTTAATTAAAAACAGGAAGCAGTAGCTTAATCAGATTAGGAAAATTAAGCGACATGTTAATAAGACTTTAACTTAGTGTTCTTAAAACCACCGGAAACATAGTATATAATCGTGCAAACAACAAATAAAGAAAGAAAATATTTATGCAAACCATAAATGTATAGTTTGTACACACACTTTTATACTTCACGTCTTAGTTCGAAGTATTATTCGTGTATGTTCATTATGATCACAATTACATACTATTTAAAACGATGCAGGATCATTATCCTAGAGCTGACTAAAAACTCAGGGTAAGGAGAAAAAATACAATATTCTCGGCTACTTTGTCTCTTTTATCCCATAGACAGCCAAGGTCAACCTGATTTTTATGCAAACGTTTGGAGCCGCCATACATCAACGAGAGAGAAAACTGAAAAGTTCATTTTAAAACCTCAACGAATAACAACATTGGACAAGAAATTATTTAAGAGACCATAAATTACATGTGTCAGGACCATTTACAAACATTTGGAATCCTTTGATCCAAGTTGATATTGTTTTTAAAATAGTAATTAGAGACACATATATCTTAATCATGATCACTCGGTCACTAAAAAGAAGACAGAAATATTGAATGATCTCTACTAAACAATAAGAATTAATTGTAACAAACAACTAATGAAATTCCAAAAACCGACAGCCCCGATGCACATCATAACTCTGTGTATATATAAACGCAGTTTATTTGTAGAGATTTACAACCTTATCTTTAACAGTACGTGTATTTCCTTTTACAGAAAATACTTACAATATAAGTACATAGGTAAGTTAAAGGAGAAAAAAAGTATGTTGAAGACAAAGGAAGGGAAAAATAAAAACAAAACGAAGAAATGCTCTTTAACAATAGAACATCGGGTATTTTGTTCAATTTTCAGACACCATAGACGTTAACGAAAACTTGGCAAATGATCAGGAAAAAAACTGTCCCTACTTCGGAAGTTAATGATGGAAAGCTTCCTTCGCAGCACAAGGAAGCTGACGACAACTTTAAATGGAACTTTACTCCTATCATTTTTCAACCTATATTCAAACTGCCAAAGGATATAGATTGTCTATCCCTTGATAGTTTGTAACAAAGAGCCCCGTCCTCTTATTACGTTGTACATATACAATTATAATAAATAACCTGTAAGGTACCGAGAATCTCCTTATCTCTGTTTTTTTTTGGGGGGGGGGGAGGGGGGGGGGGCTGGGAATGCTTTAATGCTATTTCTTAGCAATACAGAAATATTGTAAAGAAGAAATAAGTATATTCAAATCATTTCTCAGATGATTCAATATTTTTTTTGGCCTGTCATACTCAAACTATAAACAACAGTGTACATTATAAAGTGTTTTGTAAAGTATTACATCTTGACTTCACCTATCTTGTTTGATCAAAACATTCAACAATCATTCAGGTGAGTTATTAACTTACATCTGGAAATAAATTATAACTGTCTGCACCCCTTCAGTGTAAGACAAAACAATGCATTGCTTTCGTCCTCCATTGATACACTTCTGCATACTCTATACAAACATATCTTTGAACAAATGTATCTAATCTAACATGCTTTGGTCTTCTACAATCCCATTAACAATACAATCATCCAAAACAACATGCTCCAAACCTCCCCCGAAGTTTCTCAACATTTGAAACCTCAAGCAAATGGTCCATTACAAAGCACAGCTTTAACGACGTGACACTTCCTCTGGCATCTAGCTTTTAATAAATGACCATGCATGCAGAAACACTACAATAGCTAAGTCTTCTTTCAGCCGATGATTAACAAATTATTTTCTGGTGAAGCAGAAAGAAGCTGGATTCTGTAATCAGACCCCCTGTAAGATTGTCGGGCCAACAGCAGCATCAAATGCATCGTATAGATATCTTTGTAAACTCAAGATCCGTCTACTAATTAGACATCTTCATAGCCGAGTCCACTGAAGAATTGTTCAAGAAAGCTAAATAAAATCATTTCCTTCTTATACATTTTTGTCTTGACTTTATCATGAACAATTAAGTTTTGAGAGTTTTCGGTACATTTTTAAGGATACAATTAGAATTTAAGAGAAAACGGTGCTCTAAATTGCGATAGTCGTATGCAATGATATGTTAATGGGCAAAATATACAATTGTTTTGATTCTAAGACTGGTTATTATTGTAACATACATGTTCAGACTAAGACATTTTCAAACAAATGATTATTCTTCAAGGAAATGTACAGATTTTCAATTTTTAAATGATAAAAAAAATTAAATTCATATATTGATAATACTTAAAGTGGAAAATTTGGGGTATTCTCTCTCTCTCCCCTTCTCCATTCTAATACAGAACCACCTTGCATGTTAACATTAAACTTTACATGCATTTAACATACGTATAAAGTTAAACATGAGAACTAGTTATTCTTTAATTTTTTTCGTTCATTAAAACTTACTTTCATTATCTAAACAAGTCTTCCCTGACATTCACAAAAGACATCTCATTTATATTTTCTTCTTCTCTTTGAACAATATTCCCACGTGAGGTTAAACTGGGATGAACGTGTTCACATTCGATTACATGTGGCTTCGCAATAAAAATGTTGGATCTCTTAAACTTGTATACAGTTAGTTACTTAAGGGATAATCCGACATTACACCATTTTAAGTATGAACAATCCATGGGTTGTTTTACCTACCCTCAATCACATTATAAGATATAAAACTAAGGTTACACAGCATCCTAGGGGTTTTATGAATTTGAAAGGAAATGTGTTTTTCCCTATACACCCAGTAGTGGTCATATAAACACAGAAGTGATTGTGCAGTCATAGCTACCAGTGTGAAGGGTAAGAAAATACAGCAATAAGACCAACTCATTTATAAGAAAACCTTTCGTTTCAATTGATTTCAATGATCAATTAATATGATTACAAAATAACTAGAACTACCCACACACATTCGCATTAACTGTCATAATGTGGAATTCTTGGAACGGTGGTGAACACGGATCCAAAAACATGACAAACACTGACTGTGTTCGCTGTCTCAATTGCAAAGATGCAACTGATTTTCCAATGTCCAGATTTTCAAGCACTTGTTTGCATCAGGAGCTATTAGTAATACATTTATTTCATAATCTGGCAATGATTTTGAGTCTTCAATGTTTTTTTCTGATCTTTTTTCCTGTTGCATCCTCCAAAACCGAAATATTCTGATAATATAACTAACTTTACATACAGCTAGGTGGAAATCCAAATTATCTTTTTATAACCAATTAATGAGGATTTACTCGATGAGTAAAACAAAAAAATAATCAATTGTATAGTCATCATGAACACATTAAAAAAAAGGTTTGGATCATTATCACATGCATGCGCTGGATTAACTCATTATAGAAAACATATGGTTATACATCTGCAAATCAAAAAAGTTATACATAGCAAGAAAATTATACGTCAAAGAACAATACAGGAAATTGATTAATCAAAAGATTCATACAAGTGTGAGTGGGACTATATTCTACTACGAACCGATTCCATTCATTTGTTATTTAAAAAATGGGGGAGCGAAGGGGTTACTAAATTTGCCAGATCCCACAGATTAAGCATGTAGTCATAACCTAAAGTCAATGATGCATGAAAATTATGAATGTGTCGTTTATACTACTCATCGTGAGTGTATCTGAAAGTGCAAGAATTACTCACAAAATCAATGAGCGTCTGCTCACTGACAGTTTTAATTTTTTCATTCCTTCTTGACTCCTAGTAACCGATTTCCAATGCACTACTGTCAGTGCACATGTCAAATACTGATGTTTTTGCCGTTTGCTAACCCAAGTTTCGGTTCACACTAAGATATTTTACGAATATTTCAAGAGAATAGATGCAGTATCTTTACATGACCACCCCACCCTCCCTACATACAGACTTTCGATAAGATCAAATATTTCAATAAAACAAATTTTATTGATACACTTCATCTTGTAAGGACTCCGACAGAGCATTTCTTGGAAATAAAGTACAAATGAAATTATACCAAACAACTTCATTGACAATTAGCTTGTATAGAAAATATCATATCATTTGAAATAGCTTGTATAGAAAATACATCATTTCATGGCATATGTCAGTCAGGGTCCACTTTCCCAACTATAGATAGTGTCCAGAAGAGTTTACAGAAAACTAACAAGACAGATCTAACTTGCTGCTATGAGAATTAATGTACTTTAAATAGCATGTGGGAGTGATATCAGACTGTATTGATTGATATTGCCTACTTATATCAATTCAGACAGTTTTCTCTCAATCTTAACAAAATTCAATCAACATCTTGACACTTCACCGAAATGCTATTGCTTACATAAGGAAGCGCATGATATTGCTAGTATTTGACAAATCTAACAGTGAATTCTATTCTAAATTTTGTAACAATCATTAAAATATATATTAGAATTATTTAAATAATATTTTTATTGTTTTTCTTTTTAAATAAAAGACTAGTAAATACATGTAAACTTTGTAATACTGACTAGAAGTAACACACATATATATAAGTCATCTTCATTTATAAAGGGATTATTCTTGTAGGTGCACTTTAAGAAATCATAAAAACATGTCATTTAAATTGGAGGAAACATTCTTCCATCAAAAACGATTCTCCCCCTGACCGACATCTGTGGATCTGTACTTCAGTAAAGAGACACAATATATTACTTAACTGTTACCCTCCCAAAGTATGACGTAACAAGTTTATAAAACAAAACGTCAAAAAAATTCGACAATGCCACTAAGACACAAACATACCCTTCATCTCTTATCTAGTATTTCAACTCTCTGCCAGCCTAAAGGTCATTCAATATGTGTCAGCAACCTGAATGACAGACAGAGGCACTGAAGATAAGATACCCGGACAACAATACACAAAGACTGATAACCAGCCGTGGGATAATTCTCTCTGATAATCTTTCATAGATTTCTTTAATTGCTGAGTCAGGGGAACCCGCCCCTTAAAAACCCGCGCCGTATTACGCACTTTCCCTGACTTGCAGCACAATTTCCAAAACGTTCTGTAGCCCACTGTCTGACACAACGTCATCTTGATACTCATCGCTTTGTTCCACTCCCCTCTGATTTAAATCATTGTTTAAGTTGAATGAAAACAGATTGGATGCATATTAAAACGATTTCGAAGTTCAATGTCATGCACTGGAGAGGGGAAGGTCTAAGCAATCATAGAAGAGGGAATTTACGTCAATTTCCTTCTAAATACAAAAGTGCATTTTCACTGACTTAAAAGTGCCGTCAGTATTTTAAATTCTAAATGGTAAACCTATCATAATAATAATATTATATATATATATATATATATATATATATATATATATATATATATATATATATATATATATATATATATATATATATAAAATATAAAAGGGACAAATCAGAATAAATATCTGCAAGACGTACATAATTTATACTGAAAAACTTTAAATTATTTTTAAAAGTTACCAGAAAAACATTATTGTTTTAACATTTTATAAACATGAACAACTCTAAACATCATGCTTATTTTGTATACTTTTAGAATCTAATGACACCATTCAAACAATCACAAATGGAAATAAAATTTTCATAAAATATATAATAACAAAATAATCAGAATCTCATTTATTCAAAACATAATTCAGTAAAAAATATGTCTACAGAATTCAATAAGAAGATGTACAAGAGAAATTTCAAAAGTTCCATTTTACAGAGATTTTATAACCGTTTTTATAAAAATGCAGTTTGAAGGTGCACATTCTCTTTCATGACATAATGTTTTGCAGCTGGAAAAATGTGTTAATTCTCTAATATTAATAGCCTGAAATCCTTTTAATATATATATAAACTACAAATCATAATCATTTTTGATGAAGCCACCTGAACAAAAACAAAGTATTCCTGAGTTTTTCGCCACATTATTTTACCTAATATAACAAATGCTAAAAACCTCAGAATTCTTTCTTTATCACATCATTTGCTAAACATTCATTTTGATTGTGTCAGGGCATATTGTTTCCTACACAGTAAGCAAGAATACAATATGCGTCAGCAAAATATCATCTGGGAATTTCTTATCCTCTGTATATGAAAAATAATTAAAATACCATGAATTTTAAAGATACAAATAACCAAACTTTTTCCCTATTTTTTTTTTTCAGCAATAAGCCTTCATTAAAAAAATAAAACAATAAGAGAATTTAAATAGCTGATTGATTTTATTGCAGGAAAGTCTTTCAAACTTTGTTACATGTAGATAACCCATATTTTTTTGCAATCATTTCAGGATGACATTGATTTAAAAGTTGATGCTGGAAGCTAACACCCTGGGGTAATCAAATAAGAACAAACTCCAAAAAACCCGTACACATCACCAACTGTGACGTAAATTTCACTGGAAAGTACATATTTAATGCACACAAACTCAATTGAGAAAAAAAAAAAAATCACATTTCTGTTTTCCACTCTAGTGAAGGTCATTTCTACTACTCAGGAGAACTTTTATAAATATACCTGCAGGAAACTATAAATAAGAGGGGCTTTAGAAACAAGACAACTGTTACTATTGTGGGTGGACATCATGCATGCTATACTCTGGGCAGCATCCACTTGGGAATTTCTGCTTTCTCTCAATGCTAAGATATAATTTATCTATTGACTTAACCTTTGCATCAATGCTTTAAGCTGAGCTTTTATAGCTCTTAAATTTGGCTTATAAAATCTTTTGAATGGGGTTAGAGATTAGCAAGCTGAAAATTAGGGCGTGAAGGTACATGTAAATGTATGTGGATTTATGTGGGAAGTACTATTTTGGAAAAGTGATGATTATGGAATGATAATAGTTTATTTTGTAGCTCTTGTGTTATTTCAGTCCATGTAAGTCAGATACCGGCGTTCCAAAATACCTTATATACAAAAAATGTTCTTCAAAATGGAATCAAATTAATTTGTAAACCTGTGCTCAGCATAAAGTTTGTTTCAATGACATTCATCTTGGCAATAGGGTAGAACCCCCCCCCCTTTCATGTTTTCCCCATTCCAGAGAATCCTGAATGGTTTAATGATTTTAAGTAATCTGTAATCTTAATGGAATTCAGGATATTTAAATTTTAGGGACAATGTTGGTGAAAGGCTATCGCCACCCCAACCCCTGTAAACAATGGGATAAACATGAAATATGCATATTTAAGGTCTTCCGTCTTCACGGAAGACCTTATAGTGATTCTACTGTTTCTTATTATTATATTATTTATTTCCCCCCCCCCCCCTTAATTTAGTGCAAGCGATTTCTCAGCAATTATTCAGTGGTTTTCAATGAAATTTTCAGGAATAATGCGCATCTATAGGAACTTGATACATCTTGGAGGAATTTTGAAAATTCGCTTCCGGTGCCAATTTATGGACAATTTCCTGATTTTAAAATGAAATTTTGTCGCCCTTTTTTCAAGAATGGCTAAAGATATGAACTGGAGACTTGTTGGAGATGATAGTAGATAACTTATAGAAGAACAGAATCACTATTTCGTTGGTCGTCGTCACTTCCGGTGGCTTAGGGAAAATAATGATCAATTTCAAGTTTCCTTTTTTAAATCAATACTTACATAACATTATTGCATCTCTTTTGTAGTTTCGAAATATGTTGGTCCCACCGGAAACAAAAACGTCAACTTCCGGTTATAAGA
The DNA here is from genome assembly GCF_033153115.1 of Saccostrea echinata. Lineage (NCBI taxonomy): Eukaryota > Metazoa > Mollusca > Bivalvia > Ostreida > Ostreidae > Saccostrea > Saccostrea echinata. The sequence continues at coordinate 8,552,556 of NW_026889764.1, forward strand.
GAAAAACTACAACATTTGAGTATTTTTCTTTCCCATTAATATCTTTTCTAGATAAAGCATTTGAAATGAATTTTAAACATGTTATTTAGACTTACAAATATCTAAGTAACGTCAAATATCTTTGTAAAATTCACTTCCGGTCGCGTGTTTTTCTGACCTCAAAATGAGAAGTTGTCTGAGCAAGATCTCGGAAATGGTGAGAGATTAAGGCACCAAACTTATATGAGCAACAGACCTTAAGAGGTAGGCAAAACCATTTGGTTTTAGAGCGTCAGCCGTCACTTCCGGTCGTCACAGGAAGTGATCAAAGAAATCGAAAATTTCAACTTTTCTTTTTTTAATTAAAAATTGCAGGAAGTGATGCAAAAAGGTAAATGGTTAATGGTTAGCACGTTGAATTTTCACGCTGATGACCAGGGTTAAATTCCAGAGTGTCTGAATTTCTTTTATTTCTTTTTCAGCTTTTTTTTTTGTTCAGAATCGGACGGAAGACCTCTCATTGCTCGCAATGAGTTTCTAGTACAAAAATTGATTGTAAACAATGGCATACATAATTGCCCTAGAAAGTTGAAAGCTTGTCCCATGTTTAACATCTACACCTGGAAAAAAAATCAGCAAACATAAATGTTTCGAAATTCTTCAGCAATCCTGTTATGGCCACTGTGCATCCTTTGGAAGAAAAAAAGACCACTGGTCTCAAATGCTACTGAACACTAGCAATGGAGACCATGATTTGAACAAATTTGAATCTACATGGGGATGTTTGTATATATTACAAGCAATATGACTAATCGTGTGCATAATACTCCAAAAAAGGTTTTTTTTACTGATATCCCTCTTCAATGCAAAGCGCTCACTCCGTGATCGGGAGGTCGTGAGTTCGAATCTCGACCGTGACTGACCTCAGTCGATAAAAAATGGGTACCAACTGTTCCTTCGCCATGCGCTCGGCACTCTGAAGTGAAAGTTGCAGGTCCTTCGGATGAGAACTTAAAAACCGAGGTCCGCGTCACAACAGGCCTTGGCACGATAAAGATCCCTCACTGCTCAATGGTCCTGAGTGCCGAGTAAAGGTCAAAATTTGAAGCCCTTCACTGGTACATGGTGACGTCTCTATATGAGTGAAAAATTCTCAAATGGGACGTAAAACAACATACAATCAATCTTTAATGCAAAGTTAAACTTATACTCCATATTGAAGCCCCACCCTGGCCAACGCCATGATTTGAACAAACTTTAATCTACACTCAGTAGGGAAGCTTCTATAATCGCATAAATTTGTCTTTTCTGGCCCAGTTCTTCTTGTGATTATTACATCTTGTCTTTTTTTTAATTTTCTCCCCTTGAAAGAAGGAATGGTTCTTTTTTTTTTTCTTTTTAACGAACTTCAATCCCCTCCACCCTAGTGTCATGTTGTAAATTCTGAATTTATAGGATGGAAGTAAATACAAAATTTACAACATGACATCTATTTACTGCCACCCGGTAAATTCAAAATTTACATGTCATTAACATGCATTGTAACAAATTTGGTTGAAATTTGCCCATGGGTTTTGCTGAAGAAGTTGAAAATATGATAAAATTACAGACAGAACATGACAGATGCACCCCAGATAATCAGAAAAGCTCACTTGAACTCTAGCTCAGGTGAATTAAAATCAAATACTGTTTTTAGATAAGGTTATTACAGTAATTCCAAATTGTCATCTACACAGTTTTATCAATTGTGAAAAAGGTGAAGTTAATGAACAGTGATAGATCTCATTGATCAATCTCATCTCATATTTATGCCAAATGAAGGGGCAAATTATGACACTTCTAGCTGCCTGCCTTAAGCAGTGGATAGGGTGTTTTGTTCTAGAGTTGTTTCTTATGCGGCAGGTTCAAGTCCTACTGTGGGACATGGAGACCAGTTCTTCAGATGAAACCATAGAAACCAGAGTCCCAGTAGGTGCAGACACCAGAAAGATCCCTTGTTGCTCAATGACCATAAGTGCCGAGTACATCCAAGTTTGATGCTTTCCACTGGCAATTGGTGGTGTCTCAACATAATGAGTGAAAAATTCTCAAAGGGAAGAAAAGCAAACAAACAAAAATATAAGACCCCACCGATCTTTGTCATTTCAGCTCCAATCATTGTTTTCAGAGAAAGAGTTTGGGGTTCTTGAAAATTAGTTGAAATCTAGATGGACAAACTGTAGAGCATTTCAATCCCATTTTAATCATATATAATTCTGTTAAGAAGCCCATGGGCTACAATTATCAACTGAGTCACCTTGGCCTAGCTACTCTTCAGGAGAAGATAAAAACTTTTTGATCCCATATTGTGGCCCCAACCAATCCCCAAAGAGTTCATGATTTAACAAAACTTTAATCTGTACTAGATGAGGATACTAAATATCACAGAGTTCTCCACATTTAAAAATTTAACCACGGAGGAAGCTGCATGAAAGCAAAATGTGATCGAAAGCACAAAAGTGTGTTTGACCTTCTAGACTCCACTTAATCAATGGTTGATTTCAGAGATTTTTATTTTCCATGGCAACACCAATCATTATACAGAATTATGTTTCTTAGTTTTATATAAATGTACTAAGCTGTAAGATGAAACATGTAAAAGTTTTGAAAGAATTTCACAGATTTTTATCATTTTAGTAACCATGGTAACAATGTTTATCCAAATCAAATCAAAGCAAGCTTTACAGAATAAATGTTCCTTCTTGTATGACAGGTTTTATTGAAATCAGACCAAAAAAAGACTGTCATAGTTAAACCTCTTATGAAGAACCCTGAAATCAATATGATTAATGTGATTTCCCGGTTTTGGACAATTTATTTAAGTGTTTCCTATTTATGTTCTTTTTGTAAAATTTGAAACCCCATATTTACCCCTACCACATGATGTACAGGTAAAGACCCATAATACAAAGTAGAGGTACTGTAAGCACCGAGCTCACTAAATGATACCCCTCCCCCCTCATATGAGTAAAATGGTAATGTCAATTTTTTGCTATGTAAAAAGTTTGTTCCAATGACATTCATCTTAGCAATAGGGAAACCTCCCCTTTCAATTTTTTTCCATTCCAGAGAATCCTGAATGATTTAATGATTTTAAGTAATCTGTAGTCTTAATGGATATTTAAATTTTAGGGACAATGTTGGTGAAAGGCATCTCCACCCCCCACCCCCCTTGAACAATGTCAACGCTTACTGCAGGACCTCAGTATTTAAGGTCTCATCAGAAAGACCCATGACTTTCACTTCTAATGCCAGGCGCTTGGCGATGGAACATTCACTACCCATGTTTACATCTTAGGTTTGATGCAGTGAATGAGAATCGAACCTGGGCCCCCTGATCACAAAGCAAATGTCCTACCACTAGGCTTCTGGAGGTGTTGTTTTTGGAAGTAGGTTTATTAAATATATATATTCAATATCTATTCCACATGAATATATTTTCATTTATTGAGGACTCATCCTATTACCCATAGCCATGATCTGAATTTGAATCTGTACTATCTGAGGATGATGTGTATAATGATATACAGTCAAACCCTGTTATCTTGAAATCCATGGGGCCAAGGAAAATCTTCAAGATATCCAAGGGTTCAAGATATTGAGGGTTAAATACATAGAGAAAAGGGAATGGGACTTCCAAATGACTTCAACATATTCATGGTATTTGAGATACCAGTGTTCGAGATATTGAAGTTCAACTGTAATTTATATTGTGGGCCTGCTGTTCTTGAGAAGATTTCTAAGACTATTCCTAAAGACACAAATTTCAAACATTTTAAACTTAATTTCGTTTTACACTATATCCTCTGAGCCAAAGGCTTAAGTGAGCTCTCCTGCTCAAGGGATGCCCAGCATCTGTCTGTCATGTATTGACTGTAAACTTTTCACAATTCTAACTTCTCCAGAATCACTGGACCAATTTAAACCAAACTTACCACAAAGTATCCTTGGAAGAAAGGATCCCAGTATATTCAAATGAAAATCTTGCACTCTTTCAAGGTTGGTGGTTGGTTGTTTGCATGCTTTACATCCCTTTGAGAATTTTTAAAATTATACTGGGATGCCACCACTTGGGAGTAAACAATTTAGACCTGTACTCAGCACTTATGGCTACCGAGCCCAGTGATGGTTTTATTTTCGTGCCAGCATCTACTGTGACAAAGGACTTATATCATACTGTCTCTTCCAAAGGATGGGTCTCCACCTCTCACAGTGGGATTAGAACCCATGACATTAGGATCAACTCTTATTTCACAACTTAAAAAAAAAAATGCTTTCACCACTGTGCCATACGGGCAACCAATCTTTCAAGGGGAAATAATAAAGAAATAGACAAATATGTAAAGGTAATTTTAAAAATCTTCTCTAGAACCACTGAACAAGAAAAGTAAACTTTTGTGAAAACTTCTTTACATAGTGTAGATGCAGGTTTGTTCAATTCCAGGGGTAGGCAGAGTTCTCCAAATTTTAAGATTTTACCATGGAGGAAAGTATTTTTGTGTCACCTGCAGAGCACAGCGACACTTAGGGATCACTTTACCCGGCATCTTTCTTGTCCATCTGTCACACCTTATATCTCAAAAACTGTAAGAAGTAAGGATTTAATATTTTGCAATATGGCTTTTGTAAATTACCATGGTTACGAACCTCGTGACCCTTGACCTCGGCCTTTGACCTACTTTTCAAAATAGTTCATAGTGCCAATTTAAAGCATATTTTTGACATTTAAGAGGTAAGTCTATGCTTTTTAGCATGTGCACTATTTGTCATAAAACATTACGAACAAGATGTGTTTGTGAAACACTGATGCCCCCATATGGCAGCTTATGCGAAGGTTAAAGTTTCTCAAATGCAAGTCAAAATCCAGGCCAAAAGATAAAAAATGTTGATACCCAAAGAAAGGTCTTGTCTCGAGGAATACACCTGTGAAATTTGAAAGACCTAGATACAACTGTTCAAAAGTTATGGCGAAGGTTAAAGTTTTTTAAATAAAAGTCAAACGTCAAGGTCAAGGTCAAAGTGGTTGGTATCCAAAGGAAGATCTTGTCACAATGATTACATATGTGAAGTATGAAAGCCCTAGAACCAACCATTCAAAAGTTATGGCCAAGGTTAAAGTTTTTAAAAAGTAGGTCAAACTCCTAGGTCAAGGTCAAAGGGTCAAAGTGGTTGGTATCCAAAGGAAGATCTTGTCACATGGATTACATATGTGAAGTATGAAAGCCCTAGCATCAACCATTCAAAAGTTATGGCCAAGGTTAAAGTTTTTCAAAAGTAGGTCAAACTCCTAGGTCAAGGTCAAAAGGTCAAAGTGGTTGGTATTCAAAGGAAGGTCTTGTCACAAGGATTACATATGTGAAGTATGAAAGCCCTAGCTCCAACCATTCGAAAGTTATGGCCAAGGTTAAAGTTTTTCAAAAGTAGGTCAAACTCCTAGGTCAAGGTCAAAGTGGTTGATATCCAGAGGAAGATCTTGTCACAAGGAATACACATGTGAAGTTTGAAACCCTAAGCACCAACTGTTCAAAAGTTATGGCCAAGGTTAAAGTTTTTCAAAAGTAGGTCAAAGTCCAAGGTCAAGGTCAAAAGGTCAAAGTTGTTGGTATCCAAAGGAAGGCCTTGTCACAAAGAATACACATGTGAAGTTTGAAACCCCAAGCACCAACTGTTAAGAAGTTATGGCCAAGGTTAAAGTCTCATAAAATTTTGCAAAAGTGGGTCAAACTCCAAGGTCAAGGGCAAAAGGTCAAATATGATGGTACCCAAAGAAAGGTCTTGTCACAAGGAATACACATGTGAAATATGAAAGTCATAGCTCCAACCAATCAAAAGTTATGGGCAAGGTTAAAGTTGACAACAGACAGACAGACAAACAGACAAACGGACAAACAGACAAATGGACAAACAGACAGACAGGACAAAAACAATATACCCCCGGGATCTTTCGATCCGGGGGCATAAAAATACCAGTGTTAAAATCCACTTGACCTTTACCTTTGACCTACTTTGCAAAAAATACCCCGGACAGTTTAATTTAACTTTTGTCTTTTGAATTTTAAGAGGCAAGGTTTTTGATAATTAGCATCTATACATTTGAAACAGTATAATATTCAGTTACTACACAAATTTATATTTAAATACTATGAAAATACATTGGGATGGCTATTCCACAATGGATCGTGCAGACCGACAATTGCAGTAAAACCAGACTGAAATCTCTTCTGGAGGATTGCTGGAAATACTTACTGATAAAATGATAAATAATTATTTCTAATAAATTCAATTTTATATCATTTGAGGGTTGGGAACCATATTTTCTTTGATTGTCAGATTCTATTGCAGTCTTATACTATCTGCAGACGCTTTTTTTTCTATGCAAGCAAGTACATGAACTATCATGCTAGTAGTAAATAAATAGCTGACCACTAACTATTAGATTTATTTACATCTTTAATGAAGCTACAAAGCAAGCGACACATGCGTTCCTTGGAACACTCTAGTTTAAAATATAGTGCACACATGGTACAAATCCCTCAAAATTACATGAAGTACAGAAAACTTTACCCCTTTGAATAGGTATATACACATACTGATCATCACGTAGCTGACTGACTGTTAATTGTCACGCTTCACCATATTTTGCTGTTCAACAACCATGTTTATTATAGGATTAAACTTTCTTTTTGAAAATTTTATCAATGTGTAAACTCTTGACATTTTACTCACAAACTAAATAAAAGTGCGAAGCACTTTTATGTTAAGTTTGTGAGTAAAATGCACATCGATAAAATTTTCAAAAAGAATGTTTAATTCTTATAATTCCAATTACGAAGTTTAATAATTATTTCTCTTTGAAGCCTCCATACAATCCGTTATTTCTATATACAGCATAGGAATACTTTATGTCGAAATGTGGAAATGAAACATAATCGAGATGAACATCGATTAAGTTTAACTTAAATTGTCAAAACATTCAAAAAAACAAACTTATAAAAACTCTTTGAATATTGTTTAAGTCAAAGAATATCGTAAATACAAGTAGACTTCAGAACAATTTGTCCTTGTCCATGTTGACATTAATGACAATCGCTCTAAAATGAAAGTAGCATACCGACGACACCCTTGATTTGCTCTGGTTTGTTTAAAGACGGGAGAGAATATAGGATGTAGAAATATGAATTTGATGCTAATAAGGCAAGAGTCTTAGGTATGTTTCTCTTTCCTATCACCTACCGAGAACTGAGCTGATTTGCTTAGCATTAGGAACAACGATAATATCCTACATGTATGAGAGATTTAAATAAAACTTCACACTCATGATCTGACAGTGACATAAACATAACATTCCCATCTGTCAGTCCTGTATGTCGTCAGTATTGTTTTTATTTAATTTAAAGTTTCTGTAATCATTTAGCTAAAACAGACTAGAAGTAACGATTTATTTCATTTTTTTTTTTACAATAAAAGCTAGACCAAGAAAGTAGTTCTAGTTGAGAGATTTATCGATGTGTAAACTTTTTCTTGAATTTATTCTCGTCCAATCAAAACACAGGAAATCAATTAATACAATTCAGATTGGAATTATTTAGCAATATTCCTGTCTGTGTAGAGTCATAATGTACAAACACAATTAACTACTCAAGTTATTAGACTGCAGGTTTCATTCACAAAATTCAATCATGGAAACCATCGATATTAATGGCTTGTTTAACCATGGTGCACATAAATTTATCCATGATGAGCTGCCATGGTAAAAACCCTTGTGGAGAATCTTGATAAATGTACATACTTCAATGCATGTAAACATACATCACAATATCTACAGAAAGTGTGTTTTGTTTGTTTGTTGTTTAAAGTCCCTCTTGAGAATTTTTCACTCATGTGGATACGCTACCACTTGCCGGTGGAAGGCTGCAAATTTAGACCTATACTCAGCAATCAGGGCCATTGAGTAGTGAGGGATCTTTTTCATGCCAGCACCTACTGCAACACAGGACCTTGGTTTATACGATCTCATCCGAGGGACCGGTCTCCCTGTACCATAGTGGGATTTGAACCCACAACATAAGGATCATATCCTTACACTGCGACTCAAGAGCAAATGCTCTAACCACTGCGCCACACAGGCAACTACAGAAAGTTAGAAAACAAAACAACAAATCTACACTAAAATGACTTAATAAGAGTTTTATTGGTCACTTTTATATAAAAACACATAGTTAATCCATAAACGTCAGCTCAACAGGTCAAGCACAAACTTAAAAATCATTATAGTAGTAAACTGTTCAGTAAACCTAGGTTTAAAGGAAGTAATTGGGACCTCAAATTTTGCTTTCTTATAATCAAGCTTCTTTATATATATCTGTATAAGGAACATGGAAAAGTCTTCTACAAGGTTTGTAGGAGTTTTCTTATAACAGAGGTTCCCTTAGGCCAGAAAAAATAATAGTCTTGTTTCCTGCTACCAGCCTGAAAAAAATAGGGTAGGTAGGTAGGAAAATTATTTTATTTTATATTTTTATTTTATTTTTTTTTCAACAGCATGTTTTGGATATGAACTAATACAAGATCAAATAAAACATGTCACAGGTCAATAGTGTCTTTTAAAATTAAATTTCATGTCTTTTTATGCACAACTCAAGTGGTATTTTATGAAAGTCCATATTTAAAACAAGAATTTCATGAAATGTTTGTTTTGTGTTAACACGGAAACCGATCACGGTGACAGAATGATGAAATTCCGGAAATTCCCGATTTTTTTTTTCCAAACTTAAAAAAAAACTTTAGGGTTGGGTGCAAAAAAATACGGTAGGTCGGGTAGCAGGAAACAAGACTATTATTTTTTTTGGCCTTATAAGCAAGTTCTTTATAACCAAGTTTTACTGTATTAATGATATAATGCTATAGTTTGAAAACACCCTCAATTTTATCCCAAAAGTCCTGCAAGTTATAAAAAATCCAAGCTATGATTAATATAAATTTGTGCAAGTCTTTGTAATCACACACCTTAAGAAATTTATATAACTTCTTATAGACATGTTCATAACAAGAGCACATATTTTTTGATAGGTGCAATGTTTCCATAGCAATTTCAGTTGAATCTCTATCTGTAAATGGAGTTTTTTTTCCATTCAAATATAGCAATACCACTTTTCTAGTAGTATTTATGTGCTTGACCTGTATGATAATGGAATCTTATGTTAATCTCATTCCAAACCCTATATCTGGGAATTATTCACCATGTTTATGCTAACTATACAAAAAGGAATTTTCTGGGAATTTTCTGTCAAAAAGCTACTACTCCATATATCTAGTCACCTTTGTGCAACAAAGTTGACATTGTAGAGAAATCCCCAATAAATCTGTTGCATAGATTGACATGTGGAAATATCCATAATGACCCCTACCTTGTGGATGTCCCTTTCCTGACATCACACATTTCACACTTGTACGCTTCTGCGGGGTTCTGAAATGTGCACACACTGCAATCCCATGATCCTTCATCTATGGGCTTTTGACGTTTTGCCCTGTGAAAAAAAGTTTCAAAGTAAAGTATACCGTATAATTTAAATTACAATTTTCTATCAATTTGAAAACCTGTATTATTTTAGTAATGGTGCACTGTCAACATTTATTGAGTGACAAAGTTAACCTGAACTGCTTTGTAAAAGTTGATATATGAATCAACTCTGACATATAATTGCTGATCAACTTTTACTGCATCAATACCTGGATTCAAAAGAACCAATATCATGATTATAGTGCAACCTAGCCTACAATCAGATTGAAACATTACAAAACATGTGGATGTCAACAATAGGTATGTATTATGGTTAAAAAAAAAACATGGGTGAGATAACATTCACTGGTGACACTGATGTTAGAGGTCCGAAGAAAATCTCTATTTAAAGATATATTGATGCTTTTGATTCTAATAGTATCATAAGCATAAATTACTGTTCCTTTTACACAAAGACCTAATTACTTTTCTTAACACATCTCTAGGTATATTCTATATGTATATGAATCTCTACTTCCATTTGAAACGATAAAAATTCAGGAACTCAGACCTATACTACTTGACCTAGTTACATGTAACTGAAAGAGTGAATGCCTTGGAATAAACAGTGTTCTCTCTTATTACTTATTTAATGCTAAGACGTTCAACAGAATTTTTAAAAATATATGACTCTAAAAGTTATGCTGCGTCCCAGCAATTTTCATTATTTGGAGACTACTTTCCAATATGAGTCCAGAAACATATATAGGTAGAATCTCCCATGGTTTGTTGTTGGATATGATTTTTATCCAAGGAGTTGTGTATTTTTTTTATCCCCAAGCCTTGGCAAGGGGATAAAAAACACACGAGATAGATAAAATTCATATCCAACCACAAACCATAGGAGATTCTTTTCATTACACGTTTTAAACATAGCTATCACTGGGGCTGTCACAGTTCCCCGAAATAACTAAAAACCACAGTCCAAGTTGTTCAGTTCGGTTTCAGTTCCATTTTTACGGATTTCGGTTCGGGTCTGTTTTGTTTATTAGAATATGTTTTCTACAAAAAAATGGTGTCGAAATCAAAAGAATGATGGCGCTAACAGTGATAAATAAACATTACAACTGAATTATACTTCATTCCATGACAAAAATTGTCACGAAAGGATTAGATAATTATCAAAGCTAGCACAAATGGTCATGTTGTAGCTAGTAGTCGGCCTAGTAGTCCTGAACACCGATGTTAAGATGTAAACATGGATTTGTTTTTAAGGTGAATGTAACGTAACAAATAAAGATTTTTTTTGTTTAATTCATGAAATTAAGGCTTGAAAAAGAGGTAATTAACCGAACCAAAAAACCCGAAACCAAACCGAAAATTTACAGAACCGACCTGACCCGACCCGAAAAATTTTGGAACAGCCCTAGCTATCACATATTTTTGCACTGTATTTATACATGTGAGTCCACCTTATTTGACTCTATAATTTTCATGCAAAAGCCATTGTGACGTCACAACTGATCATACGAAAACAATATTGTATGCCTGATATCCACTACATAAGGGAGTAAACATGACAAAATATTACATTGTCTATATATGGGAGACTTAATTTTCCATTAGATTTACAATTGTAGTGGATACATATACGCTATATTAGAGTTATCTTTCTTGAATATTGGATGGAGTGCTCGGTTGTAATTGACAACCGGTGCTACTGTCTGGGATCCGGGCATTCCGTTCCGCAATTTTCGTGACTTGTTCTTTTTAGTTCCTACTATAGAGACATGTTTAATATTTCAGGAGTTTGTCTCCTTGATTCATCATATAAAGACAGAAATTTCCAGTAAAATCATAAGATTAGAGGTAAATATCCACTTCATTCCTTCCCTTGTTGTGAGTTTCATTTGAGTTATTTGCTATAAAGATACCCTACACAAAATATTTTATCTATACAATAAATCTCAACCATTTAAATCTATCTATTGTTAGATCTCAATATTTGTTTCATTCATGACCTAGTTTTGCATGATAATCTGGGAAATGTGCAAGTTAAAAGACCACTGTTACACAAAATAAATTCAACGTTTTTGTAAACAAACTTGTTGGGACTTTATTAAACTTTTGCAATCATTCCATAAATTCTTGTATGTCTTTGAATAAAATATTTATGTCGACATGTAGATGTAATTAATCTTTTCGTTTTTACACGGTAGTTGAGGCATTTACAACACTGTACCAAATTCATCTGAAATGTGCATACATTATCGAGGCAATTCGAAATATTCATGTATCTCTCATTTCGAATAGAGTTCATGTTTAGTGATGAAAAACTCTGAATTTTTTGCAAAGTTACATATTTCAAGAAAAATATCTTTTTTTCAATCATAACTTAGAACATCTGGCAAAGCTCCAAGAGAATTCAACAAAACAATAACAAAGAAAAATGTCAACAAGATGCAAATGATTTGGGTTTTCCAAGACTGCTATCAATTCATGGCTTGATTTGTCGTTTTGGGTTTGATTTTTGTGTTTATGTGTGTTTCTAAATAATTTATCTACCTGCCAGACGATCGTCTCTCGTCCATGGAGGATCAGATCGCCCTCAGCTCCACGATCAGTTCACTGATAAAACGAAGTGCTCAACTTCTCTGTCTCGACAATATGGCGGAAGTATTACATGTGATTTACGTCAACCAATCAAATTACAGCAATGATGGACTAACCCCCGGGGATGTCATTTGGATGTGCAAGAAGCTAGGCGTGGTATTATTAGCATTAATTTAATTAATTTTATCGATAAAGTACCAAAATTATCTACAGTCACGTATGTATCAAACGACTGACCTGCTATCATGCATCTAGATTTCGTTAAAAAATTTAACGTGTCCAACTTGGTTACAGGCCTTAGAATTTCTTAAGATGTTTCAGTATTCGTATAGGGCATTATATATATAAACTTTCTTAAGAAAAAAATATTTATTGACTTTATCTATTTATTTATTAATCCATTCATTTATTGGTAGCATAAATTTGTTTTATAAATTTATTTATTTATTATCTTATTCTCACATATTCTTTTTATTTGTGATTTAAATTTATTCATTCATCGTTTTTTGTACATAAATTGCACACCGTGATATCAAATTTTATGATATTGTAAACTCCAAATTAGAGCGAAAATGAGAAAGGGTGGCTTTAAGTCATATTTTATACTTTGGTTATTTTCTTTAGATCCGTTCAGTAACCGGCAGTCAGTGAAATTCTGACAGATAAGGAATAAAGCGTACAGATCGAAGACCTCATTTTCACAAGTGCTATATGCAAACTGGATAAATAAAAATATACGATTTTCATCTTAAGGTACACATATTTTCAGTCACGTATGAGCTTACGTCAAGTAAAAGACATTTTTTTGTGGCAGATTTGCAGGGTTTTTTTTACCGAGATAATCGAAAATAATAAATGAGAATTTCTAGTTTTAGAGAAACGGGGGAAATGCAATGGTTTTTTTGGGGGGGAACTCTGTATTACTATAATCACAGCACACCCCCCCCCCCCCCTTGGTGTCATGATATAACGTTTTTGTCGGTCATTAATGACGCGCATCTATAAGACGGCATCTGCAACAGAAACAATATTACTCACACATCAATCCTCCTTTTAACGCAGTAAGAAAAAAAAACTGTAACTGATTTTGATTTTTAGCATTATGCAGTGGAATTGTATTCTTATATTTCCATCCTTTTCTCTTTCCTTCCTGCTTTTTTTTTTGAAAACTACGACATAATATAATTAAAAAAAATAAAAAAGCATAATTTTTCAGTCATGAACTTCCAGATGGAGGGTGCTATAAAAATCAAAACAAACAAATTAGTGTCGGTAGAAACAGTTTCCTTTATGCGGAACGTGTTCTCCGATACATGTAGAAGCAATAAACCAAATTATTGACGGTATACTGGGAATGTCAAATTGCTACTAAAAATTGTTAACAATCAAAACCTGTATTTAGCTAGCATTTCTTTATTACGCAATGAAAATTTGTTTAATTCATTCGAAAAGTGTCCTATGTTGTATAACTGTCTTACTATTCTTTTTTCCCCCTCCAAACCATAGATATTCTAAATATTGTCAGAAATTTGCATGAAGTTTCAATTAACTGCAGTCTAGAACAGCAGATCGAAGGAATATTAAACATTTATAGCAATCCTTTTACGAAACATGTTAAGTTTTAGAACCCCCCTACACAAGCATTTCTCAAGAATGACTTGAAATCTAGACAAGCTCATTGCTTTTGAAGTGTCCGTTAATTAGTAAGTATTACGTTCTTCACTATGATCTACGGACCATTATTTATTTTTTCCACCGTAAAGGTCAAAATCATGACTTGGTCTCTCTGACCGTGTACGTATGATCCATGAAAGGCGTCTAGGGGACTGAGAAAAACACCATCCCTTTTCTCGCCTGGAATGGAAAATGAGACAAGATGCCGAATTTGTTCTAATGTCTGCATGATGTTGTTATTTCCTGTTGTTTATTTTCTTTTTAAAGAAAAAGATATCTATACCCATTTTAAGGTCAAGGTATATGAATGATATGAGTAGGCATATACCAATAATAGGAAGGTTTATAAACAGGTCAAGACGAGTAGGTTTACAAACTTATATAAAAATCAAGCCCTTATTTAATTAATCCAGAACAGACTCAAACCGCAAAACGATGAGACGAAAAAATTAAAAACAAAGATAAAGAAGGTAGGTATGAACATTATATATGATGGTCAGGACAAGGGCCTGAAATGGCACAGTGGGTAAAGTTACTTTATATACTGAACTAGTGTACAGGCTTGATATGTATTCACATGATCCAAATTAAAGTATAGGGAAACTAATCTTAAAAATACTTTTGAGACGAGGTAATGTTATACTGCTGAACTACATGTACTTTTGAGGAGGCACCGGTAGTTCAACAGTTACATACATGTACCAGTATTTAACTGAAATGCACGTATTTCTAAATGTTACATGTAATGCGCTCATTAGATGTGTTTGTAATTTATGTACGCACAACTTCATGTACGCACAACTTTGTATGTATGTTTCTTGACATAGAGATAGATGCCGTCGATCTTGAATAATCAGATCTATAGATCGCTATGTCAGAACAGGTGAAAAGGGTACATGTAACTGTAAATTGTTACGTAATTTTCTCTATAATGAAAAGTAGGAAAGGGTTAAAAGTCTGCTACTTATTTTTTTAAATGTTTTTTTTTTATTTGGATAAACTGTAGTATGAATGTATCAACTGAAAAAAACCTTAATTAAACATTTTATTTACAGGGTTCATTACTCGGGTTATGAGCAGATTTATAAATTTTTATTTTTTACTCTGAATAACTTTTTGAAAAAAAAAAATTACAACATCTGAATTTAATAACATATGAGATTGTATTGGGTAAAATGCATGACAAATCGCATGATCATTGATTGATTACTTAAAAAATCAGAGGACAATTTGATAATTTGGAAGTTTTATACTTCGTAAAATATGAAAAACTTCATTAAATGTGGAATATGATTTTTAAAAATATTCCTGAAATATAATTATAAATTTCAACGTTATTATTAGAATTCATTTATTCATTAAAATTTCCTTTTTTAAACTTTCTTTTTTTAAACTGAAATTTTTAGAATCAATTTTTCAATTTCATACATGCTGATGTTGAATTATGTTTTCTTAAAATCTAACTCAGTTTAAAAATGATGATATATATAAATATGTAATATTAGGAAATGAATCACGTATCGAAACTTATTTCACCAGGATTTTTTTCATAAAATAATAAGGATTATTTAATGACTACGTAGTAGGCGTGAGAACATAAAAAATCATTACATAAATGTTGACCCGATCACTTAATAAAAAATCTATTATCAATTGCTTTAATTATGGAAGTCGTCGTCCCCTCCTTGTCACGTGGGGGTCACGACACGAATCTCGAACCCGGTTAGAAATATGGACTGTCCAGAACTCATAAAAAGCGTATAAAGTGCAACAGAAGTCCAATCACCTGACAGACAGCAATAAACCAGAAGGTTGATTGTCTATCCTAATGACCAGTACTTATGTTTAACGATTTATTTATTGTTTTTTATTAGTCGGGAGGCGTGACCACATGATATCACCAAGTTACTCTTACACATCAAATTATCGCTTTTTATGAGCAGAAAATTACAATTTATACTTCCATAATCGTATTTCTCTTCTCTGTACACAACACTGTATAGTATTTGTTTAAACGTTAACTACACGTTTTTGGTATAGAATGTTCATCTTGAGATTTTCCCACTCAAGCAAATTAGAAAATGCTTGCAATTTATATTGCAGAGAGGATAATGTGGGTTTTTTTTTTCTTTTTTTAAAAACTTAATCGCGCACTAACTGATCGAATTAGGCAAAGAATATTTTAGGTAAAATTGCAACTTTAGCTAAGGGGCAATTGATGTTACTCTGGCGCTTGATTGAAATTCAGAAAGATTTTAACTAACATTTAGCTGAGAGAGAGAGAGAGAGAGAGAGGTCATGATAGATGATAAATAGTGCACACGACAAACCAAGTCAAAATTAACGCGTATATCAAATTTTTATACATATGTGCTGAAATGGGAAAAGAAACCTAAATAAAGCTTGAATAAATGTTATAGAGGGAAATCTTTTTTCGATTATGGATGAGAGTAGTGTTTAATACACGTGATGTGACGGTCTGTCTGATGGGGCTACTCTATCGTAAATAGACCGTTTGCGTAATGGAAGTCGAGAAGAAAAAAAATAAGAGCGTGGGGGAATTGAATAATGAATGAGGGCTAATCGAAACCAACAATTAATCTGAAAGAAGTCACTCCTTCCGTCGAAAAAGTTTCATTCACAACTACAAAGGGAATAGGAAAGAGATACTGAGGGAAATCTACATGCGGAAGAGGATATTTAATTTTGAATGAATGACTTTTATACGCCAAAGATTGATAGATAAACTATCGAACACCTTATATAAGGTAAATTGTGGTTAATTTAGTTTAAAGTACCCCATTAAGGATAAATCACGTGATTGATTATTCCATTCACAAATGAGATGCCGTCTCTACTGCAGTATGAAATTCGATAGAATTCATTGTATTGAATCTAGGATCAAGGAAGCATTTTAGATACATAAACAATACACAATCTAAATACAGCGTATACAATAAGGTTGTAAACTTTTAATGGGAATATGTCATTCAAAACATGTTTTACTTATTTACATGTAAGTAAACTGTGCAGAACTTTAAGATTAAAAAAGATTTAAAACAGTGTGCCGAAATGAACTGAATGTTCTGTTTCAAACTGTCTCAATTTAGGAACAACCCCCCATTTTTTTTCTTATACGTGTTCGAATTGTTGCCGCTTCACACCTGAAATAGTTAAAAAGGTCGCTGTTATCTTAAAATAGGTGAAAACTGGCTCACCAAACTCACCTTCATACATTGTATTTGGAACTCACGAGAAAACAACTGTGGTTCCTCGCTTTAGTGGTTGGGATGCATTTATTTATGGCATATTGTAACTGTCATGTTTGTGTGTCCTGACTTGTCTGTGCATCATACAAAAAAGATATATATTATTGAATTGATAAAAGTTACGGTAAAGCTTAAAGTTTCTGACTTCAAAATCAAGGTCAGGAGGCCAAATATCATGATACAATCCGAAAGGTCTTGTCACAAGTAATGCACAAGTGAAAAAATATGAAAGCTCTGTCTCTTCTGGAGCAAAAGTTATGGCCAAAATTAAAATATTTGATAAGTAGGTCAAACCTATAGGTCAAGGTCATGGAGTCAAAAGTGATAGATTAAGGTCTGTCTGATAGGTGTTGTCATAGGTAATGTACATATAAAATATAGAAGGTCTATCTTCCCTCTTTCAAAACTTATTATCAAGGTAAAAATTTTGAAGAAGACTGAAAGTTAAGGTTAAAGCTATGAGGTAAAAAAAAAAACAAACAAAAAAAAACAAAAAAAAAAAAAACCAGCGTACATTTGGAAAGTTCTTGAAACAAGTAATGCACTTGTCAAATATAAAAGATATTCTTCTCTCATTCAAAAATTATCAGCAGTGTTAATTTTTTTGAAAATTAGGTCAAACTTCAAGGTCATGGGGTTAAAAATCTTAGTATATTTGGAAATGCTTGTCACGGGTAATGCACATTATAATTATGAAAACCCTGTCTTCTCTCAATCAAAAGTTATCACAAATGTTAAAATTTTTGAAAAGTAGACCAAACTTCAAAGTCAAGGGGTAAAAAATCATAGCAGGTTCGGAAACGTCTTGACACAGGTAATGCACATGTCAAATATGCATGTCCCATATTTCTTCATTCAAAAGTTATAACAAATGCTAAATTTTTTTTGAAAAGTAGGTTAAACTTCAAGGTCAAGGTCACGAGGTTAAAAATCATAGCACGTTCAGAAACGTCTTGTCACAGGTAATGCACTTGTCAAATATGAATGCCCCATGATCTTTTCCCATTCAAAAGTTGTAACCAACGTTAAAATTTTTGAAAAACCTCAAGGTCAAGGTATGGGGTCAAAATTGTATATTTGGATAGGTCTTGTCACGGGTAATATATATGTGAAATATGAAAGGTCTTACTCTTCTCAATCAAAAGTTATGACCAAGATTAAAGTAATATTAAAATTTTTGAAAAGTAGGTCAAACTTCAAGGTCAAGGTCATAGTATATTTGGAAAGGTCTTGTCACAGGTAGTGTACATGTGAAATATAAAAGCCCTATCTCTTCTCATTCAAAACTTATGACCAAGGTTAAAGTTTTTGTGACAGACTGAGAGACTGACAGACGAATGAGATTTAATGTCCCCTTGCTTTCGGATACAATAATGTCCCCTCGCTTTCCCGAAAGTGGTGGACAATTATGAGTAAAATGAATTTTTCATACCTTTTACTATATAGTACTTCATTTAAAGCTTGGTTCACAACTGATTAAAAAATAGAAAATTTTAAACCTTGTATTACCAATGATTGCAAAAGAACGGAACTATTCTTACTCCTTTTAAGTATCTCAGATACGTCATTTGACTATGGTCATTAATTATAGATATATTAGATATTTAGGAATGTATCTACAGTGACATAAACGAAATTGTGTATATTTAATTGGACCCTGTCCGATCTTTGATCTCACAATAATGACGTTAGTGTAACCTTCTCACGGAAATTACCCAACATCTCGTTAAAAAGAAATCATGAATGGATGTAGAAAGCCGACAAAAGTAGCTGGATCAGCATTGATTCAGAAATTTAGATTCTTTACAAGTCTTAAGCCAAGACTCCGAGGGTTCAGAAAAAAATCAGTAGTTCTATGAATTATGTTCAGTCAACTAGATTTAAGTTTGGGATGAAATTAAGAGACAATTATGATTAAAAACTGAAAGATTCCCAGAAGGATATTGCATTAAATGTGGAATAATTCTGTTCCTTGCAAAAATACAGAAAGCGCTGGCTTCAGGATTGCCTTTATAACGCCTCTTCGGTGAAAACTCGTTAGCTTATGGGAATCAAATATAAACCCCATGTGTTTTCAAGGTCTCTCTGAAATAACAAAATCCCAAACTGAAAACAATCCCACCTCTTTTCAAAAAAGCCTATTTCGTCTTGCCTCTTGGACGAGTTCTGATGACATAAATAAACAGTATTTGTAAGTGCTATCTATAGACATTAAATTGAACTGTTTTTCCATATACATCCCTGTATTTTAAGTTCTCAATGAGCCTTTCAAGGACGTGGGAAAAACTGCACAAAACCGGAAATAATTTTTCCGTCAACTTCGAGTTCCACGTACCGGTGTACAGAGTCTCATACCCACTTGTATTTTCCTTCAATTTATAAAATCGGTATTTTGATTTTATTTCAGGCTCCAGGAATGACAGGAACAGATTCAAGTCTGTATGTTCTATTTATAACCTATGCATGGGCTATCCTCGTATACGGAAGACAATATGAAGCTTTAATTAAGTGTATCATAAAGTTTTTTTTTAATTATGCATGTCTGTTTTCTGTTCTCTTACATTCAGTAAATAAGGCACCAAGTACATGAATTATTCAAAAGTGAACCGTGGATGTTGAAAATAACGACATGTAGCTCATGTTCTAAATAACATTCAGAGTTTTACAAACATACTTTCATGAAGTTTTTAGTGCGTAACAATACTTTAATGTAAAATCCTTTTTTTATTAAATGAAAGCCACACGTTGGGATGAGAAATAGAGGGAAAACTGAAGTGTCAAGGTCACATGATTACATCTATTCACGGTAACGGAAATGCTATTTTCACAAAATACAGGATATTTTTAGAAAATTCACCATCATAAAAACGTGACGAAACAGTTTTGGTAAACGTAACGTATTTACGCATTTTATTAATTTTTTTTTCTGGGTAAAATTAATCTTTTCAATTAAAGTCATAGACATCATTAATTTGTGGGAGTTTTTTTTTTCTTTTCGTAGTATACTTAAGCTATAAACATTACAAAATACACATGTGTTAAAAGGAAAAATATTCGCCCACCACACAATTGTTAAATTAATTATTTAAAAGATATAGGAGTTTTAATTTAGGGAAAGGTCTATTATCAATAAATAACAAAAATGAATTCGTCACATTTGTGTAGCTTTTTCTTCCCACCAATGCTTTGAAAGTCCCTTCTGGACAATCTTTTAATAACTTTTGTTCCATTCGTGTGGGCGCTGTTTGCTTAAATCTTGATGGACTCTAACAATAATTTAAAAAATCTAAATTAAAAAAAACCTGTTGTGATATGCAGTTACTGTAATATTAAATATGTTTGAGATTTATTGACGTGTGTAAATACATAAGAATGTGTAAAGAAATGACAAGATGCAGGCGTATCTGTAAATTGTGAATTTGACGATGAATGCTGCTCACAATAATTTAATTGTCTTTCACATTTATATGGATAGGCGGTTCATAAATGCATTATATTCCGTGAATTAAAGGTGTTGTTTAATATATGATGTCTTTTAATATCATAAATATCCACCAAGAATATGAAATAAATCACAACACCTGCTGCGATACAGTTTAATCTTATTGAATGGAATGCAATTAGCCGCGTCATGAAGGGATCAAATAATTGTGATTGCCTACTTGTTAATTAATACCTTCAGCATTAATTATCAATTAATTGTAAAACGGATTTCACTTATTACAGAATATTGCCCAACCCTTATAAGAACTTTTATAAGACATGCAATCTATGAAAAGTAAAAAAAAAAAAAAAGTATATCATATTAAAACCAACTTATACGAAAATAATATTGTAGTTCATATATCTAGAACTCCCCGGCACGTGCGCAAATGACGAATGGATTACTCGCTATCGTCTCTATCATTTGGTATGCATTGAAGGGTATGGCTGGTAACTAGTTCCGGCTGGTACTGGTAAGGAGGAACTTAGACTTCCACTTAAGCATTAGCGATTTTGTAAAATTAAACAGTGCGATGTGCAGAATTCATCATTTGTAGGTCTATATATGGATGGGATTTCCCCTATTGGGTATAAGAACGAGGGAAAAACATATCCGAAATTCTTTTTACATTGTAATTTCATGACTAGAAACTTCGGCTTGCATTTTACATTGCACGTTTCTGGTTTCTCACAAAAAGTTCTCTAACTTGACTAATATGTGATATTGGTGACATATCACCCCTTCGTGTACATTCTTGTTTAAACGTATCCTTCCTAATGAACTCGAAATCACCTTTCGAAAAATTATGAAAGTTTATTTGTAACTTATTAGTAACTTTGATATATTTTATCTTAAAACGTCTGAGTTCAGAATTTTGAAATTAAATCATAAATATAACGTGTGTTCTGTGTCCTTTAACTTAAAAATTATCTTCTTAAATCGACGACATTTTTTTAGCGGGTCCTTTCAAAAAGTAATTACAGGAGTTGTACATAAAGTTACTTATTGTAATTTCATGAATTATACATTATATAGAAAACATTCACAATAAATAGTTATAATTTGCTTGGATGAGTCCCGCTTTGCTTGAAATGACCAACTCAATCTTCCACTACCACTTGGCAATCCTTAAAATTCTTACTTGTGAAAGAAATTAATTTAGGATCTTTCTATGAAATGTAAAGATAATTAGCAGTAATCATGCTCAAAGGTCGAAACACAATACAACGAAAACAATACAAATAATAAAGGATCTCTGAAAGCATCAGAGGTAGGATCAGGTGCCACTGAGCAGTAAACATCCCCTGTCGACCGGTTGCACCTGCCGTGTGCCCCTTGTTATGTTCGGGAAAACGGAAGTCAGTATGAAAATGATGGCCTAACAATTTGTATGAAAGACGTTAGTCAATATTCGACTTACGAGTAACAACAGATTGTATTTGCAAAAATCGAGATAGTCGATACTCTTGCATCATCAACTTACGAGTCAGTAGACATAAATCACATACGCAGGTAATAATGGTATATTCCTACAGAAATAAGGGAAGTTCAAAGAAAAGAAGTCCTGCTGCTTATCATAAAGTTGAGTTGTTAGTTTGCCTTTCTCAAGTAAAATATCCAAATATGAAACAGATGTGTCAGACTCTGTGGTGTCTTTTGTTTCGAGTTCAGTGGGATTTATGGAGCCAATGTATAAATGAAATTGAATATTGTTAATTGATTAAACGTCGTCACTATAAATATCTGAATGTCGAATGGAAAGATACAGCAAGAGATTTTTCTTTTTATGTATAAGTTTTTGAAAAAATTCTGCTAATAGTAAAAAACAGGTCTGCTTATAATGGGGGTACAATTACTTGTAGTACCCATGTCAACAAATTGCTGGAAGATCTGGTCTCCAAAGACTACATAAATATTGTTAATGAGGATTCAAGCATCCTTTTAATATCAACTTCAGAGTACTTGTGTGTAGAATCAGAATGGCTTTTATCAGTTTGTAGATGACCAGTGACAAGATTTGAAAATTTGCTAGTTTCATTTTTATTGAAGAGGCATTTTTCTATGATGTCAAAAAGCCTGGTCCATTATTTGTCGTATAGAGTGGCTATACAAAGTGTTAAAAATCATAAGTTTCGATGTTATTGATTTTAGTTAAATTTTTCTAAAAGTTATTTGGATTTTTTTAGTATGCACATTTGATTTAGACCACATCTCGCATATGTTTTGCACAGTACTGCTGATGTTTCTCCTTCACTGCTGTTAATATTTTTATGAGGAGTAAAGACAGAGGCTTGGTAGAACATTTACTGGAACCTGCTTTGTCCATCTTTGTTTGTAAGGATTTTTATGAAGATTTGAAGTCCCTACATAAGTACGGCAATTCAAATTCGATTTGGTTGTTCGGAAAATTGAAAATATTTAAAACTGATTTTGAGGAATCTCTTTCGAAGAGAGGGAACTGTAAGTTAAGCTGGACCACCATGTGTAGAATTATATCCAATGCAAGTTCCTCTAACATACTATTGTGATAATTAACATTACAAAGACTATGTTGTTCCCTGCTTTGTCAGCTGGGGTCAGTACACATTGATCAAGTAACTACATATGTATTTTATTCTTGATTCACTTGATTGAATTGTGTACTGAAGAGAGAAGGATAGGTGGGTTTATCTCTCTCTCTACTTTTTTTTTTGAGTTTGCCAACAGTCTTGGAATGTTTGAAGAATTATAAAATTTGAATTTGAACACTTGGTTGCATTGCCGTCATAGATATTTATATGAAATTAGTACTTATGTACTGGGAAGACAAGATACACTTCTACAAGTATATGTAAATGGAACGATTATGCCCATTCTAGTCAAGAATATTTCTAAATATGCTGTAATATTTTTTTCATTTTCAAATTCAACGTAGACTGTTTAAACCGGGGATATTCCCAAATCATGATTCAATTCATAAATGCTGTATCCTTAAGTCGATCCTGAAACTGCTAATGTAAGCATTCTGTCAATCAGAAACCGGACTTTTCTATTTTTCCTTACAATAATACCTAAATTCATTATATGTAAATTACATAGTCAATTTATTCTAATATTTTGCAAAACAAATAGTAGGATAATGTTCATTTTCGACAATTGATTTCTTTTTAAACTTTTTCAAGAAACATGTGGAAATTGCATCAGTAACCTGTATTATTGAAGGATGATTCATCATCCAAACCAGGGACTTTTAATCTGTCGAATTAACGATATTCTTGTCAATAGAATGAAAAGGCAATTATTCAAATGTTTTTAAGTTAAGGAATTTCATTTAATAGATAGGACAGAGTAGGCAGTGTTGTCTGACGAATCAGAGGTTTTGATTTTTTTTTTTTTCAAACTTCTGCATGGAGTGGGTGGTTGAAAATGAGGGAGGAAATCACAACAGACTCCTTTATGATCATCATTACCTTAAGAAATACATTTGTGGTTATAATCTGGCTTAATTTGAAAGGATCATATAAATATATGTCTTCCACTTTTGTTTCTGAGATCAATTTGGGTTGGTTTTTTTTTTTTTTTTGAAATCGAAACTTTTTTAACAGAACGTTTTGAAATCATTTGATTCAATTTTTTTGTTAGATAAATGGTTTAGTAAAAGTTTTGATACTGCCATCATTATTGATAATATTGCCTGGAAGAAGAAGAAAAAAAAAGTTTAGTTCAATTCAATTCTTTGTTCTGTGGGATAAACATCCCATAGGCTTTACAATGCAAAATATATTTTACAGTTACATATATAAAATATAAATATATTGGTATTTAAACATTCTGATTGCGGTTTATCAAAAATTAAAAAAAAAGATTCCTAATTTATTTATGGTGTTTGTACTTCAAAATCATTGTATTATTTTGTTGTCATTTTTCGGGAGAAGTATTATTAAATATATTTATCTCTTAAATTACTTGCGTAAATGATAGTATTCAATTAAAATTCTAACACAAAATGAAAGATGCGTGCCATTGATAGAAAAACAAACCATACGTGCAAAACAATTTTGGAATAAAAAGTTTACGGCTTATATCGTTGGGTGTGTCTGAAGATATCCAAATAGGGAAATCGGAGCACATCAATTACTTATACAAAAAATAAGAGACTTACCACAATCCCAAATTAAAACTATTTTCACACTGTATAACTGCATTGGCTTTATTTGTGGTAAACTCTGCCGAGTCCTGAATCACGTTAGTCTAAAGCTGTAGTTACAGAAAAACATCATAACAAAGTTCAATGTGTAATGGAAGTTACGGATAGTATCGTAAGAAATACACACTGTAATAATGTTAACATACCATATATCTCTATCCGTATCATCTTGCTAACAGAATACAGTATTAAAAGGGAGGTCCCTGTTTATATGGCTTAATTATGTAATTAGAGATTAAGAAATCCGGATGGAATCAAAGTATTTGATAAAAAAAAAAGTGTTTCATTTAAAAACTGTATAGAGTGTATTTCTTATCAATTTTTCTTCTTCAACATCACATCTTCAAAAATCTTCAAGGTTTGTATTTCTCAAATGTTATCTCTGATTAAAATCGCGATGGTTTATCAGGGTAACGTATTTACAAGTTAATGACGGTGCTGGTTATATTCTCCCTCACTCTGTTCGTCCAAATATAAATTAATCATGCTTTTTAAACATTAATATATTATCTATAAAGAAATATCAAAAGACAACATAAACTCGTCAGAACGTCGAATTATAATATTTTAATTTCAACATCAGAACAAATTAGTTGTCTTTCATGTAGGATATAATAATGAAATATACATGTAATTTATGTTTTGATCCCTGATCCCATTCTACGAGCGGTAGGGCGACTTTTCACTTATATGACTTTGTCACGTGACATATTAAAACACACTGATCCGCCATCTATCCACACAGGGAATAACGATATTATGTTCTTTTATCCCATATCATTGGCCAAAATAAAGATGGCAACTACGTAGGAATGATTAAAGTTCTGTGTGCATAGTACAAACGCATATATCTTAAAACTTTACATATAAAAGAAGGGGAAGTTTCTAATCCAATAATTTTCTCCTGACCAATCGTTCACAAAAGCACCCACACCTACTGCGCTCGGATTCCGATATTTTGTTTGTTTGTTTATTGTTTAACGTCCCTCTCGAGAATTTTTCACTCATATGGAGACGCCACCACTTGCCGATGGAGGGCTGAAAATTAAGACCTATACTAGGCCCTTAGGGCCATTCAGCAGTGAGGGATCTTTTTTCATGCCAGCACATACTGCGACACGGGACCTCAGTTTATACAGTCTCGTCCGAAGGATGTAAGGATCAACTCCTTACACCGCGACTCTAGCGCAAACGCTCTAATCGCTGCGCCACGCGGGCAATCCAATATTATGAATAAAACCTCTTAACTTTATTCTTCCAATTTGCAAAAACATCATTTTTAAAAGGACCTCGTATTTGTGAAAATATCGGAAAATGTGATCAGATATACCCCAATTATCGCTGTCAAAAATGCAACTGAAGCTATGTGCACCTACATTGTATCCATTGTTTTTCAAATAGAACACTTTGCTGCACACAGACCCAGATATGCTCCATGTTAGCTGATGCAGCTTGTGAAATATTTGAAAGGAAGCTTACTAGTTAAGTTAATATTAGTTAATATTGTGATGCCAGAATTCAAACTCTAAAATGTTCTCATTGTCTAAATACAAATCCGAATTCCAAATTTTCTTACAACAAATAGTAATGTTAAGACGTCTAGTCGTTAATTGACATATTTTTCCAAAAGATGGTTTTATTGCAATAATTTTACCCACAATGGAAGTTAACTTTCTCGCGGAAATATTGTCTTTAATATCATTGACTTTTTTAAAGAACTTCTAACATTCCATTTTTGAAATTCCACAGGAATGCTAACCACACCATATAGTAGAGTGTATGGAGAATAGGCTCGAGCACCGACTTCTCAGTAATTAAAACAAATCCTGATCTCTGTCACGTGTCTTGTGTGACTTGCACTTCTCTTAAGTATCCCAAACCCAACCATTATCCAAATACATTATCACAAGTATACCACATGATCTCACTAGTATTTCACTAACCTTTTTAAAAAATACGACCTGCTGACGACAGATCAAAAGGAAACACGTGAAATATGAAGAAAACGATCGAACAGTAATCTAGTTCAAGAGTCCATTGGAACAATACAATTTGAGAGCAGAGCAAACACGGACCTTTAAAAACACCAGGGATGGGATCAGGTGTCATAGAGGAGTAATCATCCCCAGTCGACCGGTCACACCAGTCGTGTGCTCCTTGTCATGATCGGGCAAACGGAAAAATCGTAGACATAATGGCCTAACAATTTGTATGAAAAACGTCAGTCAACATTCGACTTGACGATAGATTGTATTTGCTAACAAGGTCATTGCATCGAGCATAGAATTTGAGAAATGTTTAACAACATATGCCTTCGTGTATACAACCAGAATTCAAAAGATCATTAATGGCTCTACAAACAAAATCACTGTGAATATGAGCTGACCTATTATTTTTTAGTACGGTCTTTGACGGCAAATGAATAAACGGAATTACATAATCAAAATGAATACATGTAGTATTCTTAACAAACAGTTTTGAAGACAATTCTCTTTCCAAAATTGTAAACAGCTCAAGTTTTTAAACGAGACTTACAGATGCAACCAACACGTAATTAGCTCATATTCGTAAAAATCGCTCACACATCCCTCATTTTTACTTAGACTCAGCCTGATCTACCACGGCTTGGTACTAGAAGCCGATGCAACTAGAGGATTTTTTACTGGCACTTGTTGCCTTCTTGCACAAGGTCAGTCCGTGACACAGTGTCCGCTCCGTCTGCAGAAAAAGTACTTCCGTCCGAATGCTGTTGACCTGCAGTATATTCCACTGGCTTGTTGACTTGCTTAAATACCCATGAAGCAAACGTTTGGCCGAAAGTGCAAAAAAGTCATTTGCAGCAAATGTGCTCTCTCTGCGATTTTATACAGGACTTGGCATGCATACGGCTTTCCTCTGTAATTTTGCGATTAAAAGCACTCTGCAACTTAACAGCGTCATCATTATTGTCAGCCATTGGGCTGTGTAAATACTCTCTGACTGTGTCCCATCCGTTTCTGCTAGTTTGATGATTTTGTTGCGTTAACGCAACTCGCCAATTCCTGATCACTACAGCTTTTTCCAAGTCTTTCTGAATTATGTAGTTCTTTAGTTCACTTACTTTTTCCAGCTTTTCGGTGTTAAATGAATGCTGAATTCGATGTCCTTCGTATTAGTCTGCTTCACAATCGAACTCAAGATAACTTCGTTTTGCTGTTGTAGTATTGTTAAACAATGATATTGCATCCTCATTTGAAAGTTGTTTACTATAACACTCTCCCAATAAAAAATCTTCAGAATAATGAACGTCCGAACTCGCAGTATTGGTTTCCACCACTAATCCGATTCTATGTTCTACTAGCGGTAGAGTAACTTTTCAAACACGCATTTACTATCTAGGACCACGTCACGTGACATGTAAAAACACAAAGATCCGCCACACTTTCTACACAGGGAATACCCATTTACGAAATTAATTTTACATGTAATTATAAATAGGGTCCTCATTTAACTTTTAATTGTAAAATAAAATATAAAATTCATATTAATGACTTTTTTTGCTTTAAATGCATAACAGGAAGTTGTTCATGTTTACCTGCATTCCTAACTGAAAGTGAAATATTCAGGGTAGGGGTAAATTTTGGTGTCAAACCAGACTGGTTGACTATGAATTCTCCCGAGATTCAGATATTTTTTTTTTTATCTTCAATTGATCTAGCCTCATGCCAGTTTTGGATGAATTTTCAAAGAATTCAAAAGTAAGATAAAACACTTTTCATCGTTCATGTTCAAAAACTACAGCTTCTTCTGAGTTTGCACATGTGACTTTTTTAGTAACTGAGATCTTGTTCATTCAAAATGTTCAATATGGCAAGGGCCTCAGTTGCGGGTTAATCATTATTATATATATACATGTAAATATTATGCAATTGCACCGTATGATGGACTACAAAAACATATTAAGATTAACATTCTAATACCATTATCTTTCTCAAGCATGTTTTCTCGACAATAATCATTTTTCGTCTCTGAATCTACATGTATTTTGTACGTAACTATAACACATGGTAAATCCCAAATTTTGGTTCGTGCTGCATTCCGGAGGATGATTAGAGTCTTACTGCAGGCAAGATCACAACGTCGTGTGCAAGCTTTACCGCTCCGTCACGTTTCGAACTATCTGCATGGCATCATCTTAGCCCCAAAGCGTATTAGATGGCATCTAGAAGTATGAAGTAATATAGAATATCAATGTTCATTATGTTTGCATTATAACAAGGCAAATACATGCACTTTGGTACTTAAATGAGGCAAAACTATCATCTGTTCATTACGAAATTGATATATAAGACCTTAGTTTCTAGGTTTGTAATGAAAACATTAATTAAAATTAAAAAAATTGGTTAATTATTGTTATATTTAATGTTTTAAAGCATTACTTTTCCGACCTTTTTGAAAATGAGTGTCAATTTACACGTAAATGTCATAGCATTTATCATTTCATCAACATTTTTAAAACTCCAACTGTCAAAAAATAAATTATATGACCTAACAAGTATATTGGTATCATAAAACATATTTATTGCATGTTAATTTTCCAAGTGTTGTCCAACATGTGAGTCATACTAATATGTATCACATTTAGTTCAACGTGGCTCAATAATGCAAGCAAATTAGCATAATTAATTGAAGGGGTCCTTCAAAATTAAACATACTGTAAATAGAGGTAAATGACATTCTATCAAAATTTGATCAAATTTTTGTAAAACAGGATATAAACACATTAAATTTATAATTACAAGTAAATCTGACATGTATCGGTATGAAAAGAAAAACACATAACGTTTGATTTTCAAAATCTAAACATTTTTCGATGAGTAATGTTAAATACAAAATGCAAAAAAACAGATACCAACCTTCAATATATAATATGACGTCTAATGGACTTGGATCTATCAGAAGTACACAACCCCCTGACATTATTTCTATAGTCTTTATATGAAGTTTGTTCACCTGTAGTTTGCCCATGATTTGCTTCGAAGAAACGCTTATAGAATTATTAACTACTTTTGCCTATTTTTTTCTGCGAAACTGAGAAAAATTGTGGATTAATTAAGAGGGTCTAACTATTTTGCAGAAGTGTTAGAAACAATTTTTCTGCTTTGTAACCATTAGGCTGCAAATGTTTGGCTTATTGCGAGGCATTCAAGCATATAGTATGCAAATTTAAGCTAATTCTTAAATGTACATTGGCTCTCAGGTACAAGGGCTGGGCGAAAGTTAGGCGAAAATTTAACAAGAGAAAAGGTAGAATGCAAATTAAGATCTTCTAAGGAATAACGAAGCTATAAAGTGCCACCTTAATATATTCAAGTCCAGTTTAGCCAAAATCTTTCATCTGAATGCTTTTCCCCACTTGGGTAAACAACAGCGATTTCTGTTCATCAAAACTTTCTTGACTTTGAACATTTTTTCTTGGAGTAAAAGCTAGGCACCACTCTGTTGAAAATGATATAAATAAGCTCAATATTTACATCTTTATACAATATAATTTCTCAATGTCCAAAAAACATTTTTGTTTAGTGTAGAGAGGGTCCTTAAAAAAGAATAAGGGGGAAACAGTAGAGACAAGGGCTTAAAGATTAAGAAGAGCAACGACAAGGGAACAAATGTTTTTAAACCTGTGTTTACAACAAGAGTAAAGAATTAGTGTATGTAAAAATATATCGTATGTGAAAATCTAGCATGGCCCGTATTTCAGAAAAAAAACCCTGCAATGAGGATCTATAATTGCTACGCACACTAACTCAAACTAAGAAAACTATTTAATTTAAACAATATTTTATTCACAGAAATGAATAGGATTGGGCAGCAGGCTCAGCCTATTTTAGCCATCTCCCTACATCAAGGTCAAGGTGAATACATAATAAATTAATAATTGATGTAAGAAAACTATAATGCTATACTTACGTTGTCAAATTGATATTAAATTGATATTAACGCATTTCTTTCCTGAGTCTACTATTTTTCAGTTTTTATTTCACGATACAGATTAACAAGGTCGAAATGATCAATCCAGCATCAACCAAAGCGAAACAGAAGTATTCAGATCAGATGGCACCTGATCCCACCTCTGATGTTTTAGAGGTCCGTGTTTGCTGTGCTCCCGATTTGTATTTTTTCAATGGACGTTTGAACTTGATTACTGTTGTTATCTCCATATTTTATTTTCATGCTTAATATTTGAAGATGGAAGTGCAGGAATCAAAATCGCCGCAATATTACATAGTCTGTGGACTGTATTACGAAATCACAAGCAGTGAGTGGTAAATAATAGTAAAAGGGATTCAAGTTATCTTGTTTGTATTGAATGCATCAAGTCTCATTGTACATTTCCTACATATTGCATCAAACAGTAGGGTATGTATCAAATTCTGTTGATCATTGTAAAAAATGTAATATATTTTAAAAATGCGATTGAACGGATATTATTTGTCGCCAGGCTAATAAGACTATGTATATACATGTACATATATTCCAGCATTTTTCGAGGTCCAATGAATATTTCTATTTTGTACACCGTACAAATACTGAAGATAAACGGTAAGTTCCTTTTCCTTTTTATTGATCAAAATTTAACCTTGGCTTCGAGACATAAAAGTTTATGGCTTCGAGACATAAAAGTGTAATTCATAATCATTATCATTTTCACATTATGTCATCTTTGGGAATTTTTATATTCGTATATACTCTCAAGGTTTCTACACATACACAGCTTCGGATGTCAAGAGTATGGAATATTTTCCTCTATCCCAAAGGCCGAGAAACAAATCTAATGGAGAGGGGGAAAAGTCAGAAGTTTGTGGAGGATTGGGTAAGAAGGAGGGACTTCTTGTTTTAGTTGAATGAACTATATTATAATTTAATATCGGAGCAATCATGTGTTATATGATAGCAATGAATTTTGCCCTTCAAAGAGCCATAAATTTCTCCAAGATACAAACAGCGATGCAAACAAATTAAATGACGTGCGTGCAGTGTGACATGAAGATATGCATTCCTGTGCGTTATATGGCAATGATAAGTAAAAATAAATCCATTTAACTTTTACTGAGAAAATTTATATTCTTTTACTATCTCATATTTTGAAAGTTATTTTATTATATTTTTTGCAAACATTTTATCTTTTTGGGCTTCATTGATACTAAGTATATAAATATAAAAAATACTTTATAGGGGTTTCATAATGAAAACGACCGTTTAATTTGAGTGTAACTTCATGAAATCTCACTGGAAATATTAAGTAGGGACATTTTAGTAACCTTTGGTAGTAATAATCCTTATGTCATAAATATACACATACCAAAAAAAAAAAAAAAAAAGGACAGCGAAAATTTACATTTGTTAAAATCAATACTTAATCGCAGACGATTTTCTTATAACAGTGCATGTCTTGTAAGCACGTTAGGGCATGAAATTAAGAGTGGGGCAGACTGAAACAACAGGAACTTTTGAGACCACAACTACGACATAACGAGTTTCAAATAGTTGAATTTTTGCCTTCGAATGCAACTCCTAATTACTCAATAGCTACGAATTGCACATTTAAATTTTATTTAGTTTCTAAAATAAGGAATATAGTTGTCATCTTTAAACGTTAACGTTATATTAATTTTTATTTTATTTGAAATTCAGAATTTGAAATTAACATTCATCAATTTCAATTTTTGCTTTAGGCATTGCGACCAATATACATAAACAACAAAAGGCCATTTCATATATTATTCCATTGTGCGCAGTGTTTTCTATAATTGCTTGTATTCATGATTTTACAGGTCTCCTGATAAATCGGTTAGAATGTCAAGGAGACCAACTTTTGTGGACCCCCCTTTTAGTTTGTTTTTAAATCTTGTCCTCCAATTTGCTGAAGTTCACGCGTCAATAAGAAACGTTGTTTTCTCGCACGTGCTCAAAACTAAGAGGTCATTGTGTATTGCATACAGAGTATCAGCAAATGTACATAATCTATCTAAACAATAGTAAAGCTTTGATGACGTAATTAATCAAAGTTAGGGGCGTTGTCACCATTTCAGTTAAGAGCTTAAATCATAGAAATTGACGTGAGAAAAAGGTTCCTCGATTTTTTCCCCCTTTTGTTTTTATTGCAAGTCTTCTCTAACGATACTGATATGTATTTGGAAGGATTGCATAACAGCAATGGAGTTTTTGGTTCGAAAAACGTCATATGCGTCAGATTGATGACACTGCTCTAACAATACGAAGAAGGGTACAGATCAGCATTTCTTTTTTAACCTGTAATTAATAGTAAATAGTTTTTCACCAGAAGTATTTAGAGGTAGCACTTCAAAATATATATGAAAAACTATTAAAAAGAACTTAAGGTCTGAAAAAAAGGTTCCTCGTATATCTGATTTTGTATCTCTTTGTAACATACCAAAAATATTTATAATTATCATTATCGTGTGATTTTTTCATACTTATTGTTAGGCCATTATTTACACACTGAATTGTCTACGGATATTTCTGTTATTTCCCGATCATGACAAGGACCACACGGCGGGTGAGATCGGTTGACAGGGGATACTCCTCCATGGCACCTGATCCCGCCTCTGATGTTTTTCTGAGGTCCGTGTTTACTCTGCGGATTTGTATTGCTTAAATGGAGCTTGAATACTGTTCCTTATTTCCATATTTCTTCTAAACTGTTTCCAAAATGTATAAATAGATATAAACACCAAAAATTGTGATATCAGCAATTAAAGTGATATCCATAGGATTATAAAGGAAATACCATCCTCTGGTATCTTGCACAAATGCTTGGTAATTTTTTGGGGAGGAAACGTTTTAAAGAAGAAAAACATCAATCAGAAGTTCTTGGGAAAATTTTTAAATTACTGAGGACCGTCTTGTCTGAACTGAAAGATATATGTTGTTTTAATTTCCAACACTCTTTACATAATTACGCTTTATTTGCAGAACTCAAGTTGAATTGGAATGCTAAGCAGGATTAAAAAGTTATGAAATCAAGGTATTTATAGTTTTTTAACTATTCTTTCCAGTTTTCACAACTAACATTTGCAGTTCACTTCATATATCGTGGATCTAGGCACACTAAGGGGATGCTTACTCCTCCTAGGCACCTGATCCCACCTCTAATTTCCGGGGGTGCGTGTTTTATGCCCTATTCACAGATTTGTATTGTCTGTAAAAAATTTTTAAGATCGATCACTTCTCGTTATCTTCACCTTTTTCATTTCAATCATTCATATGTACATGTATGTATAAAGAAGGTAGGCACAACCTCAACAAGAAAGCACGTGTGTGAGCAAACAACACCATTCATATTTCATACCGCACTGGTGCTTTGCACTCATAGACAAATGACTCTTACAGGCTTAATCTATGAAACAAAAGCTTCATTTAGAAAGCGTCTCATGGGTCAAGGAAAATATCCTTAGTTATATTTCAAACAATATTTCCGGAAAGGTACATTTATGTGTATACATCGACCACAATGCGTTGGTAACGTAAGAAATAAATTGTCTTTCAAGTGGTTTAAACATTTAATACTTTCTATTCATGGGCATTATTAATGATACAAAAATGTTTGATATCTGAAGAATCCTTGAAAAACATGCTACTTCTCAGCGATATATCCATACTCTCCATCCTCATAAATTTCATTCACAAGCGTAATTTAGAAATTTTAATGACGAGTCCACATAACGAACTATAAATCACCTAGAATGTGCCACTTAATGTGTGCTACAACATACTTCCGGCAGAGGATCCTCGTCCCTGATAACGACATACTCTAACAATGAAAAGGCACGGTACAAGTTTACAAACTAGCATCCGAAAATGTCTGATTGTAAAAATGTTTGTTTTTTGAAGAAGTTATGGGTTTTTCTGGGTAGAGAGCGGGAACAGACAGTTAACAAAGTATACACCATGTTCTACAAACGACAAAAAATAAAACCTAGCTGATAGGTTCCATGTAATCTTAATCTTCAAATAGCTTATGTACACTATTCATTCATCAAATTTACTTTTCTTTAGCTACATCCGTGGAACTGTAATTATGGTTATAAATTTTTGAACGAAAACTAAATCTTATTAGACTGGATGTTCCTTGTTTCCTTATAGGTGCATAAATCAACATTTTAGATCTAGGGCTTATTGCAAAAACTTAATTTCACTAGAGCAGGTTTTAATATTTCTCACGAATTAAGGTTTTAAGTGTTCGACATAAAACATGACTTTTTCCCAGTGTCTATGTATGTAAAGCAGGGTTCTCCATCATTTCAAATTTTAACTTTGGCGCAAGACGTACGCGAAGTGCTAATATTCGCGCTCTTTTCGCTACCGATTTCGCGAAGTAACCACTGAATGAATTGAAAAAGAACAGCAGCTTTACTGAATCACTAGTTTAATACACAAATGGTATAAAATATTTGGCAAATTGAAAAAAAAAAATTATGATAATTATTAAAAATAATTAATGGATATCGAATTTAACACAGTGTAAAAAAAAAAAAAATAGAATGTTTCCAATATAAAAGTGTAGTGTGAAAAAAAAAGCCCTCCCCCCTTCCCAACCTACAAACTTATTTATAGCGAGCGCAGCGAGCGGCGCGAAGCGCCGCTCGTCACTGCGAGCTCTAACGACAACGCCTGGGCGAAGAGAAAATTCGGACTACTGCACATTCATTCAATAGAATTTTTTTCCGCAGTAATTCTGACCCACAATGCATCGCTTCTTGTTCTCGCTGCTAACTTCATTCACGCGGTAGCAACAACTAAAATTTCACAAAAAAATAAACTCACCTTAATTTAATGGATATTGCATGCAGATAGTAGATTAAACGTTCTTTGTTAAAATATGTGCACTTTTTAAACTTTGTTTGTGGAAATGCAGCTAACATACGTCATGTGACGTCACAGTCTAGACGTTCCAAATGTCTCGTGCGGTTTGAAGAGGCGGATCTTAAAATGAAGTGAACAATGCGCTCGCCCCAACGGTCGCACCGTCAACATATTAGATAAACAAATATAAGCTTATAGCGAGCGCAGCGAGCGGCGCGAAGCGCTGCTCGTCACTGCGAGCTCTAACGACAACGCCTGGGCGAAGAGAAAATTCGGACTACTGCACATTCATTCAATAGAATTTTTTTCCGCAGTAATTCTGGACCCACAATGCATCGCTTGTTGTTCTCGCTGCAAACTTCGTTCGCGCGGTAACAGCAACTAAAAATTCACAAGAAATGAACTCACCTTAATTCAATGGATATTGTATACATATAGCAGATTAAACGTTCTTTGTTAAAATTTTTGCACTTTTCAAACAAACTTCGTTTAAGGAAATGCAGCTGTAACATACGACGTCATGTGACGTCACAGTCTAGACGTTCCAAATGTCTCGTGCGGTTTGAAGAGGCGGATCCAAGTGAACAATGCGCTCGCCCCAACGGTCACACCGTCAACATATTAGAATCTGAAAATATTACTAACAGTAGTAAAAAGTTTTAAGTGTTTAACATTATTTTTTTTTAAATAATTTTGTTTACAAAAAGTAAATTATACACCTGAAGTGTCAATTAAAGGACAAAGGAAATTCTGGTTGGTCACACAATCAAGCTTTCATCTATCTATATATTTGCAATTTCTGGTCTCGGTTGATTAAAGTATCTTGCGACTTGGGACACACAGCAGTTTAGAGACAGAGAATACTATTTCGATGGATCTACCGTTAGTTTTTCAACATTTACTTACATCAATGACATGATTACGGTACACGTGTTTGACTCGCAGTGCCAATGCAATTTTCGAGATGAGGTTATCTTTAGTAAAGCCAAGTAATTCTAAAATTAGCGTTAAAAATTTCATTTGCATTTACTAGGAATGGTGAAAAAAATGGCTTGTCTCTTTCCATTCAAGCATAAAGTCCAACGAGGTCTATCTAGAAGATGATTGATTGTGCAAGCCAAACAATGGGCCCTAATTAGAGTAAATTAACGTTTTAGCATTAGAAAATGAAAACCAGTACGTAATTTGGGGGTTCATTTTGAGATTTATAATATTTATACATTTATCTTCCTGATCGACGACCGTACTGTAGCGCTATTATTTTACTGTGGCGGAATTATGGCGTTGATTTTTTAACTGTGGCGCTAAGGAATTTAACTCTAGCGGGGCCGCCACGTTGAACGGCCCATGGGGAATCCTGTAAAGGTGCTTTTTATAAAATATTTTCTCATTAAAAAATCAGAATCGTGCATTCAAGTAGCAACACAATAACATACTATTATAAAATATTCCTTACAGCAAATTTTCGCTACAGTGCTATTTTTGCCATTTTATATAAGGGTCTCGACGGATGGAAAACAGCATTACATGTATGACATCTCAGAAAATGGTGCAACCTCTATAAGAAAGTCAATTGATAAGGGTTTGTTGAGAGCGAAAGTGATAAGGCGAGCTATTTACTTATTTGAAATACATGCTGTGATTTCTTTAAGTTCACAAATACTAAGTACCTTATCTAATAAAGTATAACCTATTTTTAAATTTTCATCTGGCTGTCTTAGAACATGAATCGTATATATATATATATATATATAAAAGAAAAAAGAAAATGCACAGTCCCCAACTTTCAATGTTCAAATGTATGTACACCTGAAGACGGATTATTAAATCTAGAAAGCGCTTGTGGAATGAAATTTGGAAACTGCATTTTCTTTTTTTTTCTTTTATGATTATTTTTAACTACTTTTGAATTATATATATATATATATATATATATATATATATATATATATATATATATATATATATATATATATATATATATATATATATTCTTGACTTTCTCTTTCTGAACGCTATACAATATTGAATATTCTTGTTCATCCATTAGTGATTTCCTGTCATTTTCCTTGTATATTGCATGATTGAATTCATATAGTGTGGTGTAAATGTCATCTTATTTAATGGGAGGAGAATCTTGTCTACTTTTATAGATAGGGAGCCCTAGAAGATGTTCATCTCTATTGCTTCTCCGAGGGATGGCAATCGAATACAGAATTGCCAATCGGCTAACTGCGCCACGTTCCGGCTGATTAACCGGTAACTCGTATGAAAATATATGGCATTGATATGCCTATACATGTAGGTTTTTTTTCTTCAAGTGAAGTCTATTCATATACACAAATAACTAATATTCTGTTCATGTTTAACCAAACACCATATGATTTTTTTTTTTCAATTTTACACCCATTAAACATGCCTAATATATCATTGATTACTCTATATTTTTTTAGTTCAGAATCTATGCTGATGACAAATGCATAGAATATACAGGGAAAGATACGCATCGAAAGCAGTTAGACAATAACTTTTGCAGTATTCAACAGTGATTTTATAATTTTTCACACATTATTAAAGAAATTTAGGATTGAGCGGTTCAAACAATTATCAACTGCCATGCCTACTTTTTACACGTGCAGCATTGAATGAGTAGGAAAGTATCAGTAAGTAATATTTTTACATTAGGAATTTAAAATTGTGACACATTAATCCAAAAGGGCACCATTTTCAGAAAGTGAAAAAGCTAGAGGATTTTCTTAAGTAAATCATTTATTTTCAAATGCCACCCTTTTCTAATATTCATGAAATGCTATTAAACTGTTCATTACCATGTAAGAAATATGGTTAATCCATTTGAAGTGGAGTGATGATACATTTCTCACAATAGTGAAGAGAACAAGACTGGAAGTTAAAAATTCATCAATTTGGTCATTTGAAATTCAAACGACTGTAAGTATAGCCAATTCAGCTACTTATTAGACATAATATACGTTAACATTTACTATAATCACTCTTAGAGAAAACTCCTACAACAGAAAACAGATGATGAATTCGTAATATAAAATAATTCTTCATTTTAGCACATACAGGTTGTTTCATTTATTAAGCAATGTATGTAATATGCTGTAAATTTGTGTCAAGATTGGGAAGACGTTAAGAATTTAATGATGAAATGAACTGAACTGTTATAAAGTCCTGGAACAGATCAACATATGCAATTCACATGACAAATTAACTTGTGCATATATTTAGTGTAATTATCTGTCTTAAAGAACTTTCAAATACTGTAGTATTAATAACATGCTAAATACTACGATTGCGTAAACAAAGATATAAATTTGTATGAACTGTGAACATAAACTTCACATGGTTCCGACTGTTACTAAGTGGCCATACTTGCACCCTTTACGTTGTTTATTAAGAAGTAGCGATATTCCTTAGTGCTTCTCCTAATTAAATCGCTGCCTATGACTTGAATTTTGTTATGGAAAATTTCAAACTACAAGGGGGGTGGGGGCATATAAAAAATCCATTTTTTTAAAAAGAGATAAATTGTGACATCGAATTCAGTTTTGCAAGCTTGTACAGAACAAAGATTTAGGCACCAAAAAGCAGTTAGGAATATATTATCTTGATTTCATTTTCATGTTATTTTTTCTCTCGAACCTTCAATGTAATCATGTTTGAAGGTAAATTGAAAAGGAATCCTGAAAATTATAAAGTCACTATGATATAATAAAATAACTTCATTAACGCGACAGTAACACAAAACAAAGCGCTTTGCTATGTAACTAGAAGTATTCATTGCTCAGCGTAAAGAATGTTAATCCCTTATGGTCGTTTCATGCATATGTGTTCGTCTCGAGAGAAGCCATATTTCATATAATTTTCATATATTATGTTTCACTTCTTGATTTATGTTATTAATAGCAGACTGGGATAATAAATGAAGGCTTAAAATGCCCCCAAAAAGTTATATTTGGTATTTGAAAGCAATATTAAAGGGAGTCATAAACATCATGTTTTGATTGAATTAAACATCTGGATCTTTTTGAAATTAAATTCTACTCAAACGCATGCTTCAATTTTTTGTCCAGCAGCAAATTTTTCTATTCTTTCAATACAAGACCACCTAGAATTCTTGTCTAATTAACATAGTTTGATATATTACATAATTATAGAAAAATTCAATTTCATGTCTTTTTAGTTCATTTACCGATTTTATACTTATTTGAAGGTTTAGAATACATCGCCAGAAGGCTATGGCGTTATTGAAAATATTCTTTATATCATTAAGCTTGGTTAAGGTTATCTCATGCGTAAATGCCTGTATAATATATGGCAAAGCACCCTTCATATTGCAAAAACTTAACCTTTCAGACTTATACAATATGAAAAATACAAAATGTTTTCATTAATGTCAATAACTCAAAAAAGTTGTAGATGTGTCTCTAAAATAGAATGTATTTCATCTGTATAAATTACTCTGGTATTCTTGATATAATTGAATGCTAAGGTATTACTAACAAGTTTTATTTCAAGGTCTATCACTCCAGAAAACACTATATATATATATATATATATATATATATATATATATATATATATATATATATATATATATATATATATATATATATATATATATATATATATATATATGACTGTAGGGGTTTTTCAGGTTTTTTAATGCGATTTTATTTTAATTTCAAATCTTTTTGTATTGGACTTTTATTTTTTAAATTAATGGTCTTGCTTGATCGAATGTTGTTTTTAGAGAGTATATCAGTAGAGAGGGTTGTGTTTTAGAAGATATTGCCCATATTTCAAAAACTATTATTTTAAATGATTTGTGTTCCCTTTACGGAGATGGAATTTTCACATCCAAAAGGGAAATGTACTGGTACAAATTTTATACTAGCAATAAGGTTAATGAAAATATTTCTCAAAACTTTATTAAAATTTTTTTGATTAACATGCAGAAGCTATTTATAAAGTACACGTTACCTTTGCAAACAGACATATTCAACTGCAATAAATGTCTCTATTTGACAGGAAATATTGAAAACAAATATTCCTAAATAATTTTACAATTAAGTCACCAGATTACACCCGATAGACCGGACGCAATTCATAGCGCTCCGGATTTCTTTGTTCACAACTGTTTATAAACTCCAAATTAAACATGTAACATTGTAAATATTTAGTGTTTGGTAGTTTAGTAGTAGTGCTAGTTGTTTTTGCTTCTCTATTTCCTTTGTTTTTATGACTTCTTAACTTTTTTCTTTGTCCTGAGGAAGGGACAGGTTGTCCCGAAAATTTGACAATTATTATTGTTCGTGTTGTTGGTCATTTTTAGTGCTTTATATATATATATATATATATATATATATATATATATATATATATATATATATATATATATATATATATATATATATAATGAACATCAAGAGTATTCTGAGAATTAGATTTTGAAAGCCTTAATTAAAATGAAATGCAACTCTTCGAATTCGTGGTATGAAAATATTTAGAAAAGACACTTCAAAATGAATCATGTAAAAATATTATCAAATATGATAATGCATTTGTAAAATCGCTGATCAAAGATTTGTCTTTTTCTATTTCCGTCTATTTGAAAGAAAACTTATTTGAATTTAGAAACAAGAAATTGAAGGTTAACCGAATTCAAATTCATGACAAGACTTATGTTTTACAAATAAATGACTTGTTTGAGAACCTAAATAGAATTTCAAATGGATTTTTTTCTCTCCGAACTTCTCTTTCTGATCTTCCTGTTAACATTTGATATGAGTCATATCCAATCTTTTCTCTCAGATTGAATAACTTACACTTTCTCTTGAATCTATTTAACAAACATATATGCACTTTGAATTAGTGTTTCTCATATTCTCTACCCATAATTTAATCGAGTTTAAAATTATTTCTTACAGTCATATATTAGTTAATGCAAAACTTGAAAACTATTAAAAGTTTTACAAAGTTCATTTTGAGATGAGTTGCGATTTCAATATCGTCTTTTACCCCAAATATTTATTCTACCATTACGGCTTGGAATACAACATTTCTCCTGACTAAATGTTAGATATCTAAAATATTTGTAAAATTAATCTTTATTTGTCAATGATTTTTGGTCTACAGAGGTGTGTCTCTAGCAGTCAAACTCGTTGAAAAATAAACACGGCAGCGGGAACTGTGCATTTTATCAATGCAGCTTCTATTGAAATCGAAATCTTTTCAAGAACTGGAGCTTTGGATACGAACAAAGAACGCGGATTTCTGCATTCATAAGCTCCCTCCAACGATCAGAAGAGGTTCTTGCAGATATTGACCATCAAATCATGAGACTTAATAGTGCTGGCGGCAAATATACATTCCTTGCAATTAAGGTTATAATATAAAGTAAGGTAGAGGTAACGCCCATCGACGTCCTCTATTATATTTCCTCCATTGATAACTCCTCTCTAATATGAATGCTTTCAATTCTCGAACAATTGTCAGAAATTGAAATCTTGTTCGTTTCTTGCAATTCTCTTTTATTTGTGAAGAAAACGAGAGTAAAAAAACCTAAGTAGATAAATAAAGTAAAAGTTATTAATCTTTACACTGCAATTTTTATACTTTTAGTGTGTCCTATTGAATTAATTCAATAAATTTTAGGGAACATTCATGATACATGTTGAAAATTTTACTCTATCAGTATCAGTTGAAAATATCTCAAATATTTTTTTTTCTTCCCCCCCCCCCCCTACTTTTCATTCAGTTTGATCGAAGAAGGTTATTTCTTCAAAGACATGAGTTATATTTCATGTTACATTGACGATGGAATAAACTTATTATGTGGTGGTAAAACTAACTGCTAGCAGGTGGACACGTAGTGAAATCACAAACCTCTTATGATCTGATACCGCACGCTGCCACCGCAGAGTCGTCCGCTCTACTTTTCTGTGGCGAAAAGTACCGTCTTGAAGATCCATTGTCTGTATTATTTCTAGACTGTATACAAGTGAAATTTTAGTTGATAAAACGTAAAATTGCAAAGGGTTTGTTATGTGATTGAGGACAAGGATTGAACTACATTAGTTAGTTTTATACCTAAGTGTATTTGATTTAGATTTTTTTCAAGGTTCCTCAGTGACAAATAAAACATGCTACCTCATCAATATTTACATGTATGTACTTTTATACTTAATAAAT
Source organism: Saccostrea echinata (assembly GCF_033153115.1). Lineage (NCBI taxonomy): Eukaryota > Metazoa > Mollusca > Bivalvia > Ostreida > Ostreidae > Saccostrea > Saccostrea echinata. The sequence goes on from NW_026889764.1 coordinate 8,595,383, forward strand.
AGGAAATAAACCTCAAGCATCTTGAATAATTCAAATTATTAGTTATTTTATCTCATTTTCTTAACATTATGTATAGTAGTATGCATAGAATGGAATATATACACTTTCGCTTCTATAATTTTTGATTCAAAATTTATCTACGATGTTTTATTTTATGAACATTTTTTTTTATATTTCAGAACTCAACTACGGAAGGCAAGAACCAAGTTTGTATGTAAAAGAAAACACCTGAGAAATGTATTATCTCGTTATATTTCTAAAAGTACTTTATCCATTATTGGTTTCGGTATTTATTTCAAGATAATATTTAATTAGAAAAATACAAAATGATCTCCATTGAATAGTAACAACACTTTGTTTTTTAAAAAAAAAATCATTGAAATAATTATTCTTCCTTGTGTTTTCTTTCTTCTGGAGGTCTGGTTGAGATTTTGCACTGTTTTGGACAGTACAACATAATTAATATCCTTAATAACTAATAAAACAAGCCCTGTCAGGTAAACCAGGAACGGGACTCGTCACTCCCGTGTAGGTTAGAACAGGTAGTTTGCTCTTTGATGTACAACTCATATATCTTTGTGTACAACACATTGCAACAGGCCTGTCACAATACTGGAACTGGTTTCCATCCTATAGGTCATTAAATTCCATTTTTGAATGAGGAACATCTCCTCTTTAGAACATTTACGTGGATTTTGTGTGTCTCTCTCAGCCTGATCATGTGAAAATCGCGCTTTCACCTCTGAATGACTATGGTTTAACTGCTGTCTGATCCAAACTTGGCACTGTCTAGAAATCTTTTTTGCATTTCTCATCTTTAGCGAAAACACTGACACCGTTCTAAATGATTAATTATAACATAATGTTTTATGTCACTTTATTTATAGTGATATTTTTTCTCTGTCTTTTTGATAAGGAGATGTTCGAGTTGCAAGTTTTGGTCATTAACAGACCTTATAACAATGGATTCATAATTTTACCTCTTAATTACCTATTTATGACATTGTTTGAGTCATTCAACTGCGTATATTTCACTATTTACACGATTATAATATGAAACTGAAATTCATTTTTAAAGTGCCCTCTTTGAAAACAGAAATACGAGGTAGACAGTTTACTGGAAATATCATTTAAATAGACATTAACTTACTATTCTTAGCAGAATATTGTGGCGATAAATATGAATTATTCTAGGAATAATATCTAAAAATTTTCTAAAAGCTAGTCTAACAAAAATTTGTTTCTAATTATGATTAGTAGACTGAAGAATTGAACATGTGATTAACGGTAAAAGTATGGTTTATGGTGTATTTGAAAAGTAATTTTCCTTAGAAAGTGTATATTAATATCTCATCACGTACGTCTAAGTAACAGTCAATACACGAGCAAGGTGATAAACAAAGATTTCATAATTTTTTCAATTTTAAAAGACCATAATTGGCCAGACGTTATTACCGACAACGAGAAGATAAAACTTGTGAAAAAATGACGCAAGACCCCCAAGGAAAAACCTACTTTATAGTAGATTTTACCCCTTTTTTCCACTCCGGGTAACCGCCAAAGTATGGCTGAAATACCGTCGACTAGGCGTAAAACAATAAACAAACAATCAATCCATCAATCAATCAATCAATCCACTCCGGATTAATTTATGGCAGACCATTCTTTGTAATAATTTGTAATATTTGAATATTAATGTAATGTAATATTAATTATCACTAATAAAGTATACGTATTCTTTTTGTAATGAAATCTCTCTTGGTATCAGTCCATAAATTGGTACCCTCTCCCCGTGTCTCAAGTTCCATTGTGTGAAAACACCCATAAAAGAATCACCAAAAGCATTGTTTATGAATATTCGAAGGCTGATCAATGACACTTTAGACGTATACTGTCTTGTACTTGTTCCTTTTCGTGTTGTACTTTTGGCTTTCGTTAACAGAATTTAGCTTTGACTACTTCGTCCGTTGCATTGATATTTCGAATGAAATTTTAGCATTCTTTTGATGTATCGGGTTTCTGTGAAATGGGAAAGGGAAATATTTTCCCGATATTTTGTCTTGATTTGTTAAATAACTTGAAAAGTTAGTACAATGTGTTTACATTTGTAAACTCGGATTTCTAAAAATGTGCTATCTCTGGGTCATCCTCTCCATGATTTTGAAACGTTATTTGTGTGCATTTTTATTCAAAGAAACGAGCAAACATTTGTAAAAATGGAGTGAAGACTCAGAGATCATTAAAAATGAACTTTTCCCCAAAAAATCCCATTGTGTTAATTCTGTGCTTTATTGTGGTTTTAAAATCCACATTGTTTGTGTAGCGATGATAGCGCAGTAGCATGCGTTACCCGTCCACTGCATTGGATTCGAGAAGTTCTTGGTTCTTTCATCGCTATCATCGCATGGAGCGTTAATTTTTTTCTTCTTTTTTCAGTTTAAACTTCTTTTGTCAGTTTAATTTTATGTACTAATTTATTAAAATTTTAAAAATAGATAAATTTTGATTCAGTTGCACCGAGAGCGAAAGCAATTCTTACAACCAGTTTTCTACTGAAACTTTGATAAACACATTTTGCATTTAACTTTACCCTATTATCTTATAGGTGTTTATTATTTAAGTGAAGCGTTACTATGTTATCGTAACTATTAATGTAATCGGACTTAAATATTACAATTTAACAAAGTATTTCAAACTAAATTTAACATTTTCTTATGTCTGTATGTGCGTAGTCCAGCTGTGGTCAGCCGACCAAATCATGGACATTTAAGCTATTATGTTTCGAACACATGATTTCTGCAGATCACATGCCAAATACGCCCATCTTCTTAGGATAAGATTATCATTATTTAGAGCACTACTCCTTATTTAGAGTCTACTAAAACACTTATTCCTAACAATACCCCATTAATCGGGTTCCTAGTACTGGTGTTTTTCACGTTCACTCATATAAGTACAATTAAAACATTTTTCCATTTCGCATAAATTTCACAAGTATTCTCATAATTAACTTCAACAGGACGCGATCGGAATATGATATAATATATGATGTAAGTTCTGAATTCACTTGTCACATTTTCTATTTGAATATAGGAAAGATTAGCCTGGAAATAACTTATTTTCCTTCAAAATGTTTGTGATTTTCGTGAATTTGATAATTGACGATCCAATCAAATTTCGGGAACTTAAGGCCAGGTGCGGGCGGTAACTGCCAATTCCGCTTTTGTGTTTTAACATATGTTTAACATCAAAGTAATTTCTTCTCTAAATTCAAATTATTTAATGAATTTTGCATTAAATATCGGTAAATTTAGCATATTTGTACTATTTAAACATTTTATTTGATATAGATTTTTATTGCATTACTCTGATTGGACGGGAGTTCAAACTTCCTATCTACGAACGGTAAATTTGGGTTTTTATTTTATTTAATACGTGCAGTTTTTTTTTATTGAAGTGACTTTATTTCACGATAAAAACAATTTGACAGGAGGAAAATTTCAGAGACGTATTTTCCCAAAAATAAATTGGTAATTATAGATGATGACCATATCCTCATCTGACGTCATAATTGTTCATGTTGAACACTGATTTAAATGCTAATTAACGCATAATTTTAATTTTCTGACAATAAACGATTGAACGGGTACAAGTAAGAGGAAATGATCACAGTGAATACAAATTGTATATTCTTTCTCAAGCCTTTTTCGTAAGAACGACCCCAGAAATAAATAAATAAATAAATAAATAAATAAATAAATAAATAAATAAATAAAAAACAAACAAACACCAAAAACCTCATGAACGAATAAACTTTTCTCCACCTTTCCTATACGTATTTTTCCTGTGTTATATATTTTAACGAATGATTTTTTTTTCATATTAAAATAAGGGTCTCTTTTGCTTTAGAAGTGAAAAATTATGGCGTACACTCATGTATTATATATAATACTGAAAAAAAATGAATAAAATTATGCACTTTAAACGAAACTAATTTAAAAGATAAATAAAACAAGAATTAAACTGCAGAAGAAACAAAATAGTCCTCCGCATCATGTGCTCGCAAATGGATACGGTTTCCGGATGTCTTGGACCTAATCAACTGTGATCGCCAGCAGACAATAACAAAATTGTTTCGCCATCATAATATTTTTTTCGTTCCCTAAAATGCTGAATTGAACATGAGGTACTAGATGTGTTCAGTAACAATACAATGAGTGAACAGTACATCGCTCTTCATTTAAAAAAAAAAAAACAAAAAAAAAAACAAAAAAAAAACTCCACTGAGAAAAACAATATGGGGCAACGTTCGAAACACAGACAAAATATGTGTCCTCTTTAAAATTCTAAAAAGTTATATTTGACAATGAGTTGTGTAGGCGACAATATGCACCTAACTTCACTGTACATATTGTCGTCCAGCGGCACATCTTGTCGCCGGCTGAAGAAATATGTATATATATTGTCGCCGGCGACCATATGTGCCTACCCTCACTGCACATATTGTTGCCCTACATTTAGGGTTGTTTAAGGATTATTTTGGGTAGTTTTTTGAAAGTAATTAATGTGTAAGTCACACAGAATTGTCACGTAGACACATTATATGAAGTACAGTTGTCCGAGTTTCTCTCTGTGTATATTGATATGCGTGGGTTTACACAAAAATGGTATTGAAATCGAAAATTACATCTTTAGGTCTTCCTCATGCGATTGCATGTTCACTAAAAGAAAGAAAAATGTTTTAACTCACAACTGTCATTTTTAACACGAATGAAGCAGTTGAAATAAAATACTATTTTCATTAAAATACAATTTGTTCCGTAAATAGAGAGAATGATACAATTAACATGATTAATATAAATTCATTTAAAATGCATGTATAATGAATATTTCTTTCTCCAGTCCCCCTTTCTTTCTCCGACCCCAGTAAAATATTCTTCAAACAACATTTTGGAGGACAAAATAGGTAATTTTTTGCAGCATACATAGTTGCTGACCACAATTTTTGCTAATATGTAAGGTACATTTTGTCGCCCATTCTGCAGGGAGAAAAACAGGCTCATCTCGGCACATATTGTCGACGTGTCAGTACAATATGTATGTACCGTTGGATATATATAAATCCAGTGAGGCTAGGTACATATCAATATGTACCGATGGACGACAGTATGTGCAATGAGTGTAGACACATATTGTCGCCGGCGACAATATGTACAGGACAACAAAATGTACATTCAAAAATTGTCGTGAGCATGGTAATAATTGTGTAAAAGAATCTGTGCACTTAATAAATGTTCAAAGAAACGTATTTCTGTTATATAGTATAATCGTGGGCGGCTGGTTAATTTGTTCGAAATATTTCAACCTGAAAAAAAAAAGAAAAGAAAAAATATAAAAACATATGACGACCTGTTGTATGTCCTTCAGAAATTAATTAATCATTGAACAATACACTAGTTCATGTATGAAAAATTGTTTACATATGAGGACATGGTTTGGATGTCGATCACTCTTATATATTGTATCACCCGGACAACCCACTCCTTGGCAATTGTCACAATATGTTAGATACTGAGAATGCAACAAAGCTACATCTAATTTTATTTGAAAACAATAGCAAATTTTTCATGCATTAACACGTCATGTGCAAGATTTACCAATTATTGTGATAGAAAATGTGGTCATATATGGTTTTATAAGCTTGTTATCGAAAATATCAATGACGTCTCAAAGCAGAGAAATGGGAATATCTGAAAATATCTGTATTTCAATTTTAAATGAAAATACATCTTCTGGAACTCCTCTGAGATTTGCACATAAGACCAAGCATTGTTAGTATATATTAAATTGACCCTCAACCATCTGAGCCGTGTATTGTCTATTTATGTGAAACATGACAGCATCTCATCATAGAGAATGGACATTTTGAAGTTTAATTCTATAATTACCCCTTTCTATGTAATTCTGATGTATTTGAATTTTGATAACATGCTGATTTTTTTTTTAATTTTTACCAGGGTTCAGCAGCAAACAACAACGCAAAACAAAAAATCATCTTTAGTTGTCGTTTCGATACACGGCCTTGTGAAAATAAAGTAAAAAACGAAGAAAGAAAAAAGGTGACAAGGTCTTATAATTTATTGACCTTTCTAAACAGTATATTTTTCATTTGAAGTAAGCAAACACGTGAATATGAAATTAAATATTATTATTGTACTTTTAACACAATCCCATTATACATTCAACGCGACGAGATTGTAAGGTCACCTTCGTTAAGACAATAAAACTCTTTTTAAAACATATATCTGGACAAAAATGATCTCAATTTTTATATTCCTGTTTGGACAGCTTGCCTTGTCAAGAATAATTATCAACCAGCATTAAAAACAGACAGTTTCGTAATTTGAAAACATCTATTTGAAAGGTAATAAATTTGGTTATTGGATAGTTATGAAGAATATGTCTGTCAATATCATGCTAGAGACCAATCTCCCTTGGTACCGGTCCATAACATGGCCCCTTCCCCACGTGTCTCAAATTCCGTCGTGTGAAAACACCCATAAAAGGATCACAAAAAGCAATATTTAAGACTTCTATGAATATTCGAAGGGTGATCAAAGACACTTGAGAAGTACTGTCTTTTAGTTCTTCCTTTTCGAGTTGAACCATTGACTCTCATTAACAGAATTTAACTTTGTCTACCTTCGTCCTTAGAGTCAAATGGATATGTTAAAAATTGCAAGTTCCGTAAAAGATTGACATTTAATTGAGCCGCTTAATCAGGAAAACCTCGATAACTGACACAATTTTTAATTTTCTTCCAGTAATAAACACTCGATGACATAGAAAGGTATATGCATTTAAAGATATTTACTACCTGACAGATTTAAGTTCATTTCATATATCTGTCCCAAACCGTCAAATCATTAATGATATGAATATTACAACACTAAGCCAGTTTGACTTTTTGTCAGCTATATTAATCATTGAACTTGAATTTGTTTATCTTCCACGGCAAAAGTGCTACATGATAGATAGACAAATTAAAAATTAAAAGACATAGTAAAGAATGTAAATTACAATATGACTTTATCGCTTTGTTACCGTAGATACTATCTCAGATATATTCTTTTATTCAGATGTCTTTATACTTATTTTCATCATTAAGAGTCAAGGTTTTAAACATTTCACTTTCTTGTGCGTCTGTAATTATGGCAATAATTGGTTAAATGCCCGTCAATTCTACAGAGCGATATCTTGTATGAGACTTCTCTTTCTCTTCCTTCTCGTCAGGCCACATGGCCAAACTTTGGTCTCCAAAAGTCCAACCAAATCCTTTCTCTATCATTTCACATACTTGATGTAATTGGTAGAGAATCTATCCGTCAAAAGCAGGTATTTGGGCCGCGGGTTTGTGTTTATGGTGTGTCTTTTTTAGACAGATATGAGTTTTGATTAAAGTTTCACAAGGTTTTAAGTCTTGTAAAAATCTTCATCAATGCTATCTTTTCGAAATATCTGTGCGTTTTTCTCATTTATCAATGATCTTTTCCGATATGAATCTAGATTTTTTTCGGAGAGACAGAAAACAATTGAAAGTTTTAAGCCAATTGTGTTTTTGTGGGAAAAAAAAGAAAAACTCGAAGATCTCGCACCATGTGGAGAATTAAAAGAATTTGATACTAGAGATCACGTTGTTCATGCTTTTCGATTTTTTTTAACTTTTGATTTCTTTTCCATAATTGTTCTGTTAAGTTTGGTATACAATGTGTCGAGGCCCCTTTGTTTGTGTCACTCTTCCTATGACAGAGTCATTACCAAAAACAAATAGCTTTCTCACTCTTTTTAAGACCCTTTACTTATCTTTAAAGCATACCTGGGAGTTGTAATCCGAGAAATGCTTCACGTGTATGCAATATCACTTTAAGGGGACGCTCAGATTTGCTTAATTCTATTGCATGATCGTATCACCATTGGAATGCAGACGAGGGAGATTTAAGGGTCTAAATTTGGGTAGAAATATACAAAATGAATTCCAATCAACATGTTTCCTGATAAGACATAAGTGAAGTAATCGAAAAGGTATCGCTTATATAACAAGAATGATGCAAAATCAATATAAATAACTCGGATCTCTTTTATATTGACTCCAGTGATACATTAGTGTATTACAATGCATGCATGCTTCAATTTAATTTTGCAATCAGTGATAAATCTTAGTTATGGTATTTTTATTTCCTAATTCTTATAAGAGATTTAAATATGTTAATTCTTACAAACTTGAGCCTTACACAACATATTTACAATTACCAAGTTGTATAAAATGACTCCCGTTTTCTGTAATTAATATTGATCAGTAACATTTGCCTGAGAATTAAATTCAAAGCAAAGGAACTAGTCCTAGGGTTTGTATCCCTCTTCCGCAGACAATTACTCACGAATACAGAGAGAGTGAAAGATCAGGGTCCAGTATCTGAAAGAATTTATTTAGCTGTTTGAGAACTTTGGTCAAACAGAGACCCGGATTTATCTTTTATTTTATACTGTTGTAAAGTTCCCTTAAGGTCTCTTTATGAATTAATAAAAACATTGACATTCTCCGGGCTTTAAAGATGTGCAAATGTACATGCGATTCTTACCTTATTTGTTGACTGTTTAATGTAGAAAAAAATGTAAACAAAGAAACATGATTATGCTCATAGAAAAAAGTAACTTTTAAGACATTAATACATGTAAATATCTGTGATAATAAACTAGCAAGAATGATGATAATTCAAACACAATGTAATTTTTTGCGAATCTTTGGTTAATAATATGAATTTTATTAAATATACTATCTGTTTAAGGAAGCTTATATTAAAGGATTTTGATTTTTTTCTGAATTTTAGCAGAAATGATTAATTTCACTGAATATATATATATATATATATATATATATATATATATATATATATATATATATATATATATATATATATATATATATATATATATATATATATATATATAACGTATCCTCCTTGTGACATTTTGCATTGCATAGTCTGATAGACAATCAGAATAGATTAACTAATTCACATCTATTGATATGCACGGAAACGTTTAAAATTCATTTTCTTATTCTTGTAAAATTTTCCTAATTATCCATTAGTGGAAATAATCCATAATGCTTTCATAACAAGAGAAAAAGAAGAATTTCTCTTTTTCTAGGAAAACAGCTTTACAGTTTCCTGTAATAATAACTATAAAACTGCAATCTTTTGAATTGTAGGGCATCAATTAAATTCAAAGAGAGAGCGTAAAAATCAAAATAATGCTCCAAATGATAATAATTTTAAAATATTTTCATAGAATTTTAAAATACTTTCATAGAATTTTCAATATTGTTATGAAATCTCTCATAAACTATTAAGCCCTTTTAAATTTGGCAATAGTGAAAAAATTCCCCAAAGCTTCTTTTCTGAACAGTGTATAAGTATTCTTAATTAAGATAAAGATTTTACCATAATAAAACAAATTTTAACATAAAAAAGTAGTAGATAATGAGGGAATTGATTTTTTGGAATATATATATATATATATATATATATATATATATATATATATATATATACATTTTCATATATATATATAAGCAAATTCTTTATCATAATTTGTGTCACAACATTATCATTGACTTCATAAAACACCTCATAAGCCTTTCTGTTACAGCAGTATTGCAAACTCATGCCTTATATAAATCAAGCTAACAGCATCTCCAGTGAGATTCAGCTTTATACCCGCTGATTTATTGTCTATGTGGTTAAATATTTTCCCCGTTTTGGACACTGTTTTGACTCTTGAGAAATACTGATCATTTGTCTTCTCAGGGCTACACCTGTGACTACCTATAAATCCTCTGATTGAATTTGCTATTGTGCACGACATTTTCTGGGTAATGTCAACTTCTGTTATGTTGAAAATGGATCGAAGACATATTTTAGGAATATACTGAACAGTCTACAAATATATTCCATTATTAAAATTTCCTCCAAAACTTAACTTTTAAATTTTTTTCAATGTATTAGTCTCCCAAACGAAAAATAAAACAGAAAATTTTTGAACTCTATTGATTTGATTTCCAAAGCATTATACATTTATGCTTTGAAATAATGATTGTTAAGCCACCTTAATAATCTCTGTCCTCTCTTATGAGCATGTCTGCGATTAAACATTGATAATTTCTACTCCGAATTTCTGTTTTGCCTTTTTATTGGTATTTTGAATTCTCTGCAACATTATTTTTATTTTAACTAATCGTAAATAATTCTCCATGTTGTAAAATCATCCCCATTGTTTGTTATTTAATCTCTTTCTAAATACCGAACCCCTTTATCGAAATCTTGATGGTTCAAACTGGATCAGTGGCATTTTTTATTCTTCTATAGCTCCTTTTCCCTCCACTGCTTTTAGAAGTATTAAAAAATAAATATATATATGTATGCTTTTGTATATTTTATTTATAACAAATTGTAACAACCTGAAAGGGTTGTAAAGCACCTTGGATTCGACATATCTTAAGTTGGACGTTCAAATAAATTATCAATAACTTAAAAAATAAATAAATGATATTTTACAAATGTTGAACATGGAGACAAATGGGTTTAACATGAATAAAATCATGTTCGAAAATGTGGTATGACAAAAATAATATACAACATATATTTGGTATTGACATTTTCATAATTGTACATGTCAATTCATGAAATACAAAAATAAAGTTTTTGTTGATGCAAAGTATTCAAACATGTCGACAATGGCATCACAACAATTTGTCAACATTTCAAAATTGGCAAAAACTTCATCCTAATCACAAAAACCACAAATGAATTAGGGACAAAAAATTGCTATGAGTTCTAATACAATCTTGAGACAACAATAGGAGATTCTTCAATTTTCTTCGAACTCAACGACATTGTGGAGATTCAAACAAAATAAATGCTACGTCTACCACGGCTTTCCGCCATACTCTAATTAATCTGTATTTGCACATGTACCCGTAAAACACAGAAAATTGGGATTATGCTTAAATGCCTATAATCTCTCAAACAAATGCAAGCAAAACATGAGGGGATGAAAAAATCTCTCAAAATGTACGATAAAATGAAATTTACACACTCTCTCTCAGACACACATATCACATACTGACAAAATTATTTTTGGGACCTGTTATGCAAAATATACAATAATTTTGTAAGTTCTACTGGCATAAAATAAAATGTCACAACCTTGGAGCTCGCATTCGTTCAATCGCTCACACATTCGCCCATCACACTCACCTACAATCATTCCTCTTATCTTCCTTTCATTGGTCAATAAATAATATAAACACAACCTTGAACGACTGAAAATTGTCCATTAAACAAATACTAATTTCTTATGGCCTTGTCGTAATCTGTATCGGATTTGAACGTCATTGGTTGGTGGTAAAATTTCATGTCCGTGATAATTTACATCACATTCTGTTTTCTCTCCCTCGCAAAGCTCAAAGTCAAAAGCATTCACCAGAGACAGCATAAACCATTTTGCTTGGCAGATGGCATACTTTTTGCCTGGACACAGTGAACCGAATGCCAAGATGGGGTTCTTCACTTCTTTTCCATTCTTGTAAAATTTGGCATCAACGAACCTGTCATATTTGTATTCCTGTAACAGACAAAAAGGAAGATTTATTAGATATGCATTACTCATGTCGTTCAACAGACAGTGTCTCATTTGCATGTATCAGAATTTTTGTAAGTGTATTTTAATGACAGCAAAGTTAATATCACACTTACGTCAGGGTTTTCGAAAATTTCTGGGTCCTTGTGAATGGCTGGAGGATACATGGCTACTTTGTCTCCTTTTCGTAGGCTGTATTTCTTTCCATCTTCTGTTTCGAATTCGGTGTCTTCAGCCACTGCCCTGACCATAAACACACCACCAGACACTCTCAGAGTTTCTTTAGTAATGCTGTCTGTAATGTACACAATAATCAGTCGTAAGTACACGTCTTTGAAACTAGTTCTAGAGATAAAAATTTCTGAACCTATTTTTAAAATGAACAAGTATTGCAAATCAATTACTTACCAAGAATAGGTAGACGGTCAACATCCTCCAAACTGAGTTCAACTTCACCATCTTCGTTGACATTGTCCTCTCTCTTTTCGATGACTGTTTGAACCTCCTCTCTGAGTGCTTCCAATGCCTCGGGATGTTCCATCAACTGGTAGATAGCCCAGAAAGCCATTCTGAACGTGTTGTAGTTGACGTGGAGGTATACAAGGTTGTGTCCGATGATGTCCTGCTCCGTCTGTCCGTGTTCCAACATGAAATTCACGGAAAATCTAATGTATTCAGACAAGTCCTCTCTCTGGAGAAAGTCTTTGGAAGTTGGTTGATCGCAAAGAAACTTGAGAGACTTCAGAGCTTCTGGGAACATGTTAGCCGGCATTCCAAGCCAGAGGTAGTTGAAATATTTGTGAAAAGTATCGAAGTGCTTAAATACGGTATTAGGCTCAAATGGAGTTTGCTTGTCCATTTTACCAAAAATTGTGAAGAACAGAGCAGAAAACAGGGTTTTAGCATTGAAAGATCTTAGTCCATCAGTGTGCCAATCAGGTTTCAGTGCATCCATTTCAGTTCTTTCGTTAACATCAACATATGCGTCATTGAGGTATTTGGCATATTGGTGCATTCCCTTGTTGAGGTATGGTCCCCTGACTCTTTTGCCAGCCTCCTTGATCATATTCCGGGCGTCCACGAGAGCAAAGCTGAAGACGTTATGATTCACCTGTCGCTGAATTGCATCAAAATCAAAGTTTTTCTCCTTGACCATCCTTTCGTATGAGTGGGGGTCCATTAGGATTGTTAAATGCTGATGGAAAAGACGAATTGTAAAAATGTCTCCTAATTTTTTCTGTGTGTCGTGGAGGAATTTCACGGCATTTTTATGGAACTGTTCTCCGTTTCCCCATATAAAGTGGCCCTTTGGAATCGGGGGCTCGTTTTCTTTCCTGGAAAAGCATAAATCATGAAATTAATAGTTTTTAAGCAATCTGAATATTGTAGAAATTTTATGCTGATGATTGTTAAGCCTTGGTTCTTGTTTGCAACTCATTAAAATACACTGTCAGCTATCCATTCTGGACTTGGTTTATTTCTTATAACAAGCAAAAGCTAGTCTTTGTTGAAATGACAGCTTTTTGAAATCATAAATCTTTAATAAAATTGTGAGTAACCACTCTGACAGGATGAAGACTAGACTATAACATCACATTTAACACCTGAAGAACCAAAAATAAATGTAGAATATCTATATTTAGAGGGGGGAAAAGGCAAAGATAATTTACTTACCGTATCCTAAATAGGAATTTAAAGTAAGCGGCTACTATCAGCACAACTAATACACCAATGTAAACTGTGATTGGAATCATTCTGATTTCTTCTTTGATATAGCAAAGTCTCTTGTAAAGTAAATCCGTGAGAATAAAAACGTTCAAATGCGTATGGAATTTTCCTTTGCGATGAATTTACAACCTGTTGAATTCACAACCCTCTCGAAGATCTTTTTTCTTCTATTCTTTATATACCTGAAAAACAAAGAAACCAAAGAATAAATACATTGTTGAATCACATAGTTACGAAGGCACTATATATAAACTTTAGGCAATGGAAAAGATGACCGTTTAATTAATCTTACAAATATGATCCTCTAAAGTATTCGAAAATCGTACTAGGGGATTATCTCGATATTAAAATGCAGTTATAGCTTAGACATGTGGACTTTTTTATTCCCTAATAATAGAAGCGAATGGCATTTTTCACATATTACTCATATACAAATAAGTGGAACTGTGCTGTTTCAGAAATTCCCCTTAGCGCGTTATTACAACTCTCCAGAAGAAGACAACCCCCGGAAATAAAAGAGCCACTCGAGCACGAGGAATTGTTTACATTTAGTGACCGCCTCTCACAAAACGGAAGAATACTTAAACTGCATGAATAAATGAAATAGATCAGCTGAAGGTATATCGATATACAATAAATGAAAACTTAACGGTAAAAGCACAGTTACGCACAAAATGAAAGTAATACGAAAGTGGCACGTGTTGTCAATAACTACAACTAGCCGGCAAGGGTGAAATTAAGATCCCATGGAAGACAAAAAAAAAATAAAGTCCATTTAGAAAAAAATATGATAGGCACAAGTATAAACTAAGTCCACATGTTTTAAGAGACTGCAAGTTTGTTACTTTTTTTTTTTAGTGAGGTGAAACTTACTGTCTCTAATGCAGAGTATGATCATTTACTAACTCGTGTTTGAATTTATATTTTCGTAGACAGGCGGGGCTAACGTACACACTTAAGCTCCGCCCCTTCTCGAGCATGAATGAGAGAATCGTATTTCCGCTCTCTTTAATACTATACGACAAATGGTAGCCTTTAATACACAATTTGTATTGTTGCCTAGTCGTGTTATTCACGCAGGGATGTAAGTGTGTGCGTAGACGATAAGTATCATCGTTGTATAGGATTTTCTTTCTTGAAGTTTTAATTCATTCTGAATAATGGTTTGTCACAATGGTTTTAGAGCAATTGAATTTTTTAAAGAAAATCTACTATTCATTGATTGCAAATTCAATTTTAGGTGCAAAATAACATTTCTTATATTTAATGATTTTTTTTTTTCCTGGTGTATTCCGAAGTCTGGAAATCATTTGCTGATTCTGCTATTATTTCTGTGTTTAAGGCTTTTTTTTCGCAAAAAATAATAGTTTCGAGAATTTATTTTAGAAGTTAGTTTTCTGCATGATTGTTTGCTTTTACTGAATAAATTATAAAAAATTATAAAGATATTCATTTCTCCAAAGCTTTGTGACAAAATTCATTTGTGCTTGAATTTAATCCAAAAAAAAAAAAAAAAAAAAAAAAAAAAAAATTAAAGAACTGTCTCAGATTCTGAAATTCATTATCGGTGATTTGATAATCCGGATTCATAAAGAAAGACATGTTTGAGTTGAGAAATCAAACCTGGTTGTTTAAGTCCAATACGTACAATCAATATGAAAATCAATAATAATTCGAGAATGAACTTTGCGATTGTTTTATATGCAATACATTGAAACTTTATATATTCTGTTACATCATGAATAAAAATAAGACAATAAAAATACTGATTGTGACTAATTGATTTTGAAAGTGTTTATTATTTGCTATAGAAGTTATATGTGTGTGGAAATTTATGAACCGGGAAATTTATCTTCCAGAGTTCAATTATAAAAGATACAAAAGTAGGCGATGCTGTGGTGAATTTTGAACTTTTTTTAAAACTTCAATTACCCCCGCACATCAATGATTCCTGTTTGGGTATTCCTAAAATCGATTTTGAAAATCTAGCCAGTCGCCACGATTTTCAAAATTCAGGACAATATCACTGTATATTTCATGGACAATACCGTTGTATATTTCATGTACTTTTATCAGGCTGGGGTATAACTTTCACTTTCTTCACGAGAACTTCTCCCTCCCGCAAAGACTCTCGGTGTGAATTGTTCGATCTAGACGCCCCCCAAGAAGGAAGAAGGGATAACCTAATTCAGGTCAATCATAAACACTTAATAGTGAAGTAGGGTTATAGTCCTAAATTACCTCTGTATTTTGCAGGTTACAATTTCAAGAGTTTAAAAGTTCACTATTGTATGGTTATTATTATTATTATTATCAAGGATAAATTTGCGTTAAAAAAAATCAGTATTGTATAATAAAAAAGAAATTCATAGATTTATTTATCGATTAAAGCGAATACTCCACAAGTGCATTTATAATAAACATTTGATTCAATGAACTATAACAACATTTCCTTATTTTTTTCTTCCGTATACACGATAGATTTTCCGAACACTTGTATTGCGCCACATTCACCAATTAGATTAAGCTGGTTTACATGCGGGGGTTTCTACTTCAAGGCTAAGGCTTTTGATAATTTTTTTTATCTCTGCCTCATTGATTCGGAGGAAAACAATAAATAACATGTGCTGTGTTGCTATTACTAATCCGCCCCCCTCACTCTATTAACCTGTCCTTCCCTTTCGAGTGACCCCCAGCAAACCAGGGTTAACAAAGCTTACTTTTTTATTATGAGTAAGTACACTAGCCACCGAAGAAAGCCTATCACCTTGATCTTGAATTTTGGGGGAAGTTTAACGGTGATTAAGCCATCAACCAGATGCATACAGCACCAAATAACACACAGTAGCATAGGTACTGAAAGTCAAAGCGTAGAAACTTTCTTTGAAATTTTTAACCCAATGTATCGAAACTTGTAGATCTGTGTTTCCTATGATGTCATAGTTACCTATTGTGGTCACAGTGGTGTCAATATAAATTAATATCGTGTGTCATATTTAAGTATACTCCAAAAAAGCAAAGATATCTCTATTAAAAAATGGTATATATGCGTAAGATTATTTTCTTTTAAACTGTCGTTTTAGATATAGTTTAAACTATATTTTGTTTGAAAATTTCTAGCAAGAAGCACAAGCTTACAGTAAAAGAAAATCAAAAAGAATTAAAAAATCAGTTACATAACTTATAATTATCCGTCTATTTCGTTTGTAAGCGATTTATAATAATGCAGGTAAATTGAGAAGTATATATGGAATTCTACAAACATGTAAAGTTTGAATTGTAAAAGAACATGATCGAGAAAAAAAGGCGTTTTAAATTTGGAAAGTAGAAAATATTTTTTCACAAAAATTTACGAGTATGTTTAAAGAAATGCCTCATTATTATAAATTTGAATAAAGGCAATTCTGTTGAAATTTTCCCCAATTTTATGTATTTGGATAGACTTGTCTTTATAAACTTTAAGAAAAGTACAACTGCACTTAAAAAATGAAGAATAAATTATTTTACTTTACATCCACCAAAGCGCACATATCTCCGAAATATGCATTAAGCTAATAATATTATTTTTGTCAAATCTTTGAAGCTTACACAAGATCTCTAAATTAAAGGAGTTGGTACTAGTTCGATTCTACTTGTATCTACATATTTATTATCCCAATATATTACATGTACTTGTGTATTAAAAAACGGGAGCGGAAATGCGCTTTATAAACACTTCATAATATTTTTGAAATGTCAAATTAGCAACGTGAATATATCTTTTATCCTTTTTTAATATTAACTATCAATTAAAGAAAATTTTTAAGCTTGTCAAATTTTCCATTAGTTCGCCAAATTGTGACTAAAATTGGCAAAAAATATCAGTCGCTAATTGGAGGGTGTCCAATTAAAAACATGCTGTTTGACTCATAGTTTTGGTTGGCTCAAATACAAGCTGCCACTCATGTTATCCAAGGCCAAATACTTGAAGGCATAAGAACGAAGGAAATGTTAAATAATGTGTAATGACGTGTAATATATAAACCAACGGAAAATGCCGATCAGTGACGAAGTAAACAAACTCATTGAAAAGAGTCATTGGCGATATTGTCCGGAAAGTGACGAATTCCTTCGGAAGTGTATCACAGCCTACATCATAAATTTGATTGTTTACGTAGATGTGAAAAGATGCTGTTCGTAGAAAGGGGGACCACCGCAACTTTTGATAAATTCAATTAATATATATGCTTTGTTTTTAATTTTCAAATTCCTCTTAAGTTATTCGAAAAATTTCACTTCAAACGTTTTAACGTCAGGATCTAACATTGAAAATGCCAACTAGTTAAAAATCGTGCAAAACTTGCTTCTTCTTTATAATTGGCGCTAATTCGTTTTTATTTCTCTTGTTCAGTTAAAATTAGCTCCAATTTGGGCGTGAAAATTTACTGTAATAGATTTGGAATTCCTCCTCCTCTCGAAAGAAATGTAAATTATGATAAATGTTACAATTTTCTCACATCAGCATTTGCGTAAGAAATTCTCAGCATATACTTTATTTTCAACCGGTGCAAAAAATGTGAGTGTGTTTATTATTAGGTATTCGTGGTACAGTGAAATTAATGACATTTCAAAAATCATTGCGTTTCATTAAAAATAAACCATTTTAACAACAAGAAAAACAGGCATAACATATGATGTGAATTGTAGATGAACTTTCAGCATTGGAAGGAAGGGGATGCCATATCCCGATGTATTTGTATCATTATGTATGTGCTGAAAAGTCGACAGAGATGGTTGCATGGCCTAGTTCGCTTTTAATCATGATTCCTATAATGAGTTTCTAGGTGTACATTATTATGTTTCGGAAACACACCACCAAAAAATAAATAAATAAATAAATATAAATAATTTATTTTAAAAAAAATGTGCGGCTGAGATTTCAGAGAATTTTACTTGAAATCAAAAAGGAATACATTGAAATAAATGTACATTATGATACATGTAACATTGGAAATATAATCCGAAAACTTATCAATTATTTTTGTCTATGTTCTTAGTCCATATTAGAGTGATAGCGCAGTTCAAAAGGAAAATTCATTGATAACAAATAATAAATTTCTGAAGATACATTCTCTAAAATTGAATATTGACCCCTTCTCTCCATAGTCTTCCATTTACAATTCTTCAGAGAGAGAGAGAGAGAGAGAGAGAGAGAGAGAGAAAATGTATCTTCAACAATTTTCATTGACGAACAGCCTGCCCAAAAATCTCTTCAAACAAAAATAAAATGTACCCTCCCAATCTCTAACATGCCGCCAACAGTAATTATCACCCCTGGCGAACATTAATGTGACCTGCATCCTAACAATCGCTCTGACGTCATCGGACCAGATAGAGTTTATCAAGCAATTGACTTCACGGAAATGCCAGGATGTTGAAGTCTGCATTGGTAAAGGGTTTTTGGTCACCTCGGAAAGGAGCGGAAAGTTTCAAGTATTTGGTTGACGCTGAAACGGCAATATTTCGATATCATTTTGGCAATCTTTGTTAATTGATTAAAAGTGTGATATCGGTCAGTAAATTAGAGCAAGTTCTGCTGGTCAAATGATGACCTATTATTTTAAAGGCCAATTTATGGCCCACTATTCCATTGATCAAAGGTCTGTAAAGAGAAAGAAGTATGTAGCCGACTCTGTTGAGGCTGATCAAGTTTTGCGTTTGAAAAGAAAATTAAATTTAAATTTATGCCAAGCGCTTAATTGTAAAATGTTTGATCAGTATGCATTCTCGAGTTGTATGTGGCTACCCCCCCCCCCCCCCCAAAAAAAATACAGAAACTGGAACGTTAACAGCTTCTTTGTAAATTAATTTAAGAATGAATATTATTGTATGTAATGTTTATTCTAAACACGTGAATTTCTAGCCATAAATCTTGTGAACGATTTTATCAATGGAACCACAGTGTTCTTCAGAAGATGAATTAACAACTAGAGACATGTTCCTCTGAATCATTCCTAAATTCTGTTGTAGTGGTCTGTGGTTATCTTAAACAATGTTTTAATCAAAATTATGAAACCATTATTTTCATCTGCATATGGAGGTATGTCAGTTTACTTGATATATGAAAAGTAAATTAATTATGTAAATCATCTACAAAATTGACGATTTTCTTAAGTGGTTACAATAATACATGTCGATTCTTACCACGATATTTATGAAGGCGACAATGATTTTGTTAGAAGAAAAAAAATGAACACAGCTTAAACAGTCGTCAGACACCATAAATCAAATGCTGCGTTGACCCCTGACTTCCAACCTAGAATTCTCTGTTTTGTCTTATTTACACGTTGCTTTGTTTTTCTCTAATGTGTCTCATCCTTTTAAGATAATGAGAACAACAAAAATACTTGCGTGTCTAGCAGTCTGACGTCCGGAAAGAGTGCAGTCGATCGCGATTCGCTGTGTCGACTTATGACGGAGTTTGCCGATCATATCCGTAAACAGCCGAAAAACATCGGATGACGTCTGTTGTAAATCGATATGAAGCCATCTTAAAATTGCATTGTGAAGTGTAGGGTCTCACTCAAAACCACTCAACTGATAAATTAAAACACAGAAGTAAACTGCCTTTGTCTATATATGGTACGTGTTGATTTGTTTCAAGTTTCATTACGTTTCATGGCCTTGAGCGATAGAAGTGGGATTTTAAACGTCGTAATTTTTTTGCACAATCATTTCATTGAGAAAACAGACATGGTTGTGCACAAATATAACCTGCAGTGTTAAGTTTAAACCGTGCACTTTCGGGTGAAATCCAACGTCCTATGATTTTTTTTTTCTTTTGCATCTTTTGTCAGATATATATTCTTTCGAGCAATTTTTGTACATTGAAAAGCAACACAATACTAAGATAACATAAAAATTAAGGCTCAAAGTATGCATTTGCACATTTTGTATGATGTTTTGCACATTTAGCATTCTAGTTTGCTAATTGTGATTCTGTGTATAAATATAAAAAGCTAATTCAGAGTCGGTTAAGAGAAAAAAGGATAGAAGAACTGATAAAAATATGCAGATGGAGAAAGGGGAAAAAAGTCAACCTTGACCTTTCATGATCAGTTATTGACCTTAAAGTCAATAGGGGTCTTTTTTAAGTTAAAGAAATTCATGACCTTAATCTTCATTGCAAAAAAACTTACAGAGAACTGAAGTTATCACCTGAAAACTATGTAATATATAAATTTCTGTCCTTGGTCTTTGACCTTTAGACATCAAAATCAATAGGAGTCTTTTTAAAGTCATATTGACTAAAAGTAAAAAAATCTCATTGCAAAACCTCTAAGAGAACTAGAGTTATCACCATGAAATCATTTTTTGCACGATGAATTTTTAACCTTGACCTTTTGACATAAAAATCAAAAGGAATCTTCTTTAAGTCTTGGAGTTATGAAATTTCATTGGAAAAGCTCAAGGAAAACTAAAGTTATGTCTGGAAACCATTTTTGTATTATATGAATTTCCGACCTTTATCTTTGACCTTTTGAACTAAAAATCAAAAAAGGGATCTTCGGGTCACAAGGAGTTACGATATTTAACTTCATTGAAAAAGCTCAAAGAGGATTAAAATTATCATCTGGATAACAGAATGTTTGAATATCTGACATTGACCTTTTCACCTCAGAATCAATAGTGGTTTTTTTAAGGTCATATTCAATTTCATTGAAAAATAAAAGCTCAAAGGCTTTTTGAGGCATCATTCGGAAACGAAAGTGTTATTATAATAGACAGACAGACGGACAGACCCAGATTAATACCCCCTACTTTCAGTGAAAGCATGGGACAATAATTGGATTATTGCACCAGAATTACATTTGTTTTAAATATGTGTAAGATGATTTAAAATTTTCTCGAAAGAAAAAGAAAGGAAGAAAAGAAAAACGTAAAATT
Organism: Saccostrea echinata; assembly: GCF_033153115.1. Taxonomy (NCBI): domain Eukaryota; kingdom Metazoa; phylum Mollusca; class Bivalvia; order Ostreida; family Ostreidae; genus Saccostrea; species Saccostrea echinata. The sequence continues at coordinate 8,616,737 of NW_026889764.1, forward strand.
GAATTTGCAAACCATAACACATTTAGTAAGAACCGTTACAGTACGTTTCAGTACAAGGATATGCACCACAAGTATCTCCCCTACCAGTAACTCATTATCCGCTTTCCTTGTAATGACGTCAGAAGCAATCTGTCGCCTGGAACTGGTACTATTCTCTTGCAAAACGCGTCATTCTTAAATATTTTAAAAGTAACAATGTACTAAGAACTTCTCTGCATATTGTTTCTTCCCTCGAGATAATCATACTTCTTTTTCTTATGTGACGTAATTTACAAACCTTTCCTCCCTAATTTGTAGTTCTTTTTTTTTTTTTTGAATGAAATTCTTCCCATGAAGCATGAGTAAAATGAAAAAAAAACGTACAATGGAGTCCCCCTGTGAATAGACGAGGGATTTTCCAGCTCATTTTTCCCACTTTTTAGATGCAGTTGATATGCTTCTTTATTCCTCAATTAATTTTTTTCTTCTTGAAAAGAACTAATTCTCGTGTAATGTGCTGTAAATTTGCATACTAAGTGAGACCCCCTGCACAACAAGCGAGACATTTTCCACTGCTCTGCACACAGAGTGTAGGCGTTGGTGGCGGTGGTGGTCTACTCAAAAGAACTTTTGTTTTTACTGAAGTACCCATTTTTACAAAAAAATAATTAAAACTATCTGTACTGCAATGGAAATCAAGTCACACTGTTAGATGATTTTTATCGGATTTAAGCCAATATTTACAATCACAAGGACAGGCTTCACCTTCCCAATACAACGATGACGCATATCTCAACATCACTAAAAACAAAAGAAATTCTCTTGTACAACTAATAAATCTAGGAGAAAATGACAGAATTATTTGCTTGAAAATATTGAAGGTATCTCTAGTATATACCTGCATCGTGAGATGTCAATGAAACCAAATTATGTGTATGTGACTTTTGAAGGTTGTTGCAACGAAAGAAAACAAGAAGAAGACATAAACATCTCCACATTTTCAAAAGGTATATAATTAATACATGTATATGTTGCGAGTGTAAGACATACAAAAATTGCAATGTCAGCACATCGTTTTAAAATTTATGCCATATTTCTTTTTGTCTCCGTCTGATACGACCGACACTGCATTTTTGTCAGACAATTCAAACAAGGATGCATCAATCATAACAGGTAGAAAGCCTTATTCAAATAATGAAGTAATCCTTTAAAGACCTTTAAAGCAATTTCCGGAAATGCTACTGCGCCCGATGAAATTGTTTAAGACCACGTGACTTTCTGTGACATAATATGGCGGGACGGGAAAATCTTTGGACTTTTTCCCCTTGTAGTTTACAAAATTATGACTAAAGTACGAACTTTGCGTCACAGTCAAGGGACGAACACCGCAAGACGACCAGCCTGAATTTGAGCAGCAATCCAAATCACTTTATAATGGCCACCGCCTAGGCCGAGATAAACACCCAAAATATGCTAATTGTTCTCCAAGGTGCTAACACTTGCCGAGGTGTAATCGATACAATTGTTTAATTCCAGGGAACCCGCGGAATTTGAAGGACCCGGCAAACTTTGGAATACTTGAAATTTTACGTAGTGGAAGTTTGATATTTTATATGATAATTACCGAAAGATTACAACTGGCGGTTGCTTACGTCAAGCATATGATTTCCCGTAGATCGCTGGCGTAAGTAGCCCGAGTTTTCATTGATTTATAAGTGATTGTTTCGCCGCGGCATCCCCCTAGCAAGGCCGTGCTCTCCAAACGGGAGTTCCAGCTATACCGTTTCTTCTTGTCTCTGGCAAATTAAAACCAATGAAAGAATTTATGCTTTTCATATTTCGCCACCCGTCGAGGGTCGCAAAAATTCCACTCTGCTATACTCTATTACGTAGATGTCGTTGCATCTTTCTTGCTAGTATGCTTGTCGATATTGGTGAAATAATATTGCTCATTTGCGGATATTAGGTATTCCCACGTAGTCTTCTAGACGATGGACTTAATTGCACACCTAGTTAATTTCTACAGATAATTGTTCCGACCGTGCAATGTATACCGGATATTTAGGCGATTTAGATGCTTTTTAAAGCCACCTTTGAACACCTCTCCCAGACCGCTATGGATCCCCCTTGTAGAGTTTATGTAAGTTAGGTTAGAAATACATAGGATATTTTTAAACTTCCGATTTGCAAAATTGGATGTATTATCTATGCGCCTCTGCATTTCTGAACCCAATATAGTTTAAAATGTCAACCCTTTACAACAGCAGGTGGGCTAGTATCTGAAGTCATGTGAAGGAATCAGAAATTCCCTGAGTTAATGATTGGTCTACTTTACGAACATTTTGAAACTGTACCATCGGGCAAAATCAAAACAACAAGAAAATAGAAGCAAATTAATTTAACATACCTTAGGATAGTTCGTTCGTATAGTGACGTCCAAACAAAGAATTACCCCAGTAAACCTGAAGGTGAATACAACCATGGTTCCTTTGGATTGATTACATCGTAATGACACATTACAAACAAACATAAACAACAATAGAAATGATGGTAAGTTATTGCAGATTGCTCTTCTGGTTTGATGCCATGGAGGCGTCATTGCCTCAGTATCTGGGTCAATGTGGAGGGGACATTGGTGAAGGGCATTCATTTAAGATATGCTATATATTACACATACACATATAAATGGCAAACCCAGTAGTGCTCGCATATACATGTATATACTTGAGATGTTAAGTTGTATACAGTATAGATTCAAGGCCATGTACTGCAAGGAACGTGGAATTGGGGGAATGTAGTTTTAGAAAAGGACAAGTCAAATGATGTGATTTGCCAGGAGAATGAGAGAAATGATTCAGAGAAAATAAAAGACATTTTGGTTCCTTTTATTGAATATTACAATGAACAGATCTGGAATTGATAACATGCGTGTACGTTTATTAATCACCAGGCCTACAATAATTTCATAACCAAGTTTTAGTGCACTAAAATACTTGTTTTATGTGGAGGCTTAGGTACATTTTAATAAAAATTATTTTACTTGCAGTTCAAAATCGAAAAGTCATAGAAACAATTTCTTTACAATTAATTCCTAGACCAAAACTTAGGAGAAAAAGGGAGACATTCACCAGAACCCCCAACAATTTAGTCACCAATTCACATTTAACCGTGTCAAACAAAGAAACTCAAACAGTCTGTCTTCTATATTTCAAGTATATATTATGCATTCTAAACGTTTGTAAGTATTAGTTCCACGTCATTTAAATGCAAACACAAGAATAACATTTTTCATTTAAATACTAGAAATTAAAACAAAAAACAAACTACTCCTTAACCAAAATGACCTTGTAAAATCTGCATTATTCTGTCGTTGAAAAGGGAAATAAAATGAAAAAGCTCCAGTAAATGAGTCGAATAATTCGCTTGCCTAAATTTGATTAAGAGATCACTTTAACAGCCTTCTTCTTATATTTAAATCCGAACTAATGGGATTTAAATTGCTCGATATATATAGCGTTTTGTAATACTTTTAATATTTTTTGTAAGTAGTGAAAACAGTGAAAAGAAGCAAGTAAACAATTTATTTCCGATAAATTGCCCAAGTAAACAAGAAAACAGAAAAAAGGAAGAGTTTCAAAAGAATCAAATTAGCATAAGTATTCAGAATTATGATAAACCGGAAGCTTGTAGGCTGAATTTTGTTGTAAGTTGTTTAGAAGTCCCGAAAAATCACACTCGTTTGTGGTCCGACCTTGTGTGTATAATAATGATGTTGCGTTCTTTAAACCAGTGATTAAGACTCCATCTGATATGGACAACTTAATTCGTCTTGAGGTATTAATGACGTTTTTCCTTGGTCGGAGGAAAAGAAAAAACTTCAAATCGGACAGAATCGGACTTGGTCTAAATAAACTAATATTTCAGCCATTGAGCATAGACTAAAAATGAATAAACTTTCACTTCCTAACGCTATGTCATACGATATCCATATTGCCCACATCATCAAATGATTTACTATTCGGATCATAGTTTAAATGTCAATACTTTGTTTTATCAGTTTTAAGAAAACCTTTTAAAGATGTCAAATAGGCAGTTACGAGCAAAAATTATAACGAAAACCCCCTTTTTCTACATTGATAACATAAAAAAGTGGAACAGTGACCTCTTATGATTATTCTTTAAGTTAAAATGAGGAAAAGGAGGTCAAAAATTAATTTATTCTGAACACTATTTTTAAATTCAAAAGTGGACATATATCCTAACATAAGTATTTTGCGTGAGGAAATATGAGAAAACGTCGGTATTAATTTTCGATAAATTGACCCTCCGTCAATGGTATTATTGTAAGCGATATGCTTGTTTTAAAAATCTTATATAACATCGCACCACCAGGAGCAAACAGATTGGGGATACGATATTATAATACAATAGTCACAGATCGCTTCAATACCAGGGTTACTATAGAAAAAACAAACGGAGCATCTTTGGATTCTACATTCCAGGCGATGCTGGAGTATCAGAGATACCAAAGATGACAGGAAGAGGGTTACAATCTGTCTCGTCTTGTCACATTATTGTGTAACCATAACACCTTGTGAGCAAAACATACACAAGACGTATCAAGTCATAGTGAAATGTACGAGCAGTGTATGGTATCGAGTAAACGATAACATGCCATTGATTCTTTTGACGAGATTGAAAATATGTTGATAAAATAGTACAATGAAATATACTAAAATTGATTTTGGAAAATTATTTTCCAATTTATTAATTCAATAATACATGAATGAAGCACAAATAGCTTGCACAATCATACAAGAAAAAAGAAGAAGTATTTTTGCTATGACAAGGACCATTTAACATTTCGAAATAAAAGACAATCGCTGTATCGTGTTTCAATTTTTGAATTTCTACGGTGGGTGTAAGTACAAAAAATAAATTAGAAAGGTTAAAAAATGGAACAACACAACAGTTAAAAAAAATCGTGAGATTACATAAACGATAATAATATGTCTGAAATAAAGATCTGGGACTTTGGTATCGTCATTGCTTAGAATCTATTTTGTTTATTTGTTTATTCTCGTTGTCAATTTCGTCATTAAAAGTTCAAAGAAATGATGATTTAATGTATCTTCTATTCTTCCGTGGAGACAACGATAAATGAAATATTAATCAAAGAGATACAAGAATAAAAGACAAGTCGTCTTAATATTTCTGTATAGACGCTTTTGTTCTGAAACAAACGATTCTATCTTACGTAACTTTTTGGTCATAATTTTTGGGGTGTACATTTAACGAGGAGAATTTGGACGTCAATTGAGAAGGATTAAAATAGGTTGAAGTTCTCGTTTATCAATTAAAATCATTGTAATTAGTATCGATCAGAAGCTTTGTTGTGGGAGTATGTCGAAGGCAAGGCTTGAATTTATCGGACAGAAAATGCGTAATGACAGTTATGTTTTTCTCCCAGTTTGCTCACATTTGTAAATCCTTTCCCCCTAAAATTTATTATGTACGAAAATGAGTAAATAGTATTTAATTCAATAAACCATCGGTTATTTCACCGAGTCTTTTCAATGATGTTACGCGCAAGTTTTCAAATTTCACAGTTTAAATCATTGTTTAATAATTATTTGTTTTGTTTAAATCCGAGGGGATTTCAACCCACTTCAATCTTGTTATTGATCAATTTATCATCCCAAATGTCAGCGTCTGGCACGGCGTCCTCTATCATTGCTGCACCTGTAAATTTTCTAGGAAGTTTTCTTCCACCCATTATAACTTTAGGGGGGTTTCCAAGGATCAGGGGGTCGCACTATGACGCTCAACACACGGTAGTACTTTCCATTCATCCTCAATGTTGCCGGGTAACCCACAATATTTCGATTGCAGTCAGTTTCTCGATTTATATCTTCATTTCTTCAATGACGAGTACCAGGAAATAATTGAACAATCACGGATTAACTGTTTAACGTCAATCTGAGAATACTTAATCAATATCTCGACTACTCCTTTGTTAGAACCCAGAAACGATTTACAGCTATCAATACAATTGATCGAGAGATAATAAAAATGTTGACTTTCTGAGTCTGACTCGATAGTCTTCTCTTCCATTCATACAAAACTAGCTATCTGTTTTAACATGATAAAATTGGCCAATCAGATTCTCAAGCAAGGAGACCAATTTAGGAGTTCCGTTTTTCTTTTTTAGGAATATTTGCTTATTAATCAATAATTAATTAAGATCGTTCAACAGCTCTTGTTTTTCAAATGAGCAGTGAAGTCATTTATTGTTCATAACTTGAAATTGACACATTATTATGACGTCAAACTTTAGCTGAAAATCAAATATAATAAATTCGATACTTGCGAATTCGGTTAGTTGTAGCCGAGAATGCTTTGAAAACATATCGTGGGTATCCTTTGAATATAGATTTCTTAAATTGAGTATATTGATCAACTAACTAAACTAAAAACAGAAATAGAAGCAAGCATCTATCTTTCATGTCAATAACTTCATTCCTTTCCATCACAGATTATTCTATTAAAAGGTCCTTTGTAGTATGAAAATAAGAGTTAAAAAAAAAGTAGTTGATATAATGATTATTTCAGAATTGACTTCTTATTACAGAAGAGACTCGAGTCGTAAAAAATTTACTCCCCCAAACAGAAAGCCGATATGTGTCATCCACAGACAACCATCAACCAACCATGCATGGGTTTAAAAATTCTTTGCTCATTGTCACTTCCTGTTGAACTGCAAAGGTCAAGGGCACATATTACTATGCTCCATTGTCTTTAATTTTTTCTAAAATTTCATAATTCTTTAATCTTAATTTAATTCATAACATCTAAACATGACAAAAAGGGAATCATGCTTTTTTATGGATGAAAATAATTTAAAAAATACCCCCGAAAGATCGGAAAGTTAAGTATTATTCAGCATTCCAGCTTTAAACCTATTCAAAAATATTTGAGCAAATCCTCCTTAATATTTAGTAATTTATATTTGTAAAGTCAGCGATATTCCATTTAAAACGGGGTGAAATATAACCGACTTTTGATGATAATTGTAAGTAACTACGATTTTCGCCTTGATCATGTCAATTTCAAGTGCAAAATGAAAAAAAAAAACGACCTATATCTTGGAGCGACATAGCAAACTGACCTATATCTAAAACAAGAGGCATCGGAAAAGTATAGATAGAGATAATGAAAAACATGCAATCAGATTGATTGATATTAAAATTACCTGGATTTCCGTAAAAGTCAGTTAAGTAACATGATTTACACAGTCCGTAAGCGTTGTATACTGACTAGCATTGTGGAAAATCTGTACGGAAAAAAATGTAGCGAACACAGTTAGCTTCGTCTGAAACCTTACTGTGACAAGAAATATGTATATTTTCTGACTAGACTGATTGACCAAAGTTCGTCTACTGAAAAGCATTGTCAATAAGACACATACAGGTTAGGTAGAACCTTTATCAATATTTTCGTCTGTAAAGGTCCATACAAATTCCTAACCAATTAAAAGACACTGGTAACTCATGTATACCCAACATGCTTTAAATTTACAATCTTACTTGAACACTATTTATTTTTACGACATCTTTTACGACACCAGAAAGAAGTTAGAACAGGACAAGGAAGCTTTTTTTGTTATCACTACCTTCTACAATATTTAATCATTGCATAACAGTCTAAGTCATGTCCGGGGTGCCGTGTCATTGTGGTGTTGATTTCAGTGTAAATCATTTCGTCGAAATTGTAGAAAAAACAAAGAAAAAATCACCTTTATGACGATTGCAATGTAGGAAGTGAAGGTGGCGCGCGGGTAGCCTTGACTCAGAAATATTCTTACTCAGTGCAGTAGCTTGAAGAAAGAGGAAAAACAATAGACAGACTCAAAATCATCTAAACATAAAATCGATACATATCTTTAAAAAAGCCTTGAATATCTCGGGTAACTTTTTTCGGTCTGTTAGCTCTATTTTTAAAGACGGGTAATGACTTATCTCAGAAAAATGTCAAGAACGAGCAAATGAAATTCATTGATTGTTTATTGGTGACAGTTGGGGAGGAATTTTTGAGGTGATTTCATTTTGAGGGGTTGACTCAACGAAAACTCTTAAATCATATACATACAATAATCTGCTGTTCCTGGGATGCGTGCTAGGTCATCAATGCTTACAAGTACTCGGAAAAAAGTGATCATATATTGGATGTTTGTTTTGTTCTCCCCAATACAGGAAGCAACTTATCAAATTAGGTGTTGAATGACAAATAACCTCGGCACTTTTATTGTTCGTGATAAGTGGCATGTATCTTATAGCCATTTTACTCACTAATGTGAATTACCCCTTATGACAATAAAGATTAAGAACGATTTTATAATCATACATTTAAAAAATTTCTTCACTCGTTAGTTATAAAATCAGTCCATCAATGAAAATACAGTATTTTTGTACGCTACACTTATTGATTTTGAGAAAGGAATAATTAATTTATTTTGTTTTAAAATATTAAATCAGTAGTAAAAGAAAATACTGGTATGTTTTTTTTTTCTTTTTGTTTTTGGAAAAAAATATAAATGTACTGAGGTTTGTTTTTAGGTCTGCAAATCTTTTGGAAATTTGACCTGCAAATTCCTCGACCCAGCTTTACTCGTTACTTCACCAAAAAGGTAAAATGCTGCTTTGCAAAAAAGGAGAAGTGGAATTCGTTTGCAAATGACCCCCAAAGATACAAGCACCGGGACTCTGTTTCGAGAAGGAAGACTTTCAAAGTAAAGGCCTATATATGTGTAATTTACAGATTTTTTTTTGTTTCAAAACTCCAGAGATGTATTTTGTATAATCTCTTTGTACCCACCAATCGAGACATACTCAACACTTTCTCTGCTCTAGGCCAAACTTTTCCTGTCGTTGATTGGTTGGAGATAGAACACTCTTAAAGGAAGGAATTCGAATTGTTTGCTTGATACTTTGTGTGGATTGCAATGTATACTAATACATATAAACCATGGTCAATAAATAATCACTGACTTCCAGCAAACCAACAAAATTACGCTGTATTAAGGAAGATTTTATGAAACGCGGTAGCGTTTAAAATCAGTTGAATAATTTGAAGTCTTAGGGATATAAACACTCTTTATTTTAGATTATCTACTATTAAAAAGGTCACCTTAAAACATCACAGTTTTAATTTTCAGGAATAATACTTTATCAATTCTTTGTTAACCTCAGCTTCTTTTCATGTTAAAAGTTAAAAATCTTTATCACCCAGTAAAATTTTATCCAATTTAAAAGTAGGATAAATTTCCTAATTGATTTTGACAAATCTTTGTTACTTTTTAATGGCTTTCCCACTGGCATCAAAGGGACATTTAAATTTTTGAAATACCCAACGGTATCAACATGCAAACATAATATGCGGTTTCAAAAAGTTAATTAGATAGACATTTTTCTTTTGCAAAATTGATAACTCCTGTTTGTCAACTATATTTGAACAAGCATATTGCCTCCCAACACGCTTCAAAATCCCTTTTTTCAAAGGATCTCACACATAATCCGAAAAGGTATAGAAGCCACATGAATGGCGACATCTTATTCGCAGCATGGAGTCGATGTATTAGGTATGAATTATTAACAATATTAAGAGTCAGATCACCGGTTCTGGGGAAGAAAACCTTAATTAGGATCGACAGATTTGAACCACCGAGCTTATTTACGAAGCTATAACTCAAAGAGGACCTACCTTCCCGTAAAGGGGGTTAGGCATTAGAACTAACAAAATAAATGGCTAATAATTTCGATCGTAAAATTGTAATTATATCTTTCCTTTATATTGCTTTTCGAGAAATTGTCCAAAAGCTTTATACAAGGGATGGATCTAGTTAGTAGGATTGTGGTCTAGTTATTAAGGGATAAAAATTAAAGGTGTTAGAAAGAATTTGTAACGATGGAAGTGCATTTATGAATAGCTATAATTTAGGGTATCGGGTGGCACGGCTTCGTTCGTAATAAAATGGAGGTTAAATATTTTGACAAGTGGATGCATTTATGCACGTGAATGAGACCCTCTGTGTGGACACGTGAAGAATTTAGTCTGCCTTTTTGGAGGTCCAGCTACGAGAAAGCATCGATATATAAAAATAAATATTTTCATATCAAGGTGAAATTCAAGGAAAACTTAAAATTAAATAGAGCCTTGCATCACTTAGGTTATAAATTACGATCCATCTTTTTCCTCCAAAAAATCAGCAAAGAAACAGCTTTTTTCATAGAGCGAAGATTTACATTACGTTAAGATTTTCAAATTAACATTTAAAAAAAATCATGTTATATGATCGTTCGTGCATAAAAAAAAATTGAGTGTGAAATTCTTATCTGCCACTGACAGCGGGCATAAACAATTTTGTATATTTACTAAATATAAAAGAAAATACAATGTAATTATAAACATTCTCCTAAGAAACTGTTTTATCTTCCAGATTTCAAATGAAAACGAAGCATCAGTTTTGTAAAGACTTTCTTTCTTTGATGCATTGTGTCTGGATTATTGGATGCTTTGACAAATCTCTTCAAACAGATGCTGTGACCGACGGAAGGGTGTGTATAATTACAGTAACCATAAGACGTATAAGCCACCAATATGTTTCATACATATATTCTTTCAAAAGACATAGTTCTGGGCATAAACAATATATTTTGAATGAAAATTCCAGTTGAAAAGAAAACGAGTTTTTGATCCCCTTGTTACATACAGGTATCTACAGAAAACATGTCTCTACCCTTAACCGCAAAGACACGTGTTTGAGGTTTTGTAAATCTTTTGATAATGTAATTTATCATCGATCAAAACGTCCTGTTCTTTGGTATAATGATGATTAACACCATAATATCATGAAACTAACGATAAAATATTCAAAATCCTTCATGTTGAAGTTTACTTTAAGTAACGCTTCTTTAGATTTTTGAAGAGTTTTTATAGCACAACAAAAGCATCGGAAATCAAAGCCTATCATCAAAGGTGAGTGAAATATAAGATACCTGGCTCACTGTTTATGCAAATTACATTTCTCTCTCCGTGGTAAATAATATATCAACAAAATTTGGAAGCTTTTCTTCATGGTCTAATCCAACAATTTTTCAATATAAATCGCGATTTCAATGTTTTCATTTAACGTCTTTCAACTTTACCATACCAGACTGTCCTTGAAGGTCATGGAAAAAATATACAGGGTACATGTATCTAACCCTTTGATTTAACGATGACTAACACGTTTATTCTGCAAAATTCATAATATTGATTAACTATAAGATGGAGTTACACAACATACAATTGTTAATCTCTTTTGGTGTTAAAATAAAACACGATTAAGAATTTGCAGGACACCCTGGATTTGACCTACAGTACAGAGAAACCATTGACAATGGCATCCCCCGAGGAGTGACCCCAATAATTCATAACCCTGTCACTAACACCTCTTATATACAAACTCTCCCATCAACACTCTGAAGACAGTCCACTTTATTTATGTAGATATAAGATACTATCAACAAAAATTTTAAGATAATTTAACGGAATGTCCCAAGTCTTAAATCAGAATTGATAAGAATCGGTGACAAAAATTCAGTTTATAGATGGACATTAAACAGATACCCGGACGGTGTATCAAAGGATGGGAGATCTCCAGCCCGGCCACTAACCGGCTTTTAATCAGGTCCAGACGTCAAAATATGCTATTAGTGTAAATCTCCAATCTAGGACTTTTGTCCACAACGTGGGATCACTGTTGGCATAAAAGAGACAATGATTTGGGGCCGCGACAAGAATTCGTCGTACTTCATCACTTACTTGTACGTTATATGCAGCTCAAATTCAAAAACTAAATGCCCGCGGTATGTTTAAGGATTTTTTAAATTTTAGAATTTTATTTATAAAGCTTTTTTACTTTTTTTATACCTTATGTGAAAAAATGAGGACAGCAAAGATTATTGGTAAGATGCTGTAGCAACAGTACCAATTGAAAATGGTCGGGTGTGTATAAAGCAATTGCGACTACTGGGCTTCGTTGATAACCTTAAATCTTGTGCAGGTGAACGTCTCTCTACCTGTCTTTGATCAAGTAACAAGACGCATTCCAAATTGTTCAAATAGCAGCAAGGTGTAAAAATTCTTATACCTACTCGGCAGTAAAAACCGCATCAAGAGGCTCTCCCAATGAAAGTGATTGTAGACATCATAACCCGTGACAAAAGTTGGGCTCGTATATCTAATTACCGTGCTTGTTTTTCTTTAATCTCGTTTTTGGAAGTACATGGGGGGCATCGAGGCGGGAGACCTGGGCCAGCATACCGATTATGATTTATATCCCCTTTGTGGTGGTATGTTTTCTCCATTGTTTGGAAATAGACTGAAGAGCAGACGATCACGCGACAAAGTGATTGACGGTTACATTCATGCGCGGAGGACTATATCTGTACGCAGTCATATTTTCATCCGCATGGACTACATTTTTAATCAGCCGCAATGTAATCATATGGCATTGATAAACTTTATCATTTATAGAGTGCAAAAATTCTTCATAGAAATGGTTTCCAAATCTTTATTGCCACTACAGCGAATGTGGTACATGTACAACTACAGAATGTCATTCTTTTAACCAAAACAGTGAATATCCTTGACTGTATCAATGTTTTGCCATGTTCTAATTCATTCCATTAGTTTAAAATTTTGCTCTTAAGTCAATTAGCAAATCAATTGCATTATTCAAATTTGAGTTCGCAAATTGAAAAAGCATCATTTTGCAATCAATTGCACTGTAATCCCCCCCCCCCCCCCGCACCACGTTGACGAGGATGATGTCCCTTATAAAGATACAAAGGTAATGACCCATTGAGGTATATAATAAATTATTGCGTAACCTTGGCGAATTCCTCACTATCGTAAATTAGCATGATATCGGAATATTTGGTAATTGGAAATAATGCAACTTGCGGGATATTTTCTACGAAGCACAAGTAGACATCAATTTATTTTGCTAATAGGTTGCAAGTATATTATTCAATACTGTCTCATAATACTCGATAAGAAAGAGTACTGCAATATACTTAACTGACTTATTTTAGAAGGATGACAAGGACTGCATAGGCTTAATTGTTAAACAATTGGATATCTAAGTAATTTATATAATTTTTAAGTAGCAGCATTACATACACAAACCGTTTCCGATGTAATACGCGTAAACATTTTGCAACTCCCCACATGTACACAAGCGTGGATAGCAATCTCACACCAGAGGGCGCGACACACAAGCTTTCCTCTGGTGAAAGAGTTGGGAACTCGGACTACACAACCTTAAACAATCTTAAATAATCTTGGTCCAATCTTCTAGCTCTGACTCTTAAGACTATCAACTAAAACGTATTTATTGTTGAAATACCGTTTCATAGTAGTTAAATTGCATTTTCTACAGATATTGTCACGTTTTCATCCACTTCTGAAAAAATAAATTTCAGACACCTAATGTAAAGGGAGACTATTTGTTGCATTGTCGTTGACCTCTACCATTTGCCGACAAAGACAGAGCTATCGAAGGAATGTCCCTAATCATAACCAGAAGTCATATAGAATGGTGCTTCAACAACAATAAAACAAAATTAAAGTCACATCGGAGGGGATTTGGGTATTAGGGTAGAAAATAGGAAGGTTAAGTTTACCATTTTAAGCCTTTATATTTTTTCCCCCTAATTTTTGCTTAGGTAGCATTACTCTAATACAATGTAACGTCTAATTCACAATTCTTCTAAGATGCCTAGAGGTCACTGATTTATATTCTTTCTTTTATATTAATTCCATTAAAGATATTAATTCGCAGAGGAATTTCAAATTCTCCAATCTGAGGAATGGTCAACACTCAAGCACGACCATGCTGAATTGCTTTCCTTTTATAATGAAACTTTCCATATTCTCTTTAACATCATAAAAGTGCCACGCATACATCATTTAAAAAAAAGTACACAAGACTAATTACAGATATGCGTTTGATCTTTACTTTTTTTTTCTGTTAGATATTAAACATAAAAATTAAAATACAAAGTATGACACAATCTTATTCTGTTTAACAATTGTTTCCAGAATTAAACATAATGTGTTGATGACATAGGGGATCTATGCTTTAGCTGTGGGAATAGGCCTCTGTCTGGAAACCAAACAGTGTGTAAACGCCGTTATGCGGAAATGAATTTAGCCCTATAAGATGTCCATGCCTGTTGAAGGACGCTCACAATTGCAGAATTGCCAGGCACCGGGTTTTATTTCTATTGGTACACGTGTAAACTACAGCGAAATTTCGTGTTAGCAAGCTTTAATGGCAATAAAATAATGTATGTATTATCTAAAACGGAACAATTATTTATAAGCTCTCAGACAACAAAAATGTTTGGCGATGACAAATTCCATGTGTCGTTATTGATAACCATTGTTCTTCGTTTTTCTAAGAATCGTGTGATTAAAATATTTTGAATTATTAAAAGTGTTATTTATGTTCCAATCATTCTGACATTTATGTGGGATTTCAAAAGAATCAGGGCTTTCTGCTGTCCGTTTCTGCCCTTGATCAATGATTGTCCTAACCATTCTTATGCGCTACACAGTTAAAACGGTCTTAGGTAAATCCTCCATAGAATTACTAATGATCTGTAGCAAAATATTATTCCATTAATTTTAATCACTTGTAAATTATCTTAGCTACTTCAAGTTTAGATCACTCTTAGGTTCATAAAAGTAACTATTAACATTTTCTAATATATTCTGGAATATGTTTCCCTTGTTTTAAATTACAGAAATATACTATGATGGAACCGTTTTGTATCGCAATTTTAATATTATAAAGCATTACATTATGGCTCCTGTATATACGACGTGATTTTTAAAAAAAAAAAATTGATGAGTTATTCAAAGCGTTTGACATTGTATAATTAAAGGTTAGACTGGACACTTCATTCATACATAAATGTGCTAATGCTTTGAATTTATTTTATTCACATAATTTAGAGGTAAAATTCTATGTATTCCTTTTATAGGCAAATTTTAATATAAACAACAGTATATATTTAAATCAATTGAGGAAAAAATTTAAAGCAATAAAAAGATTTTTTTAAAAATATTTCATTAGTTTAAGGATGTATTGCAATGAATATATCCTTATATATACTTCCATGATTTGGAGGCACATCTCTTGCATGAATACACGACTCTTAATAGATGCAGACTTTGGGGGTTCAATTCGTGACTTTTCATATGTTTCTATAACTGCAATAAAAATATTAATGTTGGTGAAATTGTATTTCATTCCCTTCTTATATCAAATAGTATGCTCCAGAGTCAAAATTCTGAAAACATTGTAACGTTGTTAGCCCGATTTTCCTTATAGAATTTTTTTCTTGGTATGTTAAAAATTGCTAATGCTGCAAAATGCAGAACATAGAAGGTAATCTCTCCTTAGAAATGCCTTGAAACTTTAATATTTTCTGACCTGTATCGTTGATAATTTGGGTAGAGGGTCTTACATAACATCAACTTAAATGTTCTCAAAGGGCTTTTATATATTTATATTGGAGACATGTGCATTCCATTAAATTGAACATTTAAAAATCACAATTAAGAGTTTTTCCTGCAGGTGAAGGCTTCCATATAAAGAAGAGATTTAAATCAGTAGAAAAAAAAATCGAAACTAGTTAATTACTATTGCTATTTTAAAGTGCATAATGTGTCGGGTATTTGAAAAATGTGGGATCAACGTTTGCCAAAAATGTCCTATGAGACTATGTGCTTAACGGGTGTCTGTCGGGCCAACAGAGAAAGTCAATTTCTCACGATGAAAGCCGAATTTTTCTCGTATTATAGAAGTGATCAATACACAATCAGATTATTGAAAGAATGACAATTAAAAACAGTTAATCTTTGAGCAAGGATAAGCTTATGAAGTTAGTTAATCCGATCGGTCGTTTAATTCTTCTTGCTCTGTCAAAGAAAATTGGACAATTCAATTCCGATCATTTGAACGGTTAACCGCTATCCAGAACGTTATAAATTTCTTCCCACACAAAAGAGAAATTAAAAGATTTAATATTCCTCTTGGTTTTTTTTATGACGTTCTTTCCATACGTATGGGAAACTTTGTAGATGAAATCCTGTGAATCATTATCATCCATGTTTTTCGTGTCTGTTAATAAAGCTTAGAAATCTATAAAGGTCGGGTTTCTGGTCTTTGCGGTTTTTGTAAACTTCTTAAATATTCTTTCTATACTACGCATATAATGTTAAGGACCGGTGGTAAGCCTTGAATTACCTATGTCTAATTAGCGGACACTTTCTCACGATAATCAGTGAGTAACAGTTAAGCTTGTCCGTTAGTAACTGACCAGATACACACAGTTTCGGTAATCGGGATAAAGATCAGGTAAACAAGCTTTCAGCACAGGTGTTGCGATGACATCTGAACAACATATGGTCAGGCGATATATTTCTTTTCCTATATGGTATTTTGTATATTTCTTTCCTGACAATATTCATCTACCTTAAAACAAACAAACAAACAAAAGCTAAAAACTAGAGCATCGTAAAGTTTGTATAGGTAATTCCAAAAGTTTTAATAGATTTTCCTTTTTAGGTGTCGTTAAGCGCGATCGCTTTAACGAAACACTTTTCTAAGTCCCGTTTTGGAATTTTGTGCTGCTTTCACCCAGTGCAGTTACGAACATGTCAGCTAAGATGGGTGCTGATGTAAATGCAACAAACTCGGAGTATGAAAGCCATCATGCAAAAAAATGTAATGTTCTGTTATTGAACTAGTTGTCTGTTATCATTCGTCGTGATTTTGCAAAAGGAATCCACTGATTAGTTTATAGATAACCTGAAATCGTCATCTCACGACATTATTTGCCTTGATTATTATAAATCACATGATTATAACCAGCTTCTGTAATCTTGATCAGCGTCTCTCAGAAAAATTAGTTTTGTCGAGAAAATACTTATAGTAATATTGTAAGAGGTTTAAATGTTGAAAATCTTCGAGATGAATAGAGAATATATTCAGAGAACTAGAGTAAAAAAAATGTCAATTTTCCTGGATTTATGAAGAATCAGGAAAAGATTATATGACTTATGCAACATGTGCCTCTAAACCGGTCACCTAAAAGTATCAAAGCTGATATATTTTGTCAATAACAGTATTGGAAATAGATTTTGAGGTTATAGGTAAAAAAAATAATCACAAATAAGTGTCGAATATGACTCTTATACATGTAATAGTTTGGACAAAGAATATGGAATAAAATTATCAAAAAATCTGGCTAGTTATGCTTCTTTTTAATATTTACACAATATGAACAAACAATGATATAGCGGTCCCACTATTTCTAATCAAGAATTATGTTAAGCTTTATCGACGGTTAAAGCAAAAACTCAAATAAAATTCACTGAATCAGAAAATGCCTTGTTTGATACGGATTCTTAACTTATTAGAGGCAATATTAACGCTCAATGAATTTTTCTTTGTTGTGTCAATCTTATAAATATTTATTTTATGACTTGAAGGAATGTTTAGGAAATTGTGTCGCGGTTTACATACCCATGAATGTAAACGTTTATTTTAAAACACTATACAAGTTTTAACCAAGGTATTTAGTGAATGAGGCGGCAGTTTTGATTTCGTTTATTAAAATGCCCAGCCATGTTTTAGATGGATACTTCAAATGTTTGATTATTCTTTTAATTTCTTTACATTACTCTCTCGACTACATAAATTGTCTATGAGACATTACGATACACGGGCTTAATACAAATATGTATTAGAGATTAAAAGCTAAGCAAGATTAGAGCTACGACTCATAATAAAACCAGTCATTTGCATATTCATGGGTCCTCGAAGAATGAAAACAATGCCAAATATGCCGATATTACTTAACTTTCTCCAAAGTTCACCCGAAAGAAATCAAGTCAGAAAGGTGAAACATGCGGCCAAAACTCAGGTGTAGATAATTAATTTAACCACACAATAATCGGTTACTTAATGAGGAATTCAGGTTAAGTTTGTGGGGTGTATAAAATTGTCGTAGAATGTTCGACATTTCACAAAACTGCCTCTGTATGCAAAATGTACATAACGTTGAAAGACAATCCGTTAATATCCGGACATCGAAATTCTGATACAGAACACCTGCGTCTTCATAATCCTTTCAGCTATGAAGCTGAAAGTGTAGTTAAGGATAGAAATAAAAAGACCGTATAATTCATATTTCAGTGCCATATTCACCAATCACCAAGGTCGTTCTATATTTAGACATCAAGGTCTGGATCCTTGGTCGAAAACAATTGATAGTTTGAAAATTCATTGTAAATGTTGTCTTCTAAAAGGTATCTGGAAGAATTATAGCAACTATTGTTCTTAAGCTAAATGGTAAAAGCGGTATTAATACCTTGAGATCAGTTTGTGAAAATCGATGAACAGTTCATTTGTACTTAAAATCCCATGCAGGTCTGAAGTGCCTGAATAACACTGAGAACTCTTTCTTTCCCCCCCCCCCCCCCCTAGTTTAATATTTTGTCTTATTTTTCTTGTATAGTCTCTCGCACTCCACTTGATTATGACATCATAATTTCTTTACCAATCTGCTTTATCTATATCACAACTGCTGTACTAACATGATGAAATATTGTATCATTAATGAGGTATATAAGAGAACAGTTGGAAACATATGTTGAAATTAACAATAATGATCTCAAAATTGATAAGAATTGGTTATATTCCTCAAATGGCGAAAAAAACTTGTTTACAAGTAGAGTTGGTTTATTAGTTAGATACGCTAATGGTATTTAAGTACATAGTTGCAGTTTTAAAATTCATAGAATAAGCCGGGTGGTAGTAAAACAATTCGCAAATTTGTATCATAAACGTCACTTTATAAAGCTTTTTTTTGCTTCCATTCCCATAATTTTACATTCTCAAATGATGTTCTATTGCGTGAAAATTTAAGTCCTAGCGCCTTAATCTGAATATCAAATATTTATTTGGTTTTAAATATTATCACTGCTGTGTTAACGCTCTTCAATTTGACACACTTCTAAAAGACAATAGCTTTAATCAGAACAACCGGGCGTGGTAGAAGTATAAAATGGGGTTTCATATTTATAGTGTTAATCGCCAAGCAACCGAATTCCTTCCGAGGCGTAGACTAGCGGATCCTCCCTCATTTCTAGTGCTGACAGAGTTATATAATTTTATTACTTAAGTAATGGATGGATTCTCGGTGACGCAGTTTTCTGTTTGCTTTTGCGATTTGTTGCTTCCGATTAAATGAAGAAAAAAAATCTTGCATCTCGATTACAGTTGTAAAAATTCCAAAGAAGTCGATCATAAGAATTTTTCATCATATCTGCTAAAGCGTCACCTATGGTGACAGTTTATCGCCCATAGTGATGAGCGTATCGCGAGCCCGACATACTCCCTCCGCTTTAGATGTCTGATTCTCACGTTCTATCGACGTTTCGCCCAAATTATTTTGCTTGTCCACCTTGCATATTATCAAATGTGCTCGCTTTCAATTATAGTTGATGAAACTCAAGCATTTATTGGAAAAAAAACCAAAATATATAGTTTAATTAATTACACAAATCCTGTTTTCAGATGTTTTGAATATCCTTTATTTTTTTAAACTAAAATTTAAACTAAATTAAAAAAGAATTGCAAATTATTGTTGTTTCACAATTACCGTGGATGTGACAAAAGTTCTTTTTCTTTTCGTTCAAAGGTCCGAAAAATGTTTTTTTTCAAAATGACAAGATATTTTGGTCTTGTAAGGACTAAAATAATTTTTATGATCTTTTATGAAAAGAAATTTTAAAATGAGACGTCAAATATTAATTTGAAACCAATCTATTTCAATTCTTTGACGATTATGCAGAAAGAGTTTCCGTATTTCGAAATATTTACATTCCTTTTTAAGACATATCCATTCATAATACCTTGTTTTGTGTGGCTTCATGTGAGTTTTTTGTATTACACATGTTAGTTTTACTTTCTACGAAAGTTTGACGTTGTAGATTTTTCTTTACGTCTTGCAAGGTGTAAATTTCATTAATTTGAGTAAATAAGTTCTGTTTTAATACAAGTTTAAATTTTGCTGATATTTCTTTGAAGCCAGTAACAAAAGCTTATGGACACCACTGACTTGTATAAATTCGATGACAGCTTTATGACGACAGAAACAATGATAAGAGTAATGATAAGAGTAACAAAGACTTCGTAATGACAAATGACTTGTTGATAAAAGGTAACACAAAGAAAACATTTTCTCAAATTTAATTTTGATGAAATGAATTTAAATATACTTCATTCTGATACCATTATCTTTCAATGGTGTGAATAAGATATAGTCCGTTTTGAGGCAAGAAAAAAAATGAAAAAGAAATACCCAACATGAACTGATGAGGAAACATAAAAGAAATGGCACAGGTACAATTTTTTTGAAAGAATAAAATTGTAGATTTGATTAAAAAAATTATTTTTAATAATTAATATACATTAATAATTTGATAAAGGCCAGTAACATAGGGTAAATATGATGTTTTTCCAATTTGAGGTCGTTTGCGAAATACTAGCTCCTGCAATATTAATTTTTACCTATAATTTTTTTCGTAATTTAAGACGGAACCGAGTAAGGCGTTGTGTATTTTAAGTTGTCACTAGATATAAAAGCTGTAATGTAATGAAAAGAAACACATTACACCCACCATTGATCGTCTATTACACTATTTTTTAAAATATAAAATCATCCCCCGACTTCGTCGCTTCTAAATGTTTAGGACAGAAAACAGTACTCTGAAGCATATTTGTGACTTCATCTATATGTTAAATATTACAATTTAAAAGGTCTTTTTGATTAATGTAGGTTGGGGTATTATACTTACGTTAAATCATGTTGTAAATTTTGCGTTTACCTCCACCTAGTAAATTCAAAATTTACAACATGATACCATCTTAGTCTCTAGCGCACTGCTTTCCCGGACAACAGGTAGAGAATTTCAGAGCCGCAATTCGTTTTCCATTTTTTGCTTTGTTAAAAACTGTCTTTTTACCACTTTTATAAAAGTGCTTTGTCAATTTAAAATACATACGTTTCTTCTTCCCAACAAATGTTCCCATAATTGTATTTAAAACGTATGTATGTAATAACACATACGGATTTGAAAACTCATCATTATGTAATGACTTCATCAAAGCTTTATTTAAAGTTCCACATAAGAGAGAATACAGAGATATGTGTACATACATCAGGCGTGGCACTTTAAATTACCGGTGTTTTCCGAGGAATTTAAAAATTCATCATCGATAGAACTTTAGTCTGAAATTACATCAGTTTTTTCTATGTCGTTCTAGAATGGTTTGACTTATTTTTGATGTTTTAAAACGCCATAGTGACCGGTGGTAATCTAGACAAAATCTTGTTTCCACATAACAGTAAAAGTTAAGTCGTCTGGCCCTAGAGATTGGTAAACATTTCAACACAATAGACCACTTCCGTCGTTAAAACAATGCATACATATTCGAATATTTTGCATAATCTGATAACAGCGGTAAATACCCTATTCGATCCATATATGGTAAGCACCTTCCCCCTTTTTTGACTGACAATGTCGGATTTTTTTATGAATGGTCTTTATTTCCAACTCTTTCTATACGGTGAGTCATTCATTTGCGTATAGGTTCAATGAAATCTTTAGATTATGATGTGATAGTAAAAGGATTAAAGTTTTTCAAAACATTTAAACAACGATGCATTTCATGCCTGTGCAAAATTTGAGAGAGTATCTTATTTCAATATAGAAACTGTACTCTCTGATTTCAAGACAAACATATTCGAAAGTTTTACTGAAGCTAAAATAAGTAAGCATTTATATTTAATGTGAAAAGAATATTAAAATTCTTCTTACCTGCAATTTTATATATATATATATATATATATATATATATATATATATATATATATATATATATATATATATATATATATATATATATATATATATATATACTTGCTGACAAAATAAGTGAGACACTAAACTTTTTAATGTTTAATGTGCAATGGTATTTACTGATAAAAGTAAATCGAAGTTTACGGTTTTCTTTGTTATACTACATCAGGTATTGCAGAAATTATGTTTATTTATAAAAGTAGTTGGGAGTTTTAATTTAGGTTAACAGACAATAATTACTCAATCTCTGGAAAAAAACATACACGTAGTATATGATAACTATTGCTGCACCTAAAGGCAAATTCGAAGCTTAGCATCGAACTAAACATTAAGACACTTATGTGATTTTTTCTTGAAAATTATTTAAATGCCTTTTCATGTGTTCTATTTTTTCTCCTGTCCATTTGAATACATATTGTCCCGCTGTATTCTTTCTTTCTCTCTTCCTCCACTATTGTCACTGCTACATCAAATTCCTTTCAAAGTCTTTCTCCTTCAGTTCTTATGCCATTTTTCTTTTGTTTCTTTTTCATGCAGCTGAGAAATATAGAAAGTGAGAATGCGAGGGTGACAATTCGAGAGAGCAAGAATACAATGGCGAAAAAAGAGGGATTGCAAGAGAGACAATGCCAGATATGTATCACCTTTATTCGTCAGCTACACTCCCTCGCGATTTTGGTTTTGCTCATTTTCTATCCTTGTGTTCTAGATCCCTTAATTAAGACAGACTTGATGTGATCATGTTTTTATTACGTCAAGATTTTGGCCCCATCTTTGTAACTTTCTCGTTCTATGTGTTCTTTTTATGGTCTCACCATAAGTGTTACCTCTTTCCATTCGTCTTTCCGTCATTCTATCACACATTTTTTTACTCTTTGAAGATGAGCTGATTTTAGGTATGTCACTTTAAATTGATGATCTACAGATCAAGTTCGAGATTCATGTCAATTTAATTGACCCATTTTCACTAAAGTAATTGCCCCTAGACATTGAAAATGTCTAATTATACACTCTTTTCCAGACTTTTACCTTCACTTTGCATTTAGGTTATCAGCTGATTTTTAGCGTACACTTTGATGACTTCGTGTTGATGGACCTATTCTCACCAGAATTCTTCACCTTTGATTTTGAAATTTTCTAAATATTCACGGTTTTCACGAGTTTTTTCCCAGATATGCCTGATGATTACATATACAAGTATTCGTTAAAAAAAATATACAAACCAAAGTATAATGCCAGGTCCAGCAATTACTCTACCAAGCCGCAAGCCTTTACTCCCACAAAAATACTAACTCCTGTAAAGGAGAAACTTCAGAGTGACGTACTGTGCTACAACATATTCGAGAAGGGGTGTAAATCAAATGTGGAGTCTCAAACACTCCAAAGAACTTTTAGACTTTATACAACCATTCCTCATGATAAATTAAAATCTAAGCTTTTTGATATCACAGGCAATTGCTTCTTCAATAAAAATGGAACTCGGAAATTTTCATATTTTGTGATTGGTCATCTACAAAAATACTTTGTAAAAAATCACTGATGCTACACACAAGTACTCTGAGGTTGTTTAAGGAATCACTGTCTAGTTAGTAGAGTATGCCAGGGCATCAACGATGGTTGGAAACGTGGGATAATTTGCATAACGGGCAAAGCCCGTTATGCATAAATTATCCCATGTTTCCAACCATCGCTGATGTCCCTGGCATTCTCTACTAACTAGACAGTGATTCCTTATATTTCCATTTCATTGTCAAATAAAATTGTAAATTTAGATTTTAAAAACTGTAGACTAATATATTTAAATTACACGAGGCCTCACCTGTCAATTTCAATAGTCCCCGCCCACTGACGTCAAACACAAAGACAGCCGCACGAGAATTACATGCATATTAGGCCTTCTTAGCTCCTGACCTTTCGCTTGGCGAAATTTGCATTCCGTTAGAATGATCAAGAAATCAACTCTCCTAACTTTCAAAGAGTTATCTTAGAGAAAACAAATAGAAATGGAAATATTAATATGTTGACGGTGCGACCGTTGGGGCGAGCGCATTGTTCACTTCATTTTAAGATCCGCCTCTTCAAACCACACGAGACATTTGGAACGTCTAGACTGTGACGTCACATGACGTCGTATGTTAGTTGCATTTCCATAAACAAAGTTTAAAAAGTGCGAAGATTTTAACAAAGAATGTTTAATCTACTATCTGTATGCAATATCCATTAAATTAAGGTGAGTTTATTTTTTGTGAATTTTTAGTTGTTGTTACAGCGCGAACGAAGTTAGCAGCGAGACCAACAAGCGAAGCATTGTGGGTCAGAATCACTGCGGAAAAAATTCTATTGAATGAATGTGCAGTAGCCCGAATTTTCTCTTCGCCCAGGCGTTGTTGTTAGAGCTAGCAGTGACGAGCGGCGCTTTTGCGCCGCGCGCTGCGCTCGCTATTAAAAGGATGCTGGAGTTCCTCATGATCAATGATTACATCTATGTAGTCTTTGGACACCAAGTCTTCCAAAAATCTGTTGGAATTTTGAAGGGCATGGCGCACTAATTGTGCTCCTTTATTAGCCGATCTGTTTTTATATACTATGAAGCAGAATTTATTCAAAAACTTCTACGTGAGAAGAAGAAAACACTTACTGTGGCCTTCAATTGGGCATTCAGATATATCGACGACGTTTTATCAGTTAACAATAGTTACTTCCATTCATATGTCAACTCGATATATCCCAGTGAACTCGAAATAAAAGACACCTCAGAGTTTGTCACAACTGTTTCATATATGGATGTTTTACTGACTACATAGACGATAAGAACCACCTAACAACTAAAATGTCTGACGAACGAGTTGACTTCAGCTTTTCTATCGACAACTTTCCTTTTTATGTAGTTAACTGTAATATTCCACTATCACTTGCATATGATGTAATAATAATATAATAATAATAATAATACTTTATTTAAAGAGGGTAACCCGATTAGTGCAATGCACTAGTCTTCCTCGGGGCCCTCTAAACATATTAATAATAATACAATTACATGTATGAAAACATTGTACACTAATTAAATAATACAACATGATGGAAAAATACAAGTACAATTAAAAGTTTAGGACATGGAATTACGTTACTTAAACAGTGTTGCGGCAAGTTATAATAAATTTTTCCACATTTTTACGAAATGTGTTTACAGTTGGTGAAAAACGTATATACAAAGGTAATTTGTTCCATAAATGAACACCGGAATAATGAAAAGAATTTTTAAATTGATTTGTTCGATATTTCGGTAGACGAAGGTCATAGTTGGTTTCAGATCGTTATGTCTCCCAACTTATTCGTTACTCAATAGTATGCTCTGAGTACGATCAATCTTTAAAATAGACAGGCTACTGACAAATAAGTTTATGTTACAGGGATTTCAACAACCTCCTTTAAAGTCAGCATTTCGTAAACTCTATGGTCGTTATAATGACCTTATTAGCAAATACAACCTATCATTGGGTCGTATTTTGACTGACATATTTCATACCAATTGTTAGGCCTTTGTTTTTATTATATCAAATTTGACTACATATTACTAAGTTTACATGATCAATACATAGGGCTCACGGCGGGTGTGACCGGTCGACAGGGGATGCTTACTCCTCCTAGGCACCTGATCCCATTTCTGGGATTTCCAGGGTTTTTTAATGGCCTGTTCAGATTTGCATTGCTTGTAGGTTTTTTTTTTTAAATCGATCACTGCTCGTTATCTTCACCTATTTCAAAACCTTATTTTTAGTGTCTACCAGTGACCTTAATTATTATATTTTACAGATCAACTTCCACTTTCATAAATATTGGCCTTATTTCACAATGGCATCACACTTGGACTTACAGTATGATTAAGTCAATACGAAATTTTTCCCACAGACATTAATTAATAAACAGTTATGAATTTAAAAAAAAAATGATTCAAATTGTTTATTTGTTTTTTTTTTTGTTTTGTTTTGTTTTGTTTTTTTTTTTTTGTTTTTTGTTTTGTTTTTTTTTTTTTTTTTTGATTTGTAAAAAGTTCATCGAATGAACAGCTAGGGTTGCAAGGACTAAAATCATCAAAAATTCATAAATGTATATCTTTGTAATGCACTATTTTCAAATACCAATTTGATATGACGTTTAGTGCATTGCAACAATGTTCAAAGTGATTCAAAGGAATGAAAAAGTCTTATATTAAATCTTTTAAAGAAATTGTACAAAGTTTTCCGAATGAACAATATTGCAATACTCTTCTCCGTTCTCACGCAGCTATTTGTAAAGTATGTCGTGGTATCGACTACTGAATGAAGAAAATAAATGTAACAATATGATATTTTATTTCTGTTTGAGTTTGAATTTTTAACCCATTGTTATTTTCACGTAGACTTTCTATATATTTAAACCGGATTGTCAGCGGGGGCATTCGTGTCATTCTGACACTTTTTGCTTTACATTCCTTCGAACATGTTTCTGTCGTAGTGGGATGTCACAAATAATTTGGGGATTCAAACCCAAGACGTCAGGATCATATCTTTAGTATGCGACTCTAGAACGAAGTCAGAGATTCTTTTTAATCATTGTGACATGTAGGAGATACATGGAATTGTTATAAGTCTCCTAATTGTTGACGGAATTATGGCCTTTTCTAATTTTTAAGGGGGACAAATTGGTTTTCCACACTTTTCCCCAAAACAAACACTTGCAGATATTGAGCTGCTTTTTGGTATATGTCTACCTTGATGAATAATAGATCAGGTTTGCATTTTGTTCCGCTTCAATGATTTTTGACGGAATTACGACCTTTTTGATTTTTTAGGGGAATCAGGTTACACTTGCCGGTAGAGGACTAGTATTGCTTATGCAATATTCTCAGAATGCTTCTTCATATTATTATTATTTGGTAATGCTATTTAATTTATATAATTTCTAATAATAGGAAAATACCAGTAATCATTTGAAATGCTTTTGGTCAACTTTCTTTCGATTTCAATCTCTTGGACCGTTCACGGTAGCTCAGTCGGTAGAGCGCTCGCTCCGTGATCGGGAGGTCGTGAGTTCGAATCTCGGCCGCGACAGACCTAAGTCGATAAAAAATAGGTAGCAACTGTTCCTTCGCCATGCGCTCGGCACTTTGAAGTGAAAATTGCGGGTCCTTCGGATGAGACCTTAAAAACCGAGGCCCCGTGTCACGGCAGGCGTTGGCACGATAAAGATCCCTCACTGCTCAATGGCCCTGAGTGCCGAGTAAAGGTCAAAATTTGAAGCCCTTCACCGGTATATGGTGACGTCTCTATATGAGTGAAAAATTCTCGAATGGGACGTAAAACAATATACAATCAATCTCTGGCAATTAAAACTTAAATAACTATTGTGTTAAATTTGACTTAGTGAACAAGGAAAATGAATTATCAATATTCCTTTAAACCTTTGCCTTGTTCAGAAAAAAGAAAAAAAATGTAATTATGTCTTCTTCACAGTTCCGCACCTTAAGTAGTATCTCTGTCTTATTATATGGAAGATTCTGCTACATCCTCCACATTCTAGCATTTTCTTTTGGATTCTGTTACTTTTGTGTTAGACTGTACTTTCTCCTTTGTCTTCGGAATTTAGTTAACTATTGTAAAACTGCAAGTACAGACAGATTTCCTGAAATAGAAAAATTGATTGTATAAGACAACATCTACAACGAATCTAGACATAAATTTTTATTTCTGAAGGAGAATAAAGTTAATTATTTCCAACAAGATTAATGAAAGAGCGTATAGCAAATCACTGAGACGAAAATAAATGTCTTACTTAAGTAACGGTATTCAATAATTTAATTTGTAAACCAGTTTCACAAAGGGTCCTAAATTTTCACAGTTTCTGAAAAATTAAAGGCTTTAAGTAATCATACACAGAGATTATTGCTTCACGTTTAAATCAGTATTATTTTAAAATAAATTAACGATATTTTGATTATAAAGATTTAATATTAGTTATAATATCATTTTATTTTTCCTGTTTATCCTGTCTTTAGTTTCAAAAGGACACAGTTTACATTTCATATACATGCAGACTTTTTAAAGCGTCCTTCCATTTATTTATTTATTTAATTTTTTTTGGAGAATACAAGGTTTAAAACAAAATAACAAAAATAATTTCGGATTAAAATTGCCAATATTTTCTCTTGCTTTATTGATTAAATTTTTGAAATTTTCAAAAACAAAATACATAATAATGGCTCAATGTTAATATAATTACAGTGGCTATGAGATAAAATGAGTTATATCGGTAAATTAACGCCGTTGTAGATAATCCATATGAATGCCCTGATAATAATCTATTTTTGTTCCATCCCAGGTAGGGGAATTTCGAACAGGGAACATTTTTTATCAATGAATATGTCCATTACACTAATAAATATCTTTTAAATCCGATAGGACAAGGGGCCATTCCCATTGGAAGTGTCAGGGATGAAATGGAGCTTATGAAGATTAATGCATCAACCGAGGTCTGAACCACGATAGAGAACAAGGCTTGGTGAGAAGAACGAGGAAAAAGTAATAAATATAAGGAGGTATGGCACAAGGGGGTATAACATCTATTTAAAGTAACGCTGCCTTGGGGGGAATTGCGAAGTAGGGGATACTTCATTGTGATTAATTTTTATTATGGTAGATATTTTTGCGTCATTGTATCTCCATTTTGGTGTTATATTTGGCAATTTAAGGATAAAAATACAAACTTAATCTTAATTTTACTTACATCATAGAAATACTTCTAAGCTCATTTAATGCCCCTACATCAACGCTTTCTGCGTATTTAAACATTCTAAGGACAGATTTGCGTAGGGTAGATGGTTTTCAATAGCGAAACAACTCTGTTTGCCTCTTGAAATGGTCATCTTTTCTTCTATTATTCACTAAAGCTTTTCACAATTTACCAGCCTTTCAAAGTTTGTAAGCCTTCGTTATCCCCAAATATATATATTTCTTGACCCAATCGATATCAGTTATATTAATCATTGTACAGTCAATTTTGGGTTATGTTATGGAGGTGCTAATAAACAGGTGTGTTCTGGGGATGGTTTTCAAGGACACTTTTGTACTACGGGGTTTTCCCCTTCTATGATTTTGTTTTATTTTTTAATCGCTATAAGCATTTAATTCCTGGTAAAGATAAAATTTTACCCGATGACGATAGATAGGGGAAGGGGCTTCCTCCTATGGGGCTTCCTCATAAACTTTGGATATTTAACCCCCAGAAGAAAAAAATTACTCCTTAGAAGATACATAAAGATATTCAATAGATTTAAGGTTCCGTTTGTATTTGTATTTCGTGGTTCTTATAGACTGAAGTACCCTCGTATCACAAACATGACAAGCATTTAAAGCATTTACAGGTAATAAGTAAAGTTTGTATGAGATAAAACATCGTTACCTGTGAAATGATTTACATACACAAAGACAATTCAGTCCGTCCAGCTGACTTATCGGTGTGCATGTACTTAAACCTTCGTTTTCATTTGTTGGTTAAAAGTTGATTTACGAGGGTTGTCCAGAAAGTTCGTGGACACTGTCATTTTTGTCAAAATAAATGGTTCTATCTATATCTATTTATTGTATATCAAAATATTTCTTATGATAAACCAAGTAAGAATATTTTAATTTTTTTTATGGAACTTAATATTTTTGTAAAAATCGGGGTCTTTAAAGGTCGCAGATAGTGCTCACGGACCAAGGTTAAAATGCCATAAACTTTGAAATAAAATGTTCGGATTAAAATGATTATATTCTATATAAAACAAGTCAAAACTTAACAAAAAATTATATATATCACAAATAAAGAGACTATAGTCATTTTCTGATATCTTAAGTATCGCTTACTGTATAGACAGTGAAAATACTAAACAAAATCCCAAGAAATATGTGTCAAAAATTGACAGAAAAAGCGACGTCGGCCGTCCGAACGGAATGGCACCCAATCATAAAATTATATTTTAATACGGTTGAACGACGTCAGAGACAAAATATTTGATCTAACAACTCAAAATTATTGGAATATATTTAATTTTGATTTGAGATTGGTATATACGATTTTTCAACGGTGTGTACAATGTCGAAGACACTACAAAAAGTAAAAAACACATGTTATTTGATGAAAATGGATATTTCTATTAAAGACGTTGTTATAAATCTAACGCAACGTTGGACTGGGCTGTGAAGCCTGTGTATACATGTACGAACTGTTTATATTGATGACTCTCGTAAATTATTGTGTATTGTTTTGATTTTTTAAAATGAATCGATTATAATCTATACATACAAATTATTACTAGCACTTGGCAGTGTGGCATGATAAAGAAAATGTATAATAAATAATAAAGAAATGTAGTCCAATGGCATGAACATGTGTTAAAAATTCAAAATCCAAATGTTTGACCCGTTATAATGAAATTAGCTTTACATCAGACTCACAGGGCCGTGCGGCTTGCATATACAAAGTATTTACACCTATAACACTCGTTAAATAGAGTGTATTGTTTTTAAATTTTATACATTTACTATATCATGGTCTATATTAAAATATTATCGTACAATTTTGCCAGTGTGGCCTTTATCAAGAAAATTATAGCATTTGTCCACAAACTTTATTTACAACCCTCGTGTATATATATATATATATATATATATATATATACATATATATATATATATATATATATATATATATATATATATATATATATATATATATATATATATATATATATATATATGTATGTATGTATGTATGTATGTATGTATGTATGTATGTAAAATTTTCTGACGTCACTTTTTGTTAAACCTGGTCCAGTGAATTTCTTATTGTCCTGCACTCCGGCCATTAAATTACCTGTAAAGATTCAACTTATTGGACAGTTACAGGTAATATTGTAATGAAAACAAAGGACGACGTAGATTAATATAGAGAACTGAAAAAGCTTTGATAAATCAAACAATTTAATATGAGCAATGTAGAAAATTAGAGCATAAATTAAAAAAAAGATTCACAAGATAATAATCCTTTGGAAATTTGCATGAATAATCCACGGTGAACTGAATGTCTCACAGGAAATGTAGAGAATCCGTGGCACCATTCCTAAATTCCGTTAATTCACGTTCATTACTCTTTATTTCACATTGTTTGATACACGGAACATTCACAGAATCTTGGGGACACAAAAGAAGTATCAAATGCAAGTGTTTCCTTACACACATTCTTGGACATTTCTGCTTAGTTGAACATCCATTTTTTTTCCCTTAAACTATTCCGCTCACCAGATTTCAACTGATTCTGTGATGTAAACCTGTATTTTCGTTAGGTGATACATGTATGGGACCATTTGCCCTTACAATCCCGCATTGTTTGAGCGACTGTCTGTCGTTGCTTTTAAGGAGTTGCTGGATTAAAATCCTTCAAAATCTGCACACAATCGAGAAACTGTTCATTGCAATTGGAAATTTAAGAAAAATATCAGAAATAATCTCCCAATTTTACAATAGAAAAAAATCAAGCTTTAAGAGTGGTTGGAGTAAAATACTTCAAATCCTGTTGTTTTGCACAACAGAAACTGTTTCTTGCCAACCCCAAAATATAAGAATATATCTCCAGATTTCACGGTAGAAAACTGCAAGCTTAAGTTTGCATTTTAGTGTTCTTCATGCATTGTCGAGTGTACCTGAATCTGAAGAAGTCTTAGTTTTGAAATGTCATCTGTGGTGTTGTGTTGTTAAATGAATAAATTTAATGGAATTAACTTTCAAAATGTCGCAATGCGGATAAATGACTAAATAAAGTTAATGTTCATATTTATCGATATAAAACAGTGACTTGATGATTTCTACTATTGAAAAAACTACACCAGTCTGGTGAATTCAAAAACTAGTTTTCTTTGGCGTAACTTAATGGACAGTGCCTGGTAGAGTCGTCCAAGCAGAACGAGATCCGTTTACCCGTAGGTGTCCAATAAGTTAACAATGACAGTGTTCGAATTTGGTGAAATGTTTAAAGTAAGTTATAAGCCTCTAACTGACCATTATGTCAGAGATATGACTCTCATCGGCACTAACGCGCCTCGGACCGTCTAATATCTGACATAATGGACAGTTTTCGGCTTATTACCATAACAGAAAGCACAGCGAAATTCACTTTATAAGGTACTCACTTCCGCCCCAACCCGGGGTTGAACTCTCGACCTACGGAATCTGTCTCATAGCAGTACAGGGACAGCGCACTAGACCGCTCTGCCGTCTAGGCAAGTCACAAAAAAACTTGCTTTCGATGCCCATGAACTTCTCATATATATATATATATATATATATATATATATATATATATATATATATATATATATATATATATATATATATATATATATATATATATATATATATTGTACTGAATACGAAGGAAGGGAAAAGCGGGGGAGGTGTTTCCTGTATTATTATGCTCACTTCTCCATGGCACCTGATCCCACCTCTGATGTTTTAGAGGTCCGTATTTGCTCTGCTCTAAAATTCGTATTGTTTAATGGACTTTTGAGCTTAAATACTGTTCGTTACTTCCATATATTTCATTCCTTGATTCCCAACAATTATATTAGTAATCCTTTTCTTTTGTTGTTATACACATATACATATTTTCATTTGGTTTATGCATTTGTATATTTTTTTAAATACTGAATAAGAATTACTTCTGTAGCAAAAATAACAAATTTTCCATTATCAGTGGTAAACATGGTGGACGTGTTTCTCGATCAGCATTCATTGTTAAATCATCAGAAGTATTTATCATTTACAGATTTTGTAACCATTTTGCAACCCTTTTCTTACAGTCAAACGATGTAATCAAGTATATTCGTTTTGCATTGTTTAAACAAACATCATTATGAGTTTAGTACAATTTTGTGTAATGTATGCATGACAAATGATGACCCAGTTACTGGGAAGCATGTTACGTTCTTCATGAAATCATTAAGTTTTAAGCCTTTTCTTTCCTTAAAAGCAATTCATGAAAACATCCAAGCAAAATAAAGAAATTTCAGGGTTATTAGGGTCAAAGAATAGATTTCAGGTTCCATGAACAAAAACTGAATTTGGTTTATGGAATCATTTATAGAATTATTTTTCACCATCCAAATTGTACAAATTCTCAAGAAACTAAATAAAATGGCAAACGTTATTGTACAGAAAAAATGTAGAAAAACTACAGTCTTCACATAAATGTTTTAAGAATATCGAGATGAAGAAGAGATTGTGAAAATGTGTTTTCAATCATTATATTATTAATGTACGCCAAAATGCTCATGCTAAGAAAGCATCTCTAAAAGTGTTGATTTTTATTAAAAAAAAAAAAAAGAAAAAAAGAAATCCTCACATTTTTTCTTCAATAAACGTAATAGAGGAAGGACATGTTTGGCGTATGTTCGCAATACAAATTATGTGTAATGAATGATAATCAAATTATTAATTTCTGTAATTAAATTGATATTATTTCAATGTGAATATTTTTATTTTTCAAAAAAATAATTTGAACAGGAACCTGAAAACATGAAAAATTCCTGTCTTTATAGGGTTTCTTGTGATGTACCAAATCCTTGACTTTAAGGATGAAGAATTGTAAGAGTTTGCTTGTCTATTTGAGGACAGATAAGAGAGAGATTTGTTTGTTTGTTGTTTAACGTCCCTCTCGAGAATTTTTCACTCATATGGAGACGCCACTACTTGCCGGTGGAGGGCTGCAAATTTATACCTATACTCGGCACTCTGGACCATTGAGCAGTGAGCAGTGAGGGATCTTTTTTCGTGCCAACACCTACTGCGACACGGGACCTCGCTTTATACGGCTCATCCTAAGGACCGGTCTCCATGTCCCGCAGTGGATTAGGACAGATAAGAAAAGGAACATTAGATCCCAAATAAAGTGAATCTAATTGAAAATATATGTCTTCATCTACGGATTGGTGCAAGCGCCCTAATTTAGCAAGTTGAACTCTTTCCATGTACCATACTCAGAGTCACATGAATGACTCGGTGGTCGTAACAACATGAATGAAACCAATAAAATTTCATCTACGAAAACAAAGAGCAGAGATCCTTATCGGTTTAAGAAAAACAACTTGACAAAAAACTATTTAGGTCATCTTTTTTATTCCATTCCCGATATACACTGTAGAAATACATTTGAAAAAAAGTTAACCTAAAAAGCCAAATATTACATTGTAATGAAGAAATCTACAAGAAGAAAAAAATCTTATAAATAAACAACTTACTACTACTAGTAATATTGTAATATTGTCCCATTTCTTATATTTATCCAAAATCTACAAAACACTCATCTTTTGATACATATATGTATATCTGTATTTCTTATAAGGATAGATTGGTTCATATACTACTAAATCATTGAACAAAACAACAGCGTACATAACGCTAGTGTGAATTGCAAACCAGAACATGCAAGTCAACTTTCCTTATTTATGTTAAAATATACCATTATCACCTGCATATGGAGATTATCTCTCCCAGTTGATTCGATACTCAAGAGCATGTTCAACGTACGAACAATTTCTAAAACAAGGAAAGCCATTGACAAATAAGCTGATGAAACAAAAATTTCAACAGTCTCGTTTAGAGTCAATATTTCGCAAATCCCATGGCCGATACAATGACCTTGTCAGCAAATACAATCTATCATTAAGTCGAATGTTGAGTGACGTTTTTCATATAAATTGTTAGGCCATTATTTTCTTCACACTGAAATGTCTACGAATTTTTCCATTGGCACAGTCATGACAAAGGAGCACACGGCGGGTGTGGCCCTTCTACAGGGGATGCTTTTCCCTCCATGGCACCTGATCCTGATCCCACCTTTGATGTTTTTAGAGGTCCATGTTTGTTCTGCTCCAAGTCTGTGGAATATCAATGAACTTTTGAGTTTGATTACTGTTTGTTATCTTCATATAGAAAACTTTAAAACAGATCTGATAAACTCGACTTTCTTCGAATGAAATCTTATCAAATAAATAAATAACGGAAAAGGATATGCATCACATAATAATTTCTTTTAATATCTTTTTTCAAAAAATTGTCAAAAAATGATTTTTTTTTGGAAAGAAAAGATTCATTCAGGATTTTGGTCATGTAGCATAACGTCAGATTTGTTTCTAGTTTTTATGAATCAGATTAATTTTTCACAATCAAATTTTAAACTATGACAAACCAATAGAAATTATTACTGGCTGGTAAATTATTCAAATGAACAATACTTTCTAACGATTACTACAATAAATAGATGAATGATTCGGGTTTCTTTCAGTCACTGATTCATTCATATTTTGTTGGAAAGGTTGAAACCAAAAGGTGGAGCGAAATATAACCTATATATTTTTGCTACATAATCAGGCCTCATTCATCACTTACATCCGGGGGAATGATTTATAATTGTAATTTAAATTAAGGTGACTTTTTTAAAAGCAAACCTTTCATTTCAGGAAAAATGTATTATGATTGACAAAATCTTAGATGTTTCTTCCTTGTAAAATAATTTTCAATACTACATTTAGCAGAGAATTGATTCGTATTACATATGCATTAATCTTTCCATCTTTTATTGCTTAAAAGTTGTTTTTGTACCACATTGAGGAATTTCAATTTTAATGCATTATATCGTATCTTAATAAGAGTGTACGTGTACCGTCAAATCTATCCTCGGATTAATGAGCACATTGCTATGCTTAGTTAAACAGCATTCACAAATTCGACGTCACAAAAATGGCCAACAATAAGCTACGAGTTAAAGGTATCATCTGATTCAACGTATAGATATGGACAAAGCAAAAGTTAGACAGCATAGTCATAAGCAAAGTTTCTGTCAAAAAAATCTGTCTGGATAGATAAATGTAGGCAACAAAGATATTTTTCTCCATTACCTTGAATTTTATTTATTGCTTAAGGTCCAAACACCTTGATAGACGATATAGAAAAGACAATACAGACCACGGAGATGAGATGCTTTAGTATAGTCCATGTATCCCAACACATTACCGATAAGGAACAGAGGAGAGATTTACCAAAGATCTACTGTCATCAGAACACCTGCTAATATGGTATATGTGTGGAGGTGTATCGCAGTCAGCAAATATTTGCGAAATCAATCCTGCAGTGAAAAGAGTTTAGAAAAACGCTAAGAAAAAAGAGATGGGAAATCAAAATAAATAAGGGTCTGGAGTGCCAGCTAATGTTGAATTTATAATAAAACAAAAAATCATCTTTAACTTTAATGCTTAAAAGAGACACTTCATTAGGAAATACAAATATATATAGTGTCAAATGATAAAACATTTTAGACTTTAAATTATATATTTAGTTTATATCAAAGTATGATAGTTTCAAAAAAGATAAACTAGCAAAACATTCCTAGCAATGAATTTATTTAAATTGGTTAAAAAGGTACCTTTCAGGAAAACAGTCTATAGTACTTTGATGACATTGATGAAAACATTATACATGTGGATTTTTCTTCCATATCAATATCATTCGTTTCTTCTTTTCTAAACAAAAATTGCAATATGACATTCTGCGATGATATTCTTGTACATGATTGATTAAAAATGTTTCTGAATTCAAGACAAAAGTGGACAAGCTACAAAAAAAAAAAAAAAAAAAAAAAAAAAAAAAAAAAAAAAAAAAAAAAAAAATTAAAAATTCTGAAGACGTATGTCACGGGTCCATGCTATTTATATCCCTTTTTGAAATTCAGTTAATTGTATTTGTCATGCAACAAAGTTTTACAGATATAGACTTAGTGTAAACCAGTCTTCGATCGAATAAGCTGCCAGAATGAATACAAGGTAACTTCTTCAATAACTTTAAGGATGACAAGGGGACGCGTTCTGAGTTTTAGCAATTGTAAAATAAGTACCAAATATTAAAATCAATTTCATACTACATATTACAGAGTTAATTGATTAATATCATTAGATGGGTGTCGCATATTTACAGTTGTATAACACAAAGCAATAATTTCCGTGTTATATCATATATATCAGAACAAAACAGGTATAATATCATTGCCCTCGGATTTTCTTGCAAAATAATATGTATTAATCCTTACCAGAGCTAATGATGCTGTCTGTTAATTTATCCGCGTTTAGGATCAATTTCAATAGACCGCTTAACCACGTAACAGGCACGGGAATCTTCCTATGAGTCTATCTAAATCAATAAAACGCCACATGGTTTGCCGTGTGACTTTATAAGATATATTTATTTCGTAATCAATTAGAGATAAGTATTAGGCTTTTTCCTATATTTAAAATGGACACATTTAAAATATGGCATGATTATACTTTTGGATGTATTTGTAAGGACGTATATCGTGGTCAGCGGAAAATCCTGAAATCAATTTTGAGACGGACTGGCAGAGTCTTAGGAAAGAGCAGAACAGATAAAAAAGAAAGAGATGAGAGATCAAAATATAAAATTTTTGATTAAGATGCAAACTATTTCCCATGCAAAAGGCTAAAAAAATTGAGAGTATAGAAAAAGCTGATTGGAAAGTAACGGTGGTGTGGAACATATCTTATAGAATGCTAATGAACCTATTATACGAACCAATCATCCTAATCTCATGCTTAACAAGCTAATTCAGAGAATGTGTGACCCCCGCTTAATGAAAAAAGAAGCGGGTGGAAGAACAAAAAAAAAATTGCAGATGGAGAAAGATAAAAGGTCAACCTTGACCTTTCAGCTTTTGGACTTAAAGTCAATATGAGTCTTTTTAAAGTTAAAGAAATTCATGACCAAAAGTTTCATTGCAAAAGCTGACAGAAAAAACTAAAATTATGTGAAAACTATATATATGCAATATATATTTTGACCTTGACCTCTGACCCTTTGACCTCAAAATCAATATGGGTTTTTAAGGCCATGGGCAGAAAATTTCACAGTCTTCTTAAGATATAGTTAGGAAAAAGGTGTTAAACAGACAGAAGACATGAATTTATGACCATAACCTCTGACCTTTTGATAACCAATCAAAATCAATAGTGTTCTTCTTTAGTTGTGATATTAAATTTTATCTAAGAGAGCTCAAAGAAGACTAAAGTTTTCTGCTGTAAAATGTCACTTGCAATGTATGAATTTATGACATTTTGACCTCAAAATCAAATGGGGCCTTCTTTAGGCCATAAGGAATTGTATAACTTCATTGTAAAAGCTCAAAAACCTTTTAAGATATCGTTCGGAAACGAAAGTGTTACACACAAACAGAATATATGAATTTATGACCTTGACCTCTGACCTTTTGACCTTAAAATCGATAGGGGTCTTGTTTATGTTATAGTAAGTTTTGATATTGAATTTTATTGAAGAAAGCTCAAAGAAAACTTAAGTTATCATTTGAAAAATGTTATTTGTAATGTATGAATTTTTTTTACCTTGACCTTTGACCTTTTGACCTAAAAATCAAAGGGTTTTTTTGGGTCATAAGAAGATGTGATATAAAATTTCATTGCAAAATCTCAAATACTTTTAAAGATATTACCCGGAAACGAAAGTGTTACATACAAAGAGAATGAATGAATTTATGACCTTGACCTTTGACTTTAAAATAATAGGGGTCTTCTTTAGGCCATAGGGAGTTACGATATAAATTTCATTGAAAAAGATCAAAGGCTTCTTGAGATATCGTCCGGAAACGAAAGAGTAATACATGTACAGACAGACGAACAGACGGACGGACGGAAGGGCAGCAGACCCAAATTAAATTTCCCCACTTTCAGTCAAGGCGGGGGACAAAAAGACGTGTTGTCAAAGTACAATACAGTATCAGTCAGACAACGGACACTCTTTTTTCCTCAGTATTTGAAATAGAGGCTTTATCGTAAACACAGTAAAAAACATTTAAAGTTTACTGTACCCCATATAAGCAATTGATTGATTAAATTGTTTGCTCGAGAGCATATTTCGAAGAAGGATAAGTGAATATAAAGACAGAAATGGACACAAGCCACGATTTTTTAAAAAAAATTAATCTGTTGCGTGATTTATATATATATATAATTTAATTTTGTTTGTATTCTAGCCTCTGATTGGTTAATATCCAAAAAGGAACACAAATTATTTCTGTATAACCTGGTTTGGTATGGGGACACACCCCCCTGACAACCAGCTGAATCGTCTGTATCCATGCAATCCTCTCATTTCCAGTCCTCGGGATTCATGGAAAATTCCAGATTTAATAAATGCACCTTTAACTTCAAACAGTAACTTGCATCTTACCAAATGTAAACAAAACAACATGGCTGCTAGGACTATGTATCAGTTTTTACCTCCCCTCGCTTCCCATCACTTCCGTTACTAGGGTTGTATTATTGAGCGGCAAATTTGAACTAATAAAAAGCAACGAAATTTTACACCCACAGGTTGTTTAATGATTTTAGAATTAAATTATAAGGAATGACTCTAATTCTTGGCCAAATTATTCGAGTATAACCTGGTTTGGGTCAGTTTACGCTGTTTTATAATCCGCTTCGCGGATTATAAAGCGTAAACTGACCCAAACCAGGTTATACTCGAATAATTTGGCCAAGAATTAGAGTCATTCCTAATATATATATATATATATATATATATATATATATATATATATATATATATATATATATATATATATATATATATATATATATATATATATATATATATATATACACCCAATAGAAAAAAGTTGCAAGAATGAATAGAAGGTAACACTTTCATGGATTTTAGTTTGAAAATTGTGCAATAGGGCGGGGGTGCCATATTTCAATTTTGAACATTTGAAAGGTAATAAACACCAAAGTGTTAAATTTAAAGTACATACCGCATATTAGGGAATTAGTTAACTAATACGACAAATAAAGTGTTTCTTATTTGCTGATGTATAACACAAAGCAATAATTTCCATGTTATATAAAAAATGACAGTTTTAATATCATTTCCCCCTGGATTTTACTGCAAAATAATATGAATTAATCCTTTACAGAGCTAATGATGCTGTCTGTTAATTTATCCGAGCTTGGGATCAATTTCAACAGACCGCTTTACCACGTAACAGACACGAGAATCTTCCCATGTCCATCAAAATGATTAAACTCCACATGGTTTGCCGTGTGACTTTAGAAAATATATTTATTTCGTAATCAATTAGAAATAAGTATTACCTCCTCTCTATATTTAAAATGGACGCCTTCAATATACCAAAGCATTATGCTTTTGGATTTGATTTAGAATTAAGCCAGTATGGTTTATGCATACTGTTGATTTTATACAAGAAAGTACTTTTTCTTGTCCAAAAATGGATATTTTCAGTTATCATTATTATTTTTAGCATTTAAAAACTTTAAAGAAAAAAAATCTTGTGGCTTACAATAATAATATTGGTAAACTCTCTGAAAATTTTTATCAGCAAGAAATTATTATTCTTTATAAGAAAAACAAAGAAGTCTTTTGCACCTGGGATATTGTATATGATTTATCTGTATAATGATGTTAGTCCTAAAATGATTTATTCAATTTGTTTATGCAAATATTTAAAAATAAATGTTACTACAATCAATCAATTTTGCGATATACTTACTGGTCTTATTATGGTGGTGTAAGACAAAATTTCAAGTGCAAATTTTGTTGACTTTTTAAAATCTCGGCACGTTTTACTTCGAAGGTCAAAGAACAGGTAGAGGACTAGGGCGCTGGTTTGAATTTGTCAATACACAAGGTGTCCAAAATAAGTAATTGTTGTATTAGGGCAGGAGGATGATATGTCATTGCAATTGTTTATATATTTATATACACGCACTTCTATGTTTTAATTGAAAGATAAAATGATTTGGAAATATCTTTCGCAACATCGCAGCAAAAAAAACGTAATCTGTGTAATGATTGTAACAGCTATATCCCGAATAATACAACAATACAGGCAATTTTATTGTTTATATTTATGTATAAATAAAATCAGATGAAGTTTGTGAAATGGAAAAAGTGAAGATAATGAAAAGTGATCGATCTTTAAAAAATCTACAAACAATGCAAATCTGTGAACAGGGCATAAAACACGGATCCTCGGAAATGCCAGAGGGGGGATCAGGTGCTTAGGAGGAGTAAGCATCCCCTGTCGACCGGTCATAAGTAAAATAAAGTACTTTTGATCCTCTCGTTACATTGATGGAAAGAGTCGTGAAATAGTTGACATTTAACATTTCTTTCAAATTTGGAGTTATGTAGATGGCTTGAAAAAAAAACCCGTATCTGACTAGTTAAGAATTAAATTATATTTATTGTTTCAGACAACAGCAATGTGGTTTTCATAAGAAATAAGCGAGAAACTTTGGGTGTAAAGATTGATT
This sequence comes from Saccostrea echinata, assembly GCF_033153115.1. Classification (NCBI taxonomy): domain Eukaryota; kingdom Metazoa; phylum Mollusca; class Bivalvia; order Ostreida; family Ostreidae; genus Saccostrea; species Saccostrea echinata. Next base: position 8,658,186 of record NW_026889764.1, read on the forward strand.
GTTAAAAACAATCGATGTTTTCATTCATGCAATAGTTAACGTTACATTGTGCAAGTTTATACCTGCCTGTATGAAATTTTATAGACTCTAACAGCAATTTAAACACACTATTTGTAGATATTTTTTCTTTTCTTTTTAATTTGTTATAATAGCGATGACATGAATTAGGAAATTTAAAACGTTTGTCAGTTCTTACAGTTATGAGAAATTATAGTTCATTTTTATGATTTAGTAGCAAGTCATCCTTAAATTCAATGACTGTGTCAAATTGTAATTTCTGAATTAACCGGGTGGTAGTAAATACAAAAATTGCATTGTCATATGAAATATGAAGATAACGAACAGTAATTAAGCTCAAAAGTCCATTGGAACAATACAAATTGGGAGCAGAGCAAATATAGACGCCTAAAGACATAAGGTCGGATCAGGTGCCATGGAAAAGTAAGTTTTCGCATAGAATTATCTACGTATTTTTCGGTTTGGAAACGGAATTGTAAAATCCGTTATTGTAAGCAAACATGGACCTCTTAAACCATAGTAGGTGGGATCACGTGACATGGCAGCATCCATATCGTAAGCTTTGTATTCACTACCACCCGGCAAATTCAAAAATTACAAGATGATAGCTGTATCATACGATTAAATATTTTTGTTAGGAACATTTATCTGAGGAGAATGTTGATAATCAGTTCAAAATAATTGGATATATTTAAGAATAGGACGTACATTAGATATAATTTAGATTATCACGGCTCCCATGCTTTTTAAGCAAAAGGACCACAAGAAACTAACAGGATGTCGTAAATATCTAAATTAACATTTTGCGGTTTAAATGATGAGGAATAATAAGGTGTGTTAATTAAGTAAAAAATAAAGCAGACAAGCATTACGTTTCCTCACATCCAGTCGGCACTTTGTTGCAACTAAAAAGCTCAAAAGAATTTCTTTAGAAGAAAAAGAATACATTTTTTTTGTAGTTACATTTTTCTCTAACCTAGATAATGAAGATAACGAAAAGTAATCAAACTCAAGAATCAATTGGAATAGTTCAAATTGGGAGCAGGGCAAACACGGATATCGGAGTTGGTATCAGGTGCAATGGAGGAGCATCCTCTGTCGACCGGTCACACTCGCCGTTTGCTCCTTGTCATGATCGGGCAAACGGAAAATCCGTAGACAAATATGTACGAAAATAATGGCCTAACAAATTGTATGAAAAACGTCAGTCAACATTCGACTTCACGATAGATTGTATTTGCTAAAAAGGTCATTGTATCGGCCATAGAATTTGCGAAATGCTGATTTTAAACGAGATTGTTAATATCCTTGTATCATCAACTTATTTGTCAATACCTTGCCTCAGTTTAGAACATGCTCTTATCGAATCAACTGGGAGACATAAATTCCACATGCAGGTGATAATGGTATATTGTTAAATAAATAAGAGAAGTTGACGATAGAAAAGTTGAAGTTATCATGTGTATCATATTTTGTTAGTTTGCCATTAATATATTTCTCTAGTGAAATATACAAATATGAAACAGATGTGTCAGACTTTGTGGTGTCTTTTATTTCCAGTTCAAAGGGATATATCGAAAAAACGTAGGCATGAAAATGAATATCATTCATTGATTAAACGTCGTCGAAAAATCTAATTGTCGAATTGAAGGCCACAGCAAGAGATTTTTTTTTCATGTATAAGTTTGTGATTAAATTCTGCTTCATATGAACACAAAAATAGGTCTTTTAAGAACGGAGTGCAATTAGGACCCATGGAAATTCCACCAGTTTGTCAGAAGATTGTTGGATGCAGCACTTTTTTAAATAAAACCGAAAGCGTAAATATACATGTATGTAGTCACAACCACATTTGTTTATTAATGTGTAAGAATGGTCAGCTGCATGACGACAGTGGTACTCGTTACAAAAATACTACTTTGTGTAGATCTTTGTATAGCATTCAAAGCTGTCAACGGTATTAATAATGCTTAAGATAAGTCAGCAAATTAGCCCCAAGACCATAAACTGAGAACACACTTAAGTCAAAATTTAAACTGATATAAATTTTAAAATAATTTTGATAATGAAACAAAATTTTCATCATATATTTGAATTTAACTGTTATATAAAATTGCAAATTTTTAAGCAAATACATTAAATAAAACTCAAGATATTAAAAGTCAAAATGTTGACTTGTCTATTCTCAGTTTATGAATACGAAGTATATTGATTCCTTGACAAATTAAATACAGAAATTGCCTCGTCGTTAGAAATAAGGACCCATGTACTTGACGCATTAAAAAAACATACCAGAAAGTTTTAACATGTCATCTTATTTGCTTCTTTGTTGCATTTCCCTTCAAGTTTCAAGAAGGTATATACAAAATGCTCTTTATTAACTTATTAAATGTATTTCTTTTTTCCCATTATTGTGCATCAGAAAATAACACAAAAACATCACGTATACCAAAAAGTGTGAGATCGATTCCATCAAACTACTTCAATTGATACTACTTTTCTTTCTTTGGTAAATATTTTGATCATAACCTGTTCAATGTGAAGCCCTTGTCTTCACGAAATTTGAAAAATTTTCTCCTCATATATAATATTTATGGAACGCTCTTAACAGCTCTTTACAAAAGTGCAATTATTTTCACGGGTAGGAGTTCAAAATCGGAACTGTAGGTGGCCATCATAACAACGTGTTCAAAGCAAATGTGCTTCGTTTATAACTTTTCAGCTATCATAAAACTAACGTGACTCTTTTTCCCACGGAGGTAAGGAGATGAGTCGCAGTCATGACAATGACTTCCTGTTTGGATGCTTATAGTAACCGTTATGTCTTGGAATTCCTCTTTCTGAATAGTTTGCTGGCAAAGCCCAGCGAAGCGTTAAACTAGCCGAAGGCCTTCAGTTTCCAAACTATTGACAGACAATGTGTAAGGTCTCGTTAAGCACACTACACTATGCTTGTTTATTGCCATTTTTCGTGTAATACGTTTTATAAAGGCATTATGTAATCATAAAACCTGAAGCAAATCATTTTTGATATTAAAAAAAAAGAAGAAACAGGAAATATTTATTGTTCTATGATTTGATGCAGTAATGTCAAAGTAACATCACTTCTATCAGATATGTTAAAATTTTTCTTTCATACGGGACTCTTTCTACATTTTTACTATTTGATAATAAAGGGTTGTTTTATTATATATTATTAAAAGAAATTGTCTTGAATGCAATTTTTTATCAGCAACAATGATCAAAGCACCTCTAAAGGATCTGATTTCTACGCCTGTGTAAGCTGTTGATGACTTCATCACTTTCTTATCAGATAAATTAATATAAACACGAGATATCTGAGTTACTAATAAGGCGTCAACTACTATGAAACAAAGAGTGTTTTGTTATCAAACTTGAAAAGAAATTAATAGGAGAAATACACATTTCTAATTTTGGATATTTCTTAATGATATGCTTTAATTTCCTGAATATATGCTTTACATTTCAGGATCGTATACTTATGGTTAATGCTCTGAGAGACTAAAAATACTTATAAAACTTTTTCTTAAATTGATTGTGAGAAGCAATGAACATTACTCTTACTCTTTATCGATAAGTAATGAATTAATAATGAAATCTGATAAAATTAAATGTTTGCATGCAATACAATTGATTTTTAGGACTGAGTATTAAACTGCCTTACGCTATATGAGATCACACAAATAAATGTAAAGGCATGATTATAAAATTTAAAAAACTGTTGCAATAAATTGCCTTATAATAGGAGCGTGGAAGGGAAATGCTCGTTATAATTTCCGATATCCATACAAAATAATGTCTTAAACAAATCACGAGAGCTATCTGCAGGGTCATCAGAATTTATGACTGATCGATGATCCGCAGCCTGAGGAATGCACAACTGCAGAAAGTTAACAAATTGCAGGAGATCAAAGGCACTCTCCTTGCATTGTCAAGGGTTTAATCACCCAGTTTCAAGAATTTATAGGTAGCAGCCCCGATTCTGATTCATATTCGTATGAATCCGATGCACGTCTTTACGTGTTCAGTTTGTTGAGGAGACAAGAGGGTTGTCAAAATAATTATGACGGGTGTAGGTGGATTACCCTAGAGCTATATCGCGTGAGACTGGGAGGAAAGGCTATATCACTTTAATGGAACGCATCCCTTCATTCCCCGCTGCCTCTTCATTGCAGCAAACATGCTTTAACTGCACGTTCATTATTTTAAACTTGACAATTGAGCCCATTGATCTCAATTTATGGATTTCGTGAATGTTGATGTAATCTTTTTTCCCCGTAAAATTCATATTCTGTATGTACTTTCTATTAATTAAAAAATGTCTCTTGTTCTCCTGTAATGTGTCAGTAGTAATAATTATTTTGTAACATGAGGACAATTATTAATATACATGTAATTTTTCTTAATACCTGCAGAATATTGTTTGGAAGATTTGTTTTATGTGAAGTGAAAAAGTAAAACTGGCTAACATACAAAATGATTAAGCAAGTATATAAATCAAAGTTGGGATGCTATAATAGATTTTTATAACACTTTTCCAGTAAGATGGCATTATGCATCAATTATACATTGAATCTACAACGATAACTTTTACGGGTTACAACTTTCTGTAATATATTTTTTTTTTACTGGTATGCATTATAATGGTACAACGAGTTATAATGGGTTTTCAGATGCCACTAGTACTGTATAAAAAGCAGCCATTGCTTGAGTGGCCGATAATTGTTATATTGACTGTTAAATTCTTTTTTTAAGCAGCTCTGACATGTTTTTTCTATCCAACTTACTATAACTGCTTGTAACATTTAAGCAGTTATATCAAATAAATAAAGATTGTACAAGGCAAATTCCTCCTTAGGATTTTATTTCTCTAAATGAGAAATGATACAAAATTGCTTTTAAATGATCTCGTCTTTATTAGGTTAGCTTAATATTATTGAACTTGTAACACTGAAAATTGTAAGCACATGTCACAATACACATATTCAGCAATTACTGTATGCTTCGAAAGAATCAGTAACGCTAGTATTCCAAGGATATCTCTCTTCACCCTTGGGATCAAAAAATGAATTTTATATATATATATATATATATATATATATATATATATATATATAAAGCAGTTTTACAACAACTCTTAAACTAACATATCTGCCCTACGTGAATATTAATACAGAAATCATAAAGAAGTTCATTTTTATAAGGATACCTACTTCCGCCCCAGCCCGGGGTTGAACTCTCGACCTACAGAATCTATCTCCTAGCAGTACAGGAACAGCGCGCTAGACCGCTCGGTCATCTAGGCAAGTCATAAAACTATCCTTATAATAGTGAATATTTCTTCACTTAGGGCAGTTACGTTAGTTTAGGAGTTATTTCAAAATGTGCTTTATAAATAAAATTAAATTTCATTACAATGTGTATCGGTAAAACTAATGCCCAAAATAACTGTATCTCACTTCCATCGATCCTCAGTGACCGTGTAGTGTAGGGCCGCGCCGCGAGTTTTATGACTTGCCTATATGGCCGAGCGGTCTAGTACGCTGCTCCTGTACTACAAGGAGACAGATTCCGTAGGTCGAGAGTTCAACCTCGGGCTGGGGCGGAAGTGGGTATCCTTATTAAAGTGAACTTCTTTGCTCTCTCTCTCTCTCTATATATATATATTTGACTTGCAGCTAACAATTTGATGCATTAGTAATTTTCAAAAAAAATAATTTTATTGTTCATGTATATTTATATAGCATTCTTCCTTTTTTTGGTATTTGACAAACGTAACAGTATTCAGCAATGCAGAAAACACGAACGTGAACAGAATAATTACCATACGTCCATCATGTTCTGTCCATCATCCGGGGCTTCCGTGACCATACGAACATTCATCTTCAACACCTACACAAGCAGACGATCTTACACAAACAGACGATCTAAAGCTATTCATTCAGTGGCCTCCGGAAATGACATACGAGGTCCTAAATATAGACCTGACGGTCCACATTCCAGCTATGGTTTTCATCAACGCCAAAAAACCCAAATGCAATCAATCTAATTACATTTCTGTCTGCTACTTCTGGGATGATGTAAATTTGTTATGTTTTTTGTAAATGACAATTAATGTTAAAGTAATTGCAGAAGTTATTGTATGTTCAGAGTTTCGTTAATCTATGTCATCATTTTTTCACGTTTGAGAATACTTTTGCTGAAAATACATAATTCTTTAGAATCTAATGTAGTTCGTACATTTCTAAAATAGAACTGTTTCGTTTCATATATACAAATCGAATTCGTTTTCACTTAAGCAACTAAAAGCCAAAATAATGCCAACTTAATTTGTTTTACCATAGTTAAATTCATTGCACATTGAAAATTGTTTTTCTACAAAACAAATTTTAGCGACACACTAGCAGATAATTAAACAAAGGAGGCTAGAAAAAGTCCACAGAAACAGTTTAAATACTGGGTTATTTCTGATCATTAACCTTTGCACATTGTTTATCATTAATTCAACGATCCTCAACTTTCTGGTTACAGGTAATTAATCTGGTGACAATCCAATACAAAGAAAACAAAATAGTGGATTGAAAATTTAGTCAAGAACACAATTATCTTAAATGCGAGTTGTTAAATTAAGATGTCAAAATTGATATAAATAGACAGGGGAGAAATGTATTTATAATAGAGTGTGCATATATTAAAGTAAAACTGCCAGTGATGCATAATATTGTTTTTATGATTCAGATAGTGTGAAAATGTTTGTGCTTTCGCGCCAAAATTTTGGGCACCGTGTAATTCATGGACTGGAGGCATGGAGTGGAGTTATGGAGTGGAGTTTGGAGTCAAATTCTGGAGTCTGATTTTTTTTAATTTGATTTTTGCTATTTAGAACAAAATTTTTCAGGTGACAACTCTGTAGTCTTATTATATTGCCATGTTGCTTTAAAGCACCAGCTATTGCAACATTTAACGTAACTCCTGTTACTAAAATTAGGTTACGAGTATCTTGTTGAATCACCTTAAAATCTGCTCAAAAACAGACAAATAAATGTTTCTTGCTACTTTTTTAGATGGTGTCATTCATGCCTGTTTGATACTCCGTAATTCATTTTAAGGTATTTTTCTGCTCCTTTGGCCTGAGATTTTCCGATTGTTTAAGCAAATATATTCTTTCTTGCAATACCCCCAAAATAAGAGTTACTGAATGTGAGGTTTACATTGATCAATCTTGGTATAAATATCAGATTTAATTTGTCTTACTGATGTATAGAATACAGATACAACATTCTTCAGGTGACAACTCTTTAGTTTTATTATATTCCCATATTGCTATTAGAAGTGATGCGTGTGTTCCTTGGAAAAGTGTAGATGAACATTTTAGTTTATATTTTTGTAATTTAAAACTAGAAATATTTCCATAGGAGATGAATGCCCCGTCCAGTGTATATTAGTAATGCAACATGAAAATTTGTATTAGTGTATGAAGTTTGAAGCGAATATCTTGAATAGTTTCTTAAAAATTGAAATTGAAATCTAAAAAAAATTGGATATAGATGATAAATTCTCACCAAATTATGCATAAGTGCATAAGCTTACATAAAAATATCTTAATTTTTTTAAACTAAGCAAAATGCAAATTGAAGAAAAGTGAGGTCAAGGTCACAGGAAAGCCTAAGGTTAAAAGATTTCATGCAGTTGAATAACCCTCACTAATAAGTATCAGCATATTAAGTTTGATAAACATATCTTGAATGGTTTATTTAAAACTGAGGTAAACACTGATTTAAGAAAAGTGATCAAGGTGAAAAAATGTTGATGCAGTTCATAGATCTCATCAGTATGTATTAGCATATGAAGTTTGATGAAAATATCTTCTTTATTTAAAATTGAGCTGAACATTATTTATAAGAAAAGTGAGGTCAAGGTCAAAAGAAAGGTCAAGGTAAAAAAAAACCTCAGTATGTATCAGCGTATGAAGTTTGATTACACCATCTTGAATGGTTTCTTTAAAACTGAGCTAAACACTAATTTAAGAAAAGTAGGTCAAGGTCAAAGAAAAGGTCAAAGTCAAAAAATGTTTACACAGTTGAAAAGCTCTCACCAATACCTATCAACATATGAAGTTTTATAAAAAAAAAAAATATCTTGAAAAATATCTTTGAAACTGAGCTTTGAACTGAGCTAAATGCAAAGCCTGAAGGAAGGAAAGAAGGACGGAAGACAGACATGACAAACTCTATATGCCCCGGCCATATTCATGGCGGGGCATAAAAAATATTATGAAGTAAACTAGTGGTATGCTTTTTTAAATTTTTGAATTATTAAAAAATATCAATTTTGACGATTTTTCATAATAATCATTAATCAAATTTCTTAGTAATATCAGTTAGTGCTTTTTTCACAACCAAATTTATACTTATGAAAGACATTGTATCAGTCATATTTGAAAGCTTATGTTCTAGGATTTGAGATAATAACAAATATTCATTTAAGATATTGATTGTTAGAACAAGTCAGTCAAGATCACATTATCTATTACCTAAATCTCAGGATTGATATTATATTAATGTTATTTTTTATTTAGACAGATTAATCTTCTGGTCCACCTCTTGAAGTTAAATCTTTTTCCTCGAAAATGAATTACCCATAATTATTGTACTTTAATAAATAGCATACTGATGTGAATAAATGGGTCCGTTATAATTGCCTAACACTGCCTGCATCCTCTTGTATAAATACCTCTTGACAGATTATGTGGGACATACAGTGGCTGCACCAAATTCCCGCAAATTCTTTCAGATAAGGTCGTGGGTATTAATTTCACTCTCATTGTCAAAACGTGTGTTATCTAAAACAGTGACAGTTTATTCTATGTTTTAATCAAATTTAACTGTTACATAAATAATGATCACCATAGCTTTCAACACATAATTGGAAGGTGATAAAACCCTTTGAACTAAATTTTAGCTTTCTGTCATATCTTTGTTATGTCTGTTAAAACTTTTATAGGTTTTTGACCACACAGCTGAACAATGTAGGTTAATATATTGTTACAAGGAAAGTTGTTTGTAGAATAAGATTGATGATTTTTCTCTCTATATAATCTACTGTAGATTTGAAACCATCAATCTTAAAATGTGAATTTAAAAAAAAAGATTATCAATAATTCACATACATTTACTTAATTAATTAAATAATATTATGATACTGTAATATGAATACAATACATTGGTGACTCACAATTTTTATCAATTTAGAAGTTAATGGGAAGGAATGCACTGTGATGCTAGTTAAGGGATGATAATATTTATATAAACTCCTAAAGAATGCAATGATTTTAATGCATGTATACTGTTCAAGTTAATTCAACACTCGATCACATACTCCAAAATTAATGGTCATCGCTCACAGTTTAATCGGCATCTCTGAAACTGGGTGTGAGGATTCTGGCTTTTCTCTATGAGCCAGTTTAGTCTTACATAGCTTTCACTAACAAATAGAAAACTGACAATTTATTCAATGTTTAATAAAGATAAACTGGACTAAAACAATTAACAAATTGCTTTCACTTGAAGTGTGATATGACCCATATAGTTGATTTGTTGATTTTGAGGGTGAGGGAGTGACAACCCAAGGAAAAGGGAGAGAGATTAGTATGGTAATTGCTATGTCACTGAAGTAAGGGAGTGAGTGAACCTTTTAGTACACCATATAATAGTGGTATAAAGTGTGAAACTTATTTTAAAACTGATTATAATTTCTGTTTCTTTTTTTTCTTTTTCTTTTTGGATTTAACATGGAAAGTAATGAATAGGTGAGTGTATATACTGATAATTATAAATTGCTTTAAACACTGAACCTAATAGCTCTTGATAGGTTTGTTAACACGTCGAATTAAACTGTATTAAAACAATCAGTAAGACCGACTATATCTGTTGATTAATTATATTCAACAGTTTCCAAAAAATTTTAAAGAACAAAGGTTATCTGGTCAGTATCATGTCTGTCTATTCAATACTGATGTAATTTTCTAAAGTTACAAATACTTGTTTAAGTACGTAACTTACTTAAGTTTCAGAAACTTACAAATTTTAATTAAGTCATAGTACACTGTACCTATGAATTGTCAATCTGTTTAGTTACAAGACATGAAACAGCAAACAAATGTTCAAAAAAGAATTAAAGACTTTCATACTAATGCAATTTCCTGAACATCTTTTTCCATTCATGTTTAAAAAAAAATATTAGACTCCAAAATTTGACTCCAAACTCCACTCCAAACTCCACTCCAAAACTCCATTCCATGCCTCCAGTCCATGAATTACACGGTGCCAAAATTTTGTACGTTGTTCAAAGGAAATGTCCAAATGATCATCAGATTGTTACGTCAAATTCCCCTCTTTTATGTGGCTCGAAGGTCATTGTCTTCAACTGGGTGTTAAGAATAATTACATAGATTAATTATTCTTGAGTGAAATATATGAATTATAGTAACCGAATTACGCTCTTGTCAGTGGTTTTTCAATATTATGTGCGTTTTACATCGCTTACGTAATAACATGCACATTGCAATCATTTATTTTCGCAGACATATGACCAACATTACAAAATAATGAAGGTATCCCCCCCCCCCCCCCGCACACACACACCTGACATTCAACCAACCAGTATGAAAATAACTATAAATTATATTGGTAAGACAATGTCCTTCGCTTGTCTATTGCAAAAAGAGGTGAGGTATTACTTAAGGAAAACAATCCTTACTTAAAATAAGATTTATTTAAAAGGATGTAAACATATTTTTTAATATATGTGTAGTTCGTGCAATGTTACATCCTCTTTACTTCCCATCACCTGTTTCTTCGGTAATCTGACGTCAGCACAGAATCTGACCAATGAGGGATCTCGTCAACAGCGCATTCTGGACTCTATAAATCACCCCCATTTCTTTAATTCATTTTTTTAATTTGGGTTAGCAAACATTTAATCCCTTGCCCATTTCCATTCTTGAAATTCTGCATATCTTGTTGTGGTTTCTGAAACATATTCATGCTGTGTAATAAAAGCAAATTTAATGTTAAAATACCTTAAGTTTACTTGCTTACAATATGTTTAAAAACTGAATAATGAAAAGCATGACAAAATATTGCTTATTCAGATCATTGGTTATCTCCTAAATTAAAAAAAAAATCTTTTATAATTTTGTACTGCAAATCATTATCTACCAGTGGTATGGTATACCACTTTACGAAAGAATTTGTACACTTTGTAATAATTCTCAAATTGCTGATGAATTTCATTATATCCTAGAATGTAAAGTTTTACTTTGTAAGAAAAAATATTTGGGCAATTATTATTCTCACAGACCGAATGTTATTGAATTCATGGAACTACATGTAATGTCAACTCAAAACGAAAACCCTGAAAAATCTATGTATGTTCATCCTAATAATAATAATTTATGATGCTCTCAGTCCTCCTTGATGTATTTTCCCATATCTTTTTAAAAAAATTATTTTCTGTCATTTCTTTTGTATATGTTCCTCTGACCAGCTTGTATAAAATGTATATGTTATTAATGTACCCCATGTACCAATAATTTGGTTTGGGTGAATAAATTGAACTTGAACTTATGAATAAAAACTAAACAAGCAACGATCTGCAACTTCTCGGTGAGGTCCCTGTTTCGCCATTCAGATATTTTTGGATTCTTCTATTATCTGGGTGAGTGACTTGGACCAATAATCGCTTAGCTACACCTTGTATGCATCAGCGAGAAACTAGTTCCATTCATTCTTTACGTGAAGAAATGCACACATTTTCTCCTCCCATCTGTCTTAATATCACTAGATGTAATTAAGTTGTTAATTAATTAATCGCTCCTCCCAATGCCTGGGGAGATTCTTATCCGTCAGATTAGTGAGCTTAATGTTAACCACTCACTGTTTAAGCAATACATCTTGATGAATGTTAATTTGATTTCTTTCAGGTCCTTGCCTTTTTTGTACAAGTGTGTGCATCTAGGGATTTTCAATAAATCAAGTCAAAATTCGTTTCGTTCATTCTGTGTGTGTTTTTCTGAAAAAGAAGGATTTTTTTTTTGAGAAACATTAGCAGTGTGTTTTTTCTTAAATTTGAAATGCATGTTAAATTAAACAGACAACATCAGCCAAAGAAGGTGACCTTTTTGAAAGATAAAACCCGAAGTAGTAAAAACATCTAGACATCGTGACTTTGCACCTCCCAGGAATTCACATAACCTAAAGGTTAAAATTTACCTCTGGTATGTTTATAAAGGTATATACAACATAAAAGAATGTATTAGAAATCTTTAATCTATTAATTACTAGCAATTGATACGCAATTACTTCTGCAAAACTTTACGTTTTGGGTATACTCATCTAAATAAGTAAGTAATTGTTTATTATATGACATTTAAGGTACAATAATACATGAAATTTAACAATTTGCACCAGGCCCGTTGGACCTATAAGTCACTTTACATAACGTAAAGAACAAGGTACGGTTTCAATACAAATCTTGCCCTGTGTTTTTCTTAAAAATAAAAGTGATGTAAAAAAATTAAAACTCATGCTTTTTGAATTATTGAAATTCCATGCAGAAAGACCATACAAATCTTTTTTCTCACATGGCTTTCCAAATGCTACATGTAATTGTGACGTCATAAACTTGTGCATTTTCCCGTATTTTCTTAAAAAGTTGCAGAAGACATCAATATTCAATGGAATTTTCTTTCAGATAATATTGTCCACAGGCATCGCCCACAAAGATTTTGAGATATGTGATTTTTCAAAGAATTTTACACAACATATCTAAAAATTAACGTGGGCGACGGCTGTGGACACTATTTTCTTAAGGAAAATAACCCTTGAAATGGGTCATTTTGAGGCTTTTTCTCTTTAAAATAGAGAAATGCATCAAATTAATGATGTCATATATCCAGAATGGTACTCCATCATGCTATATTCTTTCCTGATTTATTACAGTCATATACTCAACTAATATTTAAGCCAGTTTCAAAACTTTGTGAAAACACTAAATTTTAGGGCACAATAAAGCTAAAACCATACCTTCTTCTTTCTGCATGTGGTTCAATATTTAAATATAAGTTTACTTATTTACAATAATAAATAACATTTCTGATATACAATTTTTAAACAAATTTTCTTTTGGAGATTTTTTCCCTAAGTTGGTAGGAAGAGTTTATAAATCTAAATACATTGATTTAAATTTTTAATTTCCAGTAATTGCTGATACAAATATTTAATAATTTACAAAAACGTTAATCTGATCAAAAAATAAATTTAAACATATGTACTTATTTTTGTAAATTAGAATTCTTTGCGAACTGTGGACCTTCTCACAAAAAAATATTATGACTAAGACAAATATTTTCCAGTTCTGTAACAAGTATTTAAGATATGGTATGTAGCAAAAAATATAATATTTCTATTACATTAGAATATATTGTGAATAATCATTTAGGGAAAAAATCACATCTTTATAAAACAAAGATATTAAAGCGATGTCAAATTTTTATTTTAGTCAGTAACATTTTTTGTGAAAAGGGCCACTATGATTCTCTGTATGATAGAAGAGAGTCTTTTCGTCAAATTTGTATTTAAATTGATAATACATGAATTCCTCTATTTTCAAGATCGGAAAGTGGATTTAAATTAATTTTAATTAATGAATTAGATTCTTCAAAGACAAGTTGTAAGAGAAAAGAGTTTTTGATATACTATTGCATATTTTGAAAAGCAATCTATCTAAAAATCAAAGTCTTATCTCTAAGTATTGTGGAATCAAAGAACTATGTGCGTTGTTTGTAAAATTCCTATGCAATCATCTCGAGTAAAAGGTTCCACCTAGGGAAAAAAGCAGTGAAGAAAATGAAAAAAAAAGTCAGAGATACATAGTATACTTAGTTGGTATAGTTTACTTATATAATTACTAATACTAACGGATAAATCGAACTATCTATAAAGTTGAAGATTGTTAAATAATCAGTTTTTCCCCAATATTTTTAATTGAATATTTACAATTTCTAACAATGCGCCAGAAATCGAGAATTTTATGACAAAATATTTTTGCAGCTGCTGTATTCAGTATGCATTTTTTTTTTTTTTTTTTTGATTATAAAGACATTTTTGTTTACATTAATGACAATCATTTAAATTCATTGAATTTATTTAAAAATTGTATATTAATTTAAAAAAAGTATTTCAACAATGTGATCTTATTAAGGGTATAAATTCAATCCTTGAAAAATAATTTTATGTATGTAGACCTACATTATTGAGCCATTATTCATTTTCATGTGGAAACGAATTATATGTTGTCATGTTTCTATCAGTCGCTACATAATGTTTATTAATACACCTTTATTTTTAAAACAAATTCCTAGAAGTTTATTAAATATTAAAGTATAAATTAATTCATGACATATTTTGTATTATTTCTTATCTAATAATTTAAATTTCTCTGAGCCAAATGGTCGACAATGAAACTTGACAATAAAACTTATCTAATGCAAAGGTGCTTTAAATTGATTAAACAGCAAGAGATTACAAAAACCAGTCAATGGTGGAAGTTCATCAATTCCACTTGTGGCACTTTGATTTAGTTCAAAAAATTATTTGGGTAAAAGTTCCACGAAAAATGCAGAAATTCAAACAAAAAACCAAATTTAGTTACAGATTTTAAATAAATTGTGAGATATTGATTTGTACAAAAAATCGTTTTCGTTGATTATTAACAGGGATACTAGTATCAATATCAAAAGAATATCTAAAAAATATGTTGACATAAATTTAAGTCATTATTTAGATTTCGCAAGAAACTACAAAAATAAAAGTAAGACAAGACACAAGTCCAGTGATATATGTTATATCCTAAAGACAAAATTATAATAAAAATGTGAAAATAGCTAACATGGCTAAGTCTTAATAGCCCCTGAAGAATTTAAAAGTAAAAGGGAAAAACATGACAAACCTGTTGGTCTCAATACCATATATAATTAACAGACTAAGTCAAAATTTCAAAAAAATTAAACATTTGAAAAATTTTGAAAATAAATTCATCGTGTGTTTGTGTTCGTATGCACTTGAAACTTGTTGAAACATGCTTGTTAGATATAAATCAAGAAATTCGAAAATCTACGTTTTGACCTAAGCCCGTTTTCAGATCATCTTAGAAGGATATTGTGAGACATTTTCCAAGTAAGTCTGTGATATAATTGAACATTGTTAGAGAAGAAAACAAAGACAAACACATCTGATTACACCAAAGATATATTACCGTCTCACATTCACTTTTACTTTTCAGAATGAAATTCCGAAAATATTATGCAGAAACATTTTTTTAAAAATATTTTGCACATTTAGGATGAAAATATTACAAACTCCAAGATTTTTTATTATGAAAAAGTGACGATAACGAATAGTAATCGATCTCAAAAGTCCTTTAATAGTACAAATTTGTGAACAGGGCATAAAACATGGGCCCCTGGAAATTTCAGAGGTGGGATCAGGTGCCTAGGGGAGTAAGCATCCCCTGTTCACCGGTCTCACCGGTGAGCCCTATGTATTGATCAGGTAGACGGAATTGTCTGTAGTCCAATATAGTACATGTATAAAAATAATGGCCTCAATTGGTATGAAAAATGTCAATCAAAATACGATTCGAATGACTATAAACTCTTTAATTTAAATTATGTGGTTCTGGACATACATGTATATTAAAACTATAAAGTAATGTGAAGCGTATGAAGAAATGGAGTAGAATACTATAAATTTACAAATCTGAAATAAACGATATATCAAAAAAAGGTATCAAAAGTACTAGTAGTGTGCTAAACCGTTATATAATCATCAAAGGTGCACACAGATAAGCAAAACTTGCATTGATAAAATACATAATAAGGCTTAATATTCATATTTCAAACGATATGTTACTGAATTCCTTTACCTACTTTTTCTACGACCTTCTCAGAGATATGTCAAGGTTTTCGAATACAAATGTTCAATTCGGTTTTATAATGATGGATGTATCGGCATTTTTTTTCGTAACACGACGTAGGTCGATTTAGATTTTATCTGTCATTTATTGTGGACTTACATGATTGTAATTATAAATCAGAGATATAATTCAGACATGAGAACATTTCCTGTCAGCGATCATTTTAAAATAATCGACTGATTTGAAATCAGTTTTCTGTGACTTGACAATATCAGACAAGTATTATCGAGGTTTCCTGAATGTCAAGGTGTTCTTGAAATTGGCCATTAGAAGATTTTAGTTCCTTTAATGAATTTTAATTGAAATTAAATATTTCAAAGTACAAAATATTTCGGGGAATCACGAGGCAAAAATTTCACCGATATATATATATATATATATATATATATATTGCAAGTCAATGTAAGAGCATATGAACTAGATCCAGCTTCAAATTTTAATGATACTCCAAACCGTAGAATTTCTATTTTTTGAATCTTTGTCTCCATGCAGCATTTCTTTATTCTAATTGAATACAGTGCATGAAGAAAAAATTACTAGTGTGCACAGATTGAGCACTTTCCGTAAAATATAAGTACTTTTCTGTTGCTACTACATGCTATTCACTCTTTGAAAAAAATGCTAAATATGGAAGGAATTTTACTCACTTAAAAATCAAATTCGACATATATAAATAAAAACAAAATGTGAACAGGTTGTGACATTAATTGACTCATTATACACAGAAAGCATGTGATATTTTGTCTCGTGAAATATCAAATATGCCCTCAAATATGAATTGAATTCTGTCAAAATTTCTTAATTCTAATCAGCAAAAAGAAATCTATCAAGGTGATTACTAAATTATGCAAATCTCGATTGATATTTATCATTTGACAAGAAAAGCAATCATGGCAACATTTTCTTTATTGTTAATTAATTGAAAATAATACAATTATAACCCAAAATGTGATGATACAATTTTCAGTTAATCATTTGTCAACTTTGTCTATTTTTCTCAAGGTAAACATTTATCATTTTCAGAATAAAAGCTATACTTGATTATATTAATGTTTCTGCTTTATATATGCCAACAATCCAATATTGCTTTCTTAGCAGTTTATATAAATAATATTCTCTTGAAATACAATGGCTTACCCTTATATAGTAAATGTATACAAAGTATTTAGATAAATATAAATGTTTAATTTCACTGCATGATTGCTGCTTCCGGTTGCAACTGCGCTCTGTCCTCCGGGTACGCTAATGACAGCCATTATATAAGCGTCAACGAAAACCAAAATTATGATGACGACACAGTGCGCGCCCGTCACAGCTTCCGACTTACAACATTAACTCCTTCGCATTTTTAAAATTTTCATTTATTTTTTAATTAGGGATGATCATTCTAATGAAATGAAAAAAAAAATCATTTTGTACGCAACTAGGTGTGAAAATATGGGATATTGCACGTCAATGCGATGCATGTTTTCTTGTATTTTAAATGCATGGTGCACTCCCAATGATTCTGCTCTACATAAATTTCTTTCATTCATATGATGAGTGATTGGTGTTTGGTTTAACTCTGAAATGAGCAGAGAGGTCAATGCTACTTAATTATCAACAACCTTGTACGACGTAAATAAAAGCAATTTTGAAAAACTAATTGTTTATCTTGCACACAGATTCTCAACTAAACATACTGTATAGAAGAAAACATTCAATTTTAAGTTTTGCAGAAGAGACAGAAAAATAGCAGCATAGAAAAGACAAAACTTAATGTAAAGAGCAAAGACCTCTAGTTATATTGTCATGCATAATGGTGTTGCTCTAATCTGGATAATTTGATCATGTATAAGAAAGATACATTGATATTTCTTTCGGGAAATATAATACATTTAAATAGTTCGTTGGCAGCCCCAAGTACAAGAATTTATTTTATTTCTTTTTCCTGAGGTCTGAACGTATAATTAAAGAGTAAAACTATTTATCATCAAATGCTATAATATGTATCTATGCTGCATTAGTCAATAGATGGTTAATGCACATGATTAACAATCATAATAAGTTTAAGTCAGTATAGTCATGGCATCATGCGCTAGACACGTTTCTTATAAATAATACCCACTCTCTTCTTCGTCTCAAGGATTTTAGTTTTCCAATTAAGCATTTGGGAATCGTGCTTCCAAAATGTTGCTCAGGAAATTCTGTAATACCAGGATTATAATATTTCACCAAGAGGAGTTACAAGTATATTATTCCGCCAACGTTTATCTGTGCTGGACAGATGACACGAAGTCCAAAATTTAGTGGGCGAAGTTATAATTTCCGAAATTAAAAAAGGAGGTTCCTTTTCCGCTTTCCTAAAATCGGCGGAAGTTGCACCTTCTTCCAAAACCTTTCATGAACTAGATTTCTATGGGAAAGTGGGTCACAAAACATGTTCTTTTAACAAGGATTGAGTTTCCTGGCTGAAGGCGAATAGATTATTTCTTTGCATTTATTTAAATTAAGTCATTGTTTATTGTTAATAGATTAATCGTGCAAGGTATCATCCTTAATGCAAATAGTAATTGTCGTTGTTGTTGTTTATCAATCTGAATTCATCAGGTTAACTGCTATGTTCATTATTGAGTTCAAGGTCAAAATAAATCACAAATCAATCATCCAATTTCCTTTTGTTTATTATTTTTGTATAAAAATCTAATTCTTAAAAATAAATATTCAAATAAGAAAGAGTCAATGCATGTTTTATTTCTTTTTTTCAATATTTTTTTAAAACTTGAGACTTGAATCCTTTACTGCCATTATTGATTTTTTTTTATTTTACTTACAAACAAAGATACATAGCGGGTTCCAGTAAATGTTGTACCAAGCCTCTTTCTTTACTCCTCACTACAATATTTACAGCAGTGAAGGAGAAACTTCAGGAGTACTGTACAACAGTATAATCGAGAAGTGGTGTAAATCAGATGTGGATACTGAAAAACTCCAAGGAACTTTTAAAAAATTTGAAATCACAAAATTTTAACAAAATCAATAACATCAAAACGTACGACTTTTCAACACTTTATACAACCACTCCCCACGATTAATTAAAGTCTAGTCTTATTGACATCATAGAAAGCTGCTTTTTCAATACAAATGGAACTCGTAAATATACTTACCTTGTCATTGGTCATTTGCAAAATTATTTTGTTTAGAAACATTCTGATTGTACACACAAGTACTCTGAACTTGATATTTAAAAGATGCTTGAGTTTTTCATTGACAACAGCTATGTAGTTTTTGGAGATCATTTCTTCCAACAATCTGTTGGAAATCCCATGGGTACCAATTGTGCCCCCTTATTAGCAGACCTATTTTTGTATTCATAGGAAGCAGAATTTATTCAAAAACTTCTACATGAGAAGAAAAAAAAAAAACACTTGCTGTCGCCTTCAACTCGACATTTAGATATATCGACGCCGTATTATCAATTAACAATAGTTACATATACTTCCATTAATATGTCGACTCGATATATCCCAGTGAGTTCGGAATAAAAAAAATACCACAGAGTCTGATACATCTGTTTCATTTTTAGATATTTTACTAGAAAAAGACTGTAATGGTAACCTAACAACAAAGCTTTATGATAAACATGATTTCATTTTTTCAATCGTCAACTTCCCTTACTTATGTAGCAATATACACTTATCACCTGCATATGGGGCTTTTGTCTCCCAGTTGATTCGATACGCACGAGCATGCTCTACCTATATACAATGTATATACATTTTTTTAAACGAGGCAATATTGACAAACAAGTTGATGAAACAAGGATATCAACTGTCTTGTTTGAAGTCATCATTTCGCAAGTTTTATGATTGATACAATGACTTTGTCAGCATATACAACCTATCATTGAGTCAAATGCTGACTGACGTTTTTCATATGAATTGTTAGGCCATTATTTACACACTGAATTGTCTACGCATTCCCCCCCCCCCCCCCGTTTTTCCGATCATAACAAGGAGCACACCGCACACGACCGGTGTGACCGGTCGGCAGGGGATGCTCACTCCTTCATAGCACCTGATCTCACCTCTGATGTTTTTGGAGGTCCGTTTTGCTCTGCTCCTGATTTGTATATGGGCTTTAAGCTTGAATACTGTTCGTTATCTCCATACATTATTACATTTATTATTGTTATTATAATATTTTTATTATTGTTTCTGAATGTTAAACATTCAAGGAATATTGCCATTGGTCCTCAAAGAATTTTTTAAAACATCAGAGATTGAAGGAAGCATATAAATAAATAGTAAAATCAACAACCGTCTAGTGAGTCAGTTATAACACATCCAGCTGGCGGACTTTAAATGGGTGTTTTTCATTTTAGTCGAGGGGTATTTTTTGTATGGTACACTATTGCTGTTTGCAGAACTTGAAACCGTGATGACTAACTCCTTTACAAATCATTGTAGTGTATTCACGTTCTATTTCTTGTGATACCCGATCTGATGGTAAATCAGCGAAAAATCTAAACATTTGGTCATCATCTTGATGTTTATCAGTATTGATTTATCTCATATCGTTCCGTATTATTCATCTCTGAAAGGCACTATGGCTTTTCTTATTCAAGTTTCTTTTTTACTTAAGTCATTGTTTCACTTCAGATAAGACTTTCCTTAGACTGAAAGTTTAAATCGAAGTCTTTTCAGTTGAATCGTTGATGCACTTCAAAGTAATGTTTTAGTAACAGTTTTATAGATACCTTCAATATGAAATCTTGCAGTTATCTGCATTTTTGTACAAAGAAACATTGTGTCTTTTAATCAATGTATCACTCTATTATTTCTAACTTTCATTTAACGATTTTCGAACAAAGTAATTTGCCCGAGCATTACGTTGTACCTATTAATGTTTACCCCCCCTTAATACTGCATTTTATTAAACATACGAGGATTGTCCATAAAGTTCGTAGACAAATACTGTTATTTTCTTAATAATGACCACACTGTCAAATGTGTACGATAATATTTGGATATAAACCATGATTTAGTAAATGTAAAAAAAAAAAAAAATAAAACAATACACACTATTTTACGAAAGTTATAAGTGTAAATAGATTGTATATGCAAGCCGCATGGCCCAGTCTGACGTTAAGCTAGTTTTATGGTAGCGTCAAAAATATGGACTTTGAATTTTTATCAAATATTCGTGGATACACGCTAATTTTTCTTTTTTATGCCACGTGCACACTGTTAAGTGTGTGAGATAATAATTACACATATACCATGATTAATTAAATTTTTAAAATTCAAAACAATATGCGATAATTTATGAACGTCATCAGTATAAGCACTAAGTATGTATACATTCCGAAGTTGCACTAGATTGAATATGAATATTCTATTTTCATCAAATAAAAGTAGTTTTCCACACTTGTTATGTCTCTCAAATTCAACACCGTTGAAATATCGTAAATACCAATTTCAAATCAATGATCTAAATATATTCCAATAATTTCCAGTCGTTTGAGTAATTAGTTTGTCTCTGAAAACAATTTTAAGATTGGACGCTGTTCCAATCGGATAACTGACATCGCTTTTTTTCTGTCAATTTTTGAAACATATTTATTACGGTTTTTTCTTAATATTTTCACTATCTGTCCAATAAGCGATACTAAAGATATCAGAAAATGACAACAACCGCTTTATGTGAGGCATTTCATTTCTATCAAGTTTTGGCTTCTTTTATGAAGAAAATAATCATTTTAATCCAAAAACGTCATTTCAAAGTTGAATGACATTTTAACCCTGGGCCATGCGCACAATCTGCAACCTTTAAAGATCGCGATTTTTACAAAAATATTAAGTTCAAACAACCAAAACCAAACTATTCTGATCTGGATTTTCATGACAAATATTTTGGTATACAATAGGTATATCTAGGATCATTCAATTTGACAAAAACGTCATTGTATATGGACAAACCTCATATATATTGTAAGTATTGCGAAAATAAAAGTTTTAATTTTTTTCATGAAGAAAAAAAACCCACTATAGAATTAAATTCTCCAATTATAATTCACTTATATCTATCCTACCATTTTACTTCAAACAGGAATGTAGGTTGAATGTTTTCTACCAGAATGCTGAAACTAATCAACTATCGGTCTCCTAAAGCCCCCTTCCCAACGCGATGTCGATTAAGACAATTTTTTTTACATCCACAATAGAAATAATTCATTGTTATTCTTTCTGGTTCCTTTTTTTTCAAGTTGTTTTGTTCAAATTCTCCCGGTCTTAAATTTGGTCTTAAATTCCAAAGCGTGATTTTTTTTCGGGTCTATTTGTTCATCTGTGATCTACTTTATCTATTATAGTCTCCTTTTAGTAGGATTGGTGTTATACAGTGTATATTCAACATAACATTTTCCTACCTTCTTTTACAGTTTGTATTTGTACATTGATGAGAATAAAGTCATTGTCTGTCTGTCTGTCTGTTTGTTTGTCTTACAGTCTGTCCTCTGATCACGAGGACATCGCATGGTGCTAGTAAGTTCTTCAAAGATACTGACTTAAGGATTACTTTGCCCAATATAGAAGTACCTATAATAAGCATTTTTTGTAATAAGAATGTTTTTCTTTCTTATATTCTTATTAATAATTCACTTTCATTCCTTTAAAGATAAAGATTTTGTAGACTTTATTTTATCCAATGACATATAGTTTTGAAGTGCTGAGGAGTAATTATTTTAGTTGATGGATTAAGGCAAGTGGGGAGTAAAATTCCTCAACTAACGATGACATCGACTTTTTTTTTAAAATCAAATTTATCTTCAAGTAGGTCAGTGAATAATTGTTTAAAGTACAAAGTGTGTCATTTCTTTCTTCTGTGATCTAAATCAACTCAAAGATTGTTGTCTTTTTATGTAAGTTCGTAATAAGTTGTACATTCATATTAAGAAATCAACCTGCACACTGCTAAATGTAAAAATACCTACAAAACCATGATTTATTCTTTACTGCAACTGTCATTTTCCGACCCTTATTAGAAGACATGTTTTACCACTAGCACCATACCACTGGACCATCTTCATTCGGTAAACCATTCTCTATATACCTCTATAATTCAAGTCATCCCATGCGTTGTTGGTAAAAGCATTAACTGTGAGAGAATAAGATATAAATCTATATACAGGATTTCAAGGGTATACTATTTAAATTAATATTTAATATAGATATCTAAAGCAAGATCGCTATAATAGACCTCGTGTGTGAAGTTGTGTAATGTTAAATATAACACCACAAACGCGTGCCTTCTGATATCAGATTAAATACACAATTATTATTTATACTGAAGTTGGTAGTTGATATTAGAAAGGTTGAAATATAGGAAATCATGGTAAAAATTCTTATTTGATGTAAGATGGGTTTTCAACAGGAAACAAATATTGAATAACGTCAATGTGAAAAAATATACAACCTTAACAGGGCTGATTATTGTCTTGTAATAAAAGAACTTTTGTCAAATGAGATTTAAATTGAGCAGTTTTAAAGCATAATTGTACAATTTAGAATATTGTCTGTCATTCAGTAGAACTGGGCCAAAAGAGATCAATTTCTTTAAAGATGGAAACAAAAAAAAGTCTGGTCTTAATTTTTGAATTTCAAATACAATTTTTATCAGAAAAAATGAAAAAAAGATCCAATCATTTAGTCTCACTGTATAGATGTTGCCATCGCTACTTCGTCACATTTTTTTTAACATATATGATCTTTGCGACGTATAAGTATGAAGAAAACACATGTTAAATTATTCTTCGGCATGTTTCAGATTTTTTGCTATATTATTCTACAATGTCATTCAACGTATACTTGGGCAACATTGGTAGAGAGTATGAAAAAAAAGTTAATGACACAAAGATCCTAAGGATTATAAATTTACCATATTAAAAGAAAAGGTAAAGGGGTGCAGTGCTTGCAAAGTTCATTCAAAAATCGGCCTCTGGGAATGGGTTAATGTTGCAGTAGTAAAGTATCTGCTTTGCTTGAGGACGAACAGACTGCCGAGATTATTATTGGCTTATCGCTTCCGAAATGAAACAATTTATCAATTGTTCTTTACAATTTGTAACTGAGTTTTCAATTACTTACTTACTATATTCATTTCCGTAACTGTAACACTTTATTTAAAAAAAAATTAAGAAATAAGTTAACTTGTGTAGTTATGGATGAATCTTGTAGAACTTTTAAATTCCTTTAAAAATAGGAGAAGTAAATTAATTTAAATTTATTTGGAATATTAGGTTTACATGTACTTTTTTATGGTTCTGCTAGATAAAAAAAACGAAACGAGTTTCATTCCATTAGCCAAAAGCAATGTCCATATAAGTTGGGGGTGTAGTTGCAGAAGTTCCCTTGAACAAATTCGAATTTTAGAAAACCACAGATCCTTCTTTGTACTCTAGCTTTACTCAGTGTGTATTCTTTGAGTAGAAGGTCTTTTGCAATTACGTTCTTTCCTGTTTTCCAACACTCATATAATTGCAGGCTACAAAAAGACACGTTCAGGAAAACCAAAATTATTTTGGACTGTTAATAATACAGAATTTGATGATTTGGGTTGGGCCTTTTTCCTCTACATTCAAAGTATATTAATTTTATGGAATACGTGTGTGTTCTTCAGATAAAAAAATAGACCAATATATTTCATTTCACTCAGATAATGAATGAAAGTTAAACATTTGTATAATAAACACTCCTAATCACGCGAACAAACAAGAAATCATGTTGAAGCAATTGTGCATGTTATATTATTAGTGAAAAGCGTGAAATTTAAGGATTTGGTTTAAATAATGGATTTTCTCTTCTATAGATTGACGTTGTTAATGTATATCTTTTAATCTTTGTTGCAACAGACATTCTTGAATGTTTGGAATGTTAAAGGGTCCATTGTTTGAGGAGATTTAACATGATGAAGATGTAATTAGAAAAAGATTACTAAATCACAGCGTAAATGAATAACACAATAGCCGGAGGCACGAACAACCTCCCAGCTTGTTCAATGTTTTTAATAAACCGAAGAAAAAATGAAAGTTGAACCCGATCTTTATGTAAGCTGTGAAGATCCTCGAACCTAACAAAGTCACAACAATTGAGCGGTGTCGTTTTACTAAGCATTGGAGGTGGGTTACTTGATAATTATTTAACATTTAGAACATCTGATAAAGGATCTTATCATATAGATCATGATTTTTATGGCGTGTTGTAGAGTGGTTCGGCCCTGTATCTAGTTGTTTCTTTCATTATTATATATACAGTAACATTTTAACTGCAATTTATCATCTTTGACTCAGTAAAGAACTTGACAAGTATCTAAACCTTTAAACACACATTTGATGCGAAGCTCTACGCATGCAATTGTATCTCGTTACTGTTGTATTTAAGTAAAGTTGTAATGAAATGGCTTTGAAAGAAACATTGAAATGTAATATCCATGAAAAATAAAACTACAGAATGAGTAGAAAGAATAACACAGATTTAAGAAAATTGCCAATTTTAGTCAGTCTGTATGTTTCGTTTTTTTTTTTTCTCTTTGCATTATGGATCTTTGATGACTTTTTTCCGACAATCCTTTCTGTCCATTGTCAGACATGTTATGCTAAAGTGACCTATGAAGGACAGGAAATTGTTAGATTTTAAATGACTTTTGCAAATTAACTTTTCACCTGTTGTGACAGAATTTTCTTTTGCAGTACATGGTATGGTATTATGTAATATAATACCAATGTCTCCTGTAGGTTTTATTTTTGTTGAAGATATATATATATATATATATATATATATATATATATATATATATATATATATATATATATATATATATATATATATATATATATATATATAAGCCCCTGCTTTGGGACGTCCCTTTGAACGATGCAATAGTTCATAATGAAAATCCTGTTGTCATCCCTGTTTCAAAATCAGTATTAATTTTAAGACTTACGATACAGGGGGGTCACAGGAAGGTCACAATGTTGGTCAATTTTCAAATTTTCTCAACTTTACTCAAATCTTCATCTGTTTTCAGGCACATTTCGTTTCAGACGGAGCCCAAGCCTGCCTATCTTCCACATTCATAAATTTCATGCATTAGTTTCACTTATATCTTGTGTATGAAAATCTTTGATAAGCAAGCTTGCACTTCGTGTAAAGTGTCTGAAGTGTGACGAAATTCCATTAGAATAGAAGAAATTTGGTAGAATAGTCTAATTTTGTATCTTCTTGTGGCCTCCGTGTTCGCTTTGAGTAAACATTAATATTATTGCTTCATGGTTTTAAAACAAACATCATTTAAGGTTATTAATGGCAAATTATCACAATTTTAACTGTGTTGTGATTTTTTTAAAATATCAAATGAGGCAAAATTGGGCAGTTGCCATACTTGTTCTTTGCTTTTCGATTAAAAATAAAATAATTCTACCAATCTTGCAGTATTCCATTCATTTTCTTTATTGCTATTGTAAATTAAGTATATTTTAAGTATGATAGTGCTATATTTTTAACTAATATAAAGGAAGAAGACTATTTCAGCAAAGATAGATGAATAGTGTTAAGTAACAGAAGATAAAAAAAAAATTGCAGTTCTACTAAGAAAATCAATATCATAACAGGTGTCCCTTAAATGGATCTGCCAAAATATTGGTTAACCATTTCCGATCTCTTTAACATTTGTTTGCCAAACCTATGTGCATCAGAAGCTTATTAAAGCAATTAAATTACCTTTAATTATTTTCTTTGTACCAAATCTGTTAAGCCTGCTTATATCATTATCTAATCATATTACTGTTATTTCTACTGAAAGGGATTTCTAAAAACTTTCGAAGACTCGGAAGTTATTTTTGGACAGAAGACCGTTTTTGCATATACACACTATCAATACAATACACATTTAAACTTCCGAATGTATTCTCTACTTATTAGATCTGTTGATTGAAAGTATTTGGCGAAACTTGCGCATGTTTATTTTGTTCGTCAATGGATTTAATTTGGTAAAGACTTGACGAATGTAAATGGAGAAGAATCGCTTCAATCACCAATAAAAAGACTAGGACAATCAGAAATCCACGTTTTTATGTTAAATGGTAAATCCTGGTTTATTGAAATGCCACGCCCGAGCGATAAGAAAGAGAGATAAGTAAAATATTGCTCTTTTGATGCCTTAATAGATCAAACTATGACCCGCATATATAACGATTGAATTACATTATTGTAAAGTTAAGTAGCCTTTTCATAATAAATATACATAATTGCAACATTTGTCAAACGGATGTCGAGAAGAAACTATACAATTCTTGTTCTATTTTTACCACCCATTGTATGAAGTTCTTCATTTGACAGAGAGATAGCTATGTTTTGAAATTTGATATTTTTTTTCTTTTTTTATACCACCGAGGTTGAGCCATGATTCATAAATGTATTCCATACAGAAATTGGGTCCTCATACCAGACCAATTTTAACTGATAAATTAAAGATCAAACGGCAATTTGACCGATTAAAATCCCAGCATAGCAGTCTTGCAATGTATATATACTGGATTTAATATTCAATTACATATTCTTAATGTTTCACATAATTATCACTTGACTCTTTCATATAATCTATAATTATTTGATAATTTTCTGTAATGGCACTGACCATCTCTGTAAATGGTCTAGTTTTTTACGCTGTATGATACAATCTAGTCTAGTTGCAAAAGATTAAAAATTCTTATCATTAGATAATTAGGAACTACAGGAAGTTATTATTAAACTGCCCAGAGGTTATCTTATATTCAGAGGACCATTATTCTAGCAATATTACGTTCCAAATTAGACATAGTTAACAGTTGGTCTAATATTTATGTGAAAGCGAAATGGTGACGCATATATTAGCTCATTTTGTCTAAAAAGAACCTATCCATTCTTCTGTAATTCTTTAATTATATAGTGCAAATAACCTTTTGGATAGTATGTGTTGTTCTGCACGTTCACTGCTAGGTTTGAATATGCCAAAAGTGCTCCTGGTATAAAAATTGATATTGTAAAAAATGCTTCCATATGAAATTCTATTTATGAAAAGAACTGACTGAATGGTGTTTGTCTGGGACCAAATTAATGTCCTCCCTATGCCGTTAAGTATATGTATTTACGCATCCCAGTGTTTTATGAAATTCTATGCGTGTGCGGTAAATGTTCAAAGGCGTGTATAGCTCAACACGCGAGTGCATTCGTTCTAGCACCGGACCTGCAAGTTGTCTAGTCATCATGATTATGGTACTTAGAGTATATGAATGGAGCAGGTGCCCCTTGGAGTAGACCAAAACAGATCAAACGAACTGGCAGATATAGTTTTGATAGTCTATTTTTCTTATAAATTATTAGGTTATCAATTTATCGAACGGGGCTAGGCCCCAGTAATGCAAAATAACCATTACCAAGCAAAGTGTTATATATCCCTTATGTTTGAGATTCAAAGAACTATTGAGAAAGAATCAAGATTTTAATTTTATTAAAGATTGTGTCCAATTACTTTCAAGAATCTTGTTTGTGGTATCATCCAGAGCAAGCACAAAAAGAAGCGAAATTTTTCTTATGTCAGGCGTCCCAAAAGCGCTGTGTTTATTTGAAGAAAAAAATAAGCATAAAAATTCATATCTGGATAGTTTTAATGGGTCTAACATAGCTTAACATTGCAAGCTTGCAATAGCTTAGCCTGTCAAAACAAAGTATAAATGTACTGCGATATTCTGGTGTACTTTATCAAAACGTGTTTTAATAGAAGGCTACAAGGTTATGGAGTGTTCTTATTTGCACTCATTTAGCACAGTAGGGTTATACAGATCCAAGATGGCGTAGTTCAAGCGTAAACAATTTTGTGTATTATGTTTTTGGCTTTTCGTGTATCACAGTGCAATAGTTTTATGTGCCCCTGCTAACCTAAATATGTGGTAGATCTTTAAATACTTATTGACAGTTTAAATTGTATAAGAAAACAATACATAACCCTCTTCAACAGATTTTGAAAGAATTTCTTGACAATAATACGACAACACGCCCAGCGCACAAACTCCACTCCGCACTTACCTAAAGCCAGCGTACTTTAAGGAGAGATGGTGTACAATTGTATGGGGTTCAATGTAGTGATTACATGTAGGTTAATTCTAGTACAGAAGCCACTGGAATTTGTAGTGAATATGTCTAGACAACTGTTCAGAGAAATAAGAAGACAGCTCTAACATCTGTTATTATGAATAATAAAAACATACCGTGATATTTTCGTATTTCACATCAAAGGCTACTGCTATTTATCATGTACGTAAATGATTTCTAATTTTCTCTGAAAGCATTTTTTACTCTCTAAAATTGTAAATATTAGCATAAAATTATGTAAAAGTGACCTTCGAAGGACAGAAATGTATTATATGTGCAACGCAACTTTCACCTGTTTAATATATAACAAAGATGTGCAATCCAGTACAAACAGATACCGTATCCCCATCCCTACAAGCTCAAGGTAAATGTTGCATCAACTAAATGCTAAAACAATGCTAATTCAGCGAAAACGCAACATCGTATCTACAACACCTGTGACAACCATTTCAAAGACACGGGTAAGACGTTCAAAGTATGAGGTGTTATGTCGCATGAGGAAAAAAAAAAGAAGAACTGAGCTTTGCCATTGAGAAACTTGGATCTTTTATCAGAGAATGGCAATATGATTGCTGTTGACAAAGTGGCCAATGAATGGTACTTCAGAAAAAATTGTCAATCGATATTCTTTTGCAATACATGGTATAGTATGATGAAATAAAACATTAAAATATCATGTAGGTGGTTTTTTTTTTATTGTAGGTGCATATGTTTCATTATGTGCAGAAAACAGTGCCTAATAGAAACTAATAATGCTAATTCAGCAAAAACGCAACATGGCATCTACAACACCTGTGTCAACCATTTCAAAAAATACACTGGTAAGACGTTCAAATTATGAGCAATTATGTCGTTAAAAGAAAAAAAAATGAAGCACCGAGCTTTGCGATTGAGAAACGTGGATTTTTAACATCAGAGAATGGCAATATGATGGCTGTTGGCAAAGTGGCCAATGAATGGTACTTCAGAAAAAAATGCCAATCGATGTTCTTTTGCAATACATGGTAAAACACTAAAATATCGTGTATGTGGTTTTTTTTATTGTATGTGCATATGTTTCATTATGTGCAGAAAACAGTGCATGATAGAAACTAATTTGTTAACATGTCAGGTTCAATAATCTTGTCATCTACATTTATTAATGCAGATGCTGCAGATTAGAACATTTACCTTTACCTATTGGTTAGCAGAACCATTTTGTCAAAGACAAAGACGTTCTGCCGATTGGAGGTCATTCCGCCTTGCATAATAACGTAGATATAAAATAAAAGTACAATTTATC
The DNA here is from genome assembly GCF_033153115.1 of Saccostrea echinata. Taxonomy (NCBI): domain Eukaryota; kingdom Metazoa; phylum Mollusca; class Bivalvia; order Ostreida; family Ostreidae; genus Saccostrea; species Saccostrea echinata. The sequence continues at coordinate 8,688,708 of NW_026889764.1, forward strand.
CTGCGGATATAATGTACTGGCTTGATTTTGATACACCGTAGTCGTATATGTCAAAATTTTTACACTTTTAACCCATTTTGAATCACAAAAGTGCATTTAACAATAGCAGATATCATCCAAATAAACACGATGCTTTAATTAATTATTCTACGACATTCTGTAAAGTACATCACATCTGCTGAAATGTATTTTTAATTGATAGATATATATCTATTTGTATCATATCCAATTGAGACTACAAAAAATTCAAAGAAATTTGAATGAGGGGAAAAAGTGCAAAGCTTAAACCTATCATAACCCTCTACAATGACTGACAGATTTGACCTTGAAAAACGGAAGTTGACATTCGTATGTATAGCGGGTATACCTTTGTAGGTAACCTATATCACTACGCCACACCGAAGAACAGAAAGATTCACAGATATAGTAAATGGGTGCGGTCGCCTTTATCTCTGACCTTATCTTGCCCTTGTCACAGATTACACCGAATTAAAAAAGGTTCATTTTGATACTTTTAAGAGTTTTAATATATGTGTCAGTTGGATTTCAATGGATTCGAAGTCGTGCCAGAATATGCTCACATGATTCATCTGACGACCTTGTTTTCCGAGTTACAGTTACAATCTTTTGTCACCCTCTAATTCCCTAATGAGCTGGCGAGAAAATTAGAGAATTTGCGTAAGCAGCCAAATTCTTAATTGGGTAATAATATCAATTTTAGTTTTGAAGTTAGCGATGAAAGGAAATTTAGTACCAGGTAGATTTGAGCACAGACGGGTTATCAGTTTCGGGTACAATGGGAAGATTTAATGGTATCATAAGGAAGATCTTTAAATGTTTAAAAATCCATCATTCAACATGTTAAGTGTATTTTGTTTGGCTCTTTTGCAAGGTAATAACAATTGTAAGTGACTCAAAAATACAATGAGCAATCCTATGTCTTATTTTTCTATAACACATATTAATATTTGCATGCAAGCTTTCTGCATATATAGATATTCAGATTTCAAATTGTCCCTTGCAGTGACAGGGGTTGCTTCAAAAAATTGAAATCTGTGTTCAAAAATTTAGACAATCCATTGCAATCGAGAGCAGAAGAAAGAACGAATCAAAATTGAAACATATATATATGTCACCAGATCTAAATTGCAGAAAATATGGCCTATAAATTCAACGTTAACTACTATATATATCAAATGCATTAATTCTACATCTAAGGTAAGAAATGTTCAAATCATTATAACCATATCGTCCTCTTCTCATTCTTTGAATTCATACAGAGATTCAAAAGTGGTTGTAAGATTACATTAAACACTGTAGAGAACTTAAGATAGAGATTTTAAAGTGGAGTCTGGAATTTTCGAAGTGAAGGCAAGAATATTAAGTTTTCTACATATGCTTAGTCAGAGGATCTGAGTTTTTTCCTTTTAAATTGCAAAAAAATGTAATATTTGGGAATCTTTGAATATCTTTTATATCAAAGGGTTTTTTCTTCAATTTTAACAGTTAACATCAAATATGTATGTAACGGGCATTTGTATATTATGTAGTAAATTAATATTTACCTCAGAATGATCTTTCTTAATGCTGTGTTTAACCCTGTCAACATCTGGCCCTCATTAACTACAGATTACATGTTAACTTTTATCAAGAAATTCCAATTTATTGATGTTTATTCAAATAGGTATTCTAATGAATCTAGAAATGCATTCCTTCAAGTTTGTGGTTAGATGTTGCTCTGTTTCCGGGAAGACCGAGGTATGTACATACATTCATATTTTTTTTTTACCTTGAGAAGTATTTGTTATGTCACATGCTTCAAAAAGTCACAAACTGAAAATCTTCAATTCCCTTGTATCATGTGTATACCGTATGCAATCATAAATATATAATTGTGCACAACGTGGACATAAATGTGTCCAAGTAGGGCAAAACAAAAAAGTAAATCCTAAAAATTCATGAGGCATGATCAAATTGAATAGCAAACTTAACGCATGTCTTCCGTTCTGCAATACTTGATTTGTTTTAAACTCGTGTGGTTTTTCGACATGTCAACCATTTAGGTAAAAACAAATTATGCGAAAAAGTTGTCATAATTTTTATAATGTATCTTAAGTACTTTTTTTTTCTTTAAAATTTTATTTTTTATCAAATCAGGTCAGAACTGACAACATTCAATTAAATATCACGAAGAAAAATTCCTCAAATTCAATTTCTTACTCAATCCTGTCAAGAAAATGACACATCCATTCATAGAGATATTGACAGATTCTATATCTAAGTGGTTAGAACGGAAGATGTATGGTGCAATAGTATAACACTTTTTGCAAACTTTGCAATGTCTTCAGATAGCTATTGCTATAATGCATGTCACTTGAATCATGCTTTGCAATCAATAAAACGACATTTCTTGCAGGAGATTAGGTACATTTTGATGACGACTAACTTTTGTTTCGATAGCGTCATTAGAGAAATAATATACCCTGGAAATAACATTCCTTATAAAGCTCAATCTATTGTTTCTATCTGTTGGTTATCGCATTAACGATGATTTATACACAGACGAATCTAAACTTGAGTCAATTTTTTTCCTCCTGTTTCTTCCTTAACGTATACAGATAGCTATATCTAAAACTATTGGAAATGATTGAATGTAGTTGTACATTTTACCTACAACGATGAAATCTCCCTCTCTGAATATGGTTGTTAGAGTGGATACCTTCATGTTTTCGTCATACTGTGTAGTGGATATAGATCAATGCATAAAGCAAAGCAATCCGACAAACATTTCTATTAAAAAAACACACCTTGTTTGTCAACAGAAACAAAAAAAAAATTGACAGATTATATGAAGCATGGTGTTGTCTTTTAAAAGACAAATGTTTCATTAATGAAAATTTATGCTCTTCTTGCTTCCCAGTAAAAAAAATTGATATGCAATATGTTAACGAAGATCGAGTCTTGTGCATGATTATTTCTAACCATCTTTAAATTGGGGTCATAGTGCCAGGAACGAAGGACTGAAAGTGTGCCCTTCTGGAATTTCATTCCATAAATCTTAAATTTCATGGTGTTTTCTTTTAGATTTGACGCTAATTGATTTTTTTGTTATCTCAAAATATGACTGATTAACCTTGGTTGCAGATTGAATCAGGTGAAACCTGGTTTTTGGTGGTCTGAATTTCTTTGATAGTCATCTATTAATAAACAAAATATTTTCAAACAGGTGTCAGGGGTCTAGTAAAAAGAAGTCGCTTCTTTAGATAAGTTGGTGTTATCTGGAAAAGTAAACCATTTATGTTACCATTTATGTAAGTGACCACCTGTTGTGTATGACAAATATCATGTCTACCTAAAAACGAATGCATATATCTATTTAAATAAATTACACATTCATTTTAACAAAGACGTTTACTTAGGTTTTTGTGAGTAATTTCCGTAAACAAATTATTCTCTCTGTCTTATGAGAGCGTAATACAATATAGAAAGGTGGCATCTATAACCTTTTTTTGTTGTAAAGTTTCTGAAGGCCATTTAAATACACAGGTACAGTTGTTGACAAGAGAGGCTCAGGAGAAGATAGACTGACGTCTTCTGAATGGGATGAGGACGGATTAGTCATCCGTTATACAAAGAATTCTCTGTAACCGTTAATATCAAGGATTAAAAAGGGTCAATTAAATTTCAGAATCCATTTCTCAACCTGAAGCCTATACATGCAGTACCAAAAAAAGGAAAAAAAGACGAATGGACTATAAATCCACAGGCTGGATTTATATTGAGAATTAATACATAAAAATTTTTTTTTCGTAACTTATTGAGGAAACTAAATTTAAAAACGTTTTGCGAATAATTTAGAAAAAAACATTTTGGAACATTAAACTTTATGCTTTGGAACAGAAGAGGATATATTTGATTTCAAACGTTCATGGAAATTATGCAGTCTTCTACAAAGAAAATTCCCAAGTGACGTTAAAAGACGTACATACTCATCTATTCGTCTGATACGTAGATAACATTTACATCATCTTTATATAGTTTATATCATAAAGAAGTGTTGTCAAATCTTTGATAATGATAAGAAAATATTCAAGATTCTCCTCCTAAAGATTTTAAGAAACTCATGTTTTCTTTAGTTGACGCCCAACATTATAACAAATGTTATTCCATATTGTAACACTGGCTTTTCTCTTCATAAATATTAGTTATTTACATGTTGTTAAATATAATGTTGTTTAGTTATTATCTAAGTAATAACACGGGATCTTTAACGGGGAATTAGAGGGCTCACACTCCGTAGACAATCACGTGTACATTTCAACACTGCTCAAGACGTGCATGTATTAAGATTTCATCACTCAAGAATCAGGTAATACATCGTAAAAATTGCATTATTATTTCTTATACACGAAAAAGGTGAAGATAAAAACAGTGCTCGATCTATAAAAACCTACAAACAATACAAATCTGTGAACAAGGCGTATTAAAAAAACACGGACCCCCGGTGGGATCAGGTGCCTAGGAGGAGTAAGCATCCCCTGTGAACCGGTCACACCCGCTGTGAACCCTATGTATTGACCTTACGCTATACTTGTGTTTGCATACAGATATTTCATGCTCATACTTTTTAGTTGTGATTACATTGCTCCTATATAAACACACCTGATTACCCCTGTAAAAAATAAATACTATATGTCTATTTTTATTTTTCATAATAATGATGTGAAATTACCTTACTGTGTGTCCCTTGTTTGGCCTTGATTAGCCAGAAAAAATCTATTCTCATTTGTTTTATATCAGTATTTCAAATAGTTATGTAAATTGTTTTAAGATTTATTTCGACAATTTTAATATAATTTTGAAATACTTAACCGATAAGTGTTTGAATGTTAATTTGAAGTCACTTACCTTTCTACTCACTGACTATAAGAATTTACACTTAAATTGCTTATATAAGCTGCAATGGACTGGATTTAAGTAAATGTTATCATTAAAACTACAAATTGCCTAGCTAACAACAAATTTTAAACCTGCAACCTTTATAGAAAGGAAAGAATATTCCCTTCAATAATGCGTAAGCATCTCTTGCACAATAATTTAACAAATAATTTTTTTTCTAATCATTACTTACAAGATATTTTTAATTGCCATCAAAATTATCTAATGGTCTCTGTTGTTAGACCGAATTACTGTCGGTCAGTTCTTTTGTTAAGTGCGTTAAGTCCTTATACACTTTTAGTCATTATAACATTTGTAAATGTGTAAGACTTGTAATTGTAAGGGGATTACCGAACTTTTACCACAACAAACGATGCTGGTTTTAACATAAAGTCAATATTGACGATACATATATGTCCCACTGTGTATATTTAAAGCTTGTGGGTTTATTTTCTATGATAAGAAGTTCATTTGGTGATATGAATATTGGTCATGAATGAATTACACGGTTAAGTTTAAATGAACTATTTGATTATATATTCACTGACCAAACAGAACCTTTCTTTAAAAATAATGACCCCTTTGTTCATATCTGCTGTACATCTACGTTTCGATAAGAACTGATATCGATCCCATTCCGTGATTCAGCACTGTACAAATCGCAGACTTTTCGTACAAATTGTTTACATGAGTCAACATTTTCATTTACTTCTCGCACCCTCACCCCCACTTGAGCAATTAATTGCATTCGTTTGCACTACTTGTTACTTGCTGCATTATTTTTTTTCTTTATCATGCCGTGATTATTGCAAATCTTTAATTGTTTTGGGTTCTTCTTTATCTTTCTTCTGTCCTTACCAAGAAAAGGTTGTTGCCTTGATTTTTGAGTGATCGTAATTAAGCATTTTTTTTAAACATCATGCCAAACTGCTCTTGATTTTTTGAAAGAGAATTATAGTCTAATTGATACTTTGCAAGAAAACAAATGCTAAGTAACTACGTACATTTTGTGAATTAGGTTAAATTATGAAGACACATTTGGTAACTGTGAGGTTTCGTATGTCAAAGGTTGCTCTTGTACCGACAATAGGTCTGTATTTCTTAATAGTATAACAAACATGTTTTTTGGTTGGAATAAGGTTTCCTTACCTTATTTTTGACTTCAATCTTTATCCAATATAAATTATGTTCGGTAGCAGATATATGTTCCACATTAATACTTTTAAATTCAACCCGCTTCTATCCTATGTGCAGATAAAAGAGAGCTTTATTTGAAGAAAAGAAACGCTATTGTACCTCATATGATTTTTGATATCATAATGCATGTAAAACAAATATATTTTTCGGAAAAAATTTAATTGTCAGTTACGATTTTGCGTTTCTTATTATTTAAGATATCTTAAGCAATAGCATTACATAACAATTCCTGCTGGTCTATCTGCTATATTTCCTCATTCCTCGCCGTTAACGACGTGTCTAATTTATGGCCATCTTATGGTCGTATCTTCAAATAACTGGGTTTGTCATTATGAAATATTTAACATTTTGATAAAATTATAATGTTCATTCTTCAAAAGCCGCAGTGTGAATGTCACTTCTATTTATTCCAAATTCCACATAATCTGAAAAAAGTGACTGAATATGTTTTCCTTTAACCTAATCATTGTAAGCAGATATCGCATGCTTTGAAGAGTCTCTTAAAATTAGCTTCGTAACCCTATAAAACTATCAAAATGACAGACGCTTGACCTTGGAAAATGTCGCTGATTAAAGGGGCTAGTTTCTCTCCTTGTAATTCAATACGTGAACTAAAATGGCAAATAAAAGTCATGTAAACGTTTGTTTTAAGAGATTTATCGGCAACGTATAGAAAACACAATTATGATTAATCAACAGGTATATCTGAGAATCAATCGTAAGTCATTGTTGAAGGCAGATCTATCGACTTTCTCTGAAAATATCTTAATTTATGGAAAATTTTTACAATAAAAGTGTTATTTATTATAGAATAGCGCTAATTAATTGTTATATGACTTGACCGCAATTTACGAAATTTTGCTCATCATTAACAAAGATTTCGATGTTATTAAATGTCAATGCTCTTTAGAAGGCTATCATATCACGATTCCTTAAAATACAATTCACACATCTGGATAAAAATTATCCTCTGTCAGAGGTGTCAGAACTTGCATTGTTCTAGAAAAAGAATAAATCCTTCAGTTCTTAGAATTATGCAATTTGAACTATAATTTTAAAAATAAACAACTGTTTTTGCTCGTTGTCGACAATTAAGAAGAACCTTGCTTGTCTATGTCCGTACTGACGGGGTTATTCTCGAGTGTTCACCAATCATTACAGAACCTCTCTACCATTGTGCAAATTATTGAAAACCTTGTCTAACTGCATTATAGGCTATATTTAACATAAATCAAAGCGCAGATGGTTTGTCCACTTAGTAGACCTTGTGATGAAGCGAGAAACTTGAGCTAAAGAAAAAATAATTTTGGGATTTTAAAAAGGAATGTTTTATTTTTAGGCAGTTTTACATAAAATGATACAAAGATTTATAGGAAGAACAAAGCAAAATTACATTTATTCCCATGTAGAAGTAAAACTTAAATTTGTTATGTCTTGAGATTACGTTTTAAAAGTTTATTTTTATTTCAGAATTATCTAGTTAAGACTGGAGAAAGTCTGAGGTTACTGTGCCAAGCATATATTTACTACCTATAGCTATATTTACAACCCTGACTTCGTGTTGTCTATTTCAGATTTGTACATCTTTATAATAGGTTGTTAACAGCATTGAAATTTTTGTAAAACGCCTTACGTCAGCAGGGGTTATGAAACTGTTATGAAATCTTTCTAGAAATATGGAATTTTCTGATGTTGTTAAAATTAAAACACGTTCTTCTCGAAACGGTCAGAAATCAGTTTCATTAAAAACGTAACTTTTTCTGACGTTTTTCCCAAAATACGTCACCAGTGAATGATTAAAATACTGAATGTTCGAAAAATGTAAATTAAAAAGATGAATAAAACAATATTCATCTCTTTAACGGTGTATCTTTTTGTTTTACTTTGGTGTATACATGTACTACAAGAGGAAAACGAATGACATGAAATACTCACAGGGGTAGCGTTTGAGTTTTTTGAAGATTTTGAAATAATATATACACATACATTGTATTTTTATATTCTGTAAAGAATTGCAAATAGTATTTCCAAACACAACATTAAGACAACTGCACCCGGCAGGATCTGTCACGGACTATAAATAACCTTATTGTTCAGGTTTTCTGCATTAATCTACATTTGTGAAGGTATCATTCCGATATGACACTGAAATTTGGTCCCTATGGGTATATAATTGTTTATTTATATCTGTGGTGGTTGTGGGACAATCATAGAAAGGAGTATGATCATATGATTCTAGACAGCAGGGATATGTTGACTTTTCTTTCCGGATATCGTGATGTTACAATTCATGGAATATCCTCTTTACCCCTACCATATCAGGTCACGCAGTTCCATCTGAATGCACTCTTTATTTCTTATAGATTCTAGAAAGAAATTTTAAAATATGGATGTACGGTTTCTAATTCAGGGTGTTGTAATATAATCATTGTAATGAGGAATCTCTATATCTCAGTTTTCATTGTTTTAACTAAGAAGAGATAAAGCTACCTGAGGGAAGCTTTAGACCTTGGTGTAATATAACTCTGACAATGTTTTATAAGTCGTTGTCACTTGATATGTCTACTCAAAGTTACAGAGTGATCATTCACTACTGGCTTGATACGTTTTCTTCCCCAAGCATGTGAATTTCAAATAATCTTGCCCTTATTTTATTAAGTCCAATGCTTTTATTTTTTCAAACATAATTTTTAAAGAACATGCAAAGAGCATTGCTAAATAATACAATACTGTTTTAAACTAATGTATTAAGAATTGATCGTGTAAACTTCATCGAACACCTCCCTCAATCACAGCTAACATGACAAAATTTATTGGACGATTTTGGAGAAGATTCTTCAATCATCCCTGGCGATCAACCCCCTGCAGTGTTGCAAAAAATGGAAATTATCGCGATTTTCTCTCACTGGCGCTCTTCTTCGCGCGGGACTTGACACAGATTATCCCGATAACTATTCCTGCATCTTGGGTTTTAATTTACAATAGCTGTGAGAGTAGGCCTCCTGCATGGGTTGTCTACAGACGGACGGAGAATGGACAATTGAGGCTCGCCAATATTATAAGCTTATCACCTGATATAATCTACTTATCGAAAGTAGTTCTCTATACGGAGTTTTCTCCACATTGAAGAGTGCAATTGACATGGACCCCCTCTGTCACTGACAAATTCATCATCTGATGACATGAATCATACATCGAGGTAGTCAACTTAAATAAAAATCCACACAGCGATGTGTTACATATATCCGTCACTTATATCGTTATGTAAACATATATACCAAACAATATACCTATACACCCGGAATCAGCTATCAGTGATTCAAACACACTTTTGGGTCTAATGTTACCCTCTCTGCAGGCTGTTAAATTTATCAAGTGTTAAATTTGGAAACATACGATACAGATTTGCTATAAATGTAACCATAAACAGGTGTTGAATAATGACTGTTTGTTGTTTAATGATGATCAGAAAAGTGTTTTGCTGAGTGTTCCCTGAATATCCTAGGCGGCAGATAAGTTATAAATGATTGGTTTGTCAAGTTACTCGTGTACTCTTGTCGTTCGCTTGTTCTAGGGGTTTCAGAATTAGAACTGGTTGTCTTTAATTGACTTTTTTTAATACTTTAACTAATTCCCCAGGGGATGTAAACAATATTCTCTTGAAGTGTGCACGCACCAAGGCACCTGGAGTTATTAATACGACGATATTCATTTTTGAGAGTGAAACGTCTTTATTACAACAAAAAGGACTCTACTATTTTTTTTTAAATTCATTTCCTTTCTCAGGGCTCATCATTATCATTGATGACAACATTAAGAATACAAATTTCCTTTTTCTTAATGTCATTATTTCTACTTTGGCAAAACGTTCTTAAAAAGCTGAATATGAAACTTAATTTGTAAAATTACGAGGTCAACAATTCGGTAAGAAATAGTGCAATGTTCGTATTCAAACAAATTGATCAGAATGGTGAATATACTAGTAAATAATAAGGGAAGGATTACTTATATAAAATTGCTTAGTAATGATCGATGTTTCATCTACATAAGTTTCTGCAGCTGGTGATTTTGGTTATAATAGTCAAGTACAGAACTCGTAAAAACAATTCTCTATGGACATAATCATTGGTTTTTGTGGATACTGCATCAAGAAGAGTTAGGTTCTGCTTAAAGTACAGTATCGTACGATACGGTGTTAATAGTCTAGCTGATAACAAATGATCCATTAACCACAAGTTGTAGATAGTATTCTGTACAAATGACATCTTTGTTCCGGGTATCGACAGCAGTCAAACCACAGACATTTTATTCTCATGAAATGAAATGATTTAATAAGAAATACGTTCAAGCTAAGGAATAAGCTAATGGGACAATTCAAAAGTGAAAAACAAATTTTATATGTTAGATTTATTAGAGTATACTTTATCCACATGGGGTATCAGTTGAAGAAAACTGACCACCAGTCGTGCTACCCCCACAGACGTTGTGGGGTAGCCGTATGAGGTGTTTGTTTATTTTACGACTGTAATCCCTCGTTGGTGGTAAAGCCATGATCACTATAGATGAAACTAAGCGATAATCTCTATCAGAACTTACAATAGGTCCCTGCGCAGAGGAACTAAGTTCAAGCTTTTGTTAATGTATATTTTATCGGTTATTGTCGAGGGTCAATATTGCTGAAATAACAAATTGGAAAATCAGAAATTCAAAAACATGTGGGCAGTTGGTAAAGAGGTCCCGAAGGACATACCCGTTTTCATCGACGGTTATGTAACCTTTAAGGACACTGCATTGTGTCAGTGCATATACAAGAGGTTTAAATTTGTTTTAATATGAGCATAAGCTATTGTGTAAACACCTACAAAAATGTTATCATTGGCCACAGATGGTTTGTTACCCATCCAACATTTAAAGGTCAATTCAGCAAAACCAGAGGTGTATAAGTATGCATAGCTGATCTTATTTCGGTACTTACCAACTTTAGAATGACGATGCAAGAAGCGAATAAAGATAATTAAAATCAAAACAAAACATACGAATGTCTTATGATTTTTATTTTGAATTCTCTGTATGATACAGCACATTTGTACTACTGTCTGATATTGTACTTGTTTTGGGGTGTTTTAGTGCTTTTTAATTGTTTGTATTACCCGTTCCTGCAAAATTCTGCAATTGTATTCTCTGTTCTTTATTTGTTTAACTGAGGAAGTAAGCAAGGGAAGTGCTTTCAAATGATCAACGTCCCAAGTACAATTTAGAACAACTGAATTCGGTGCAAAAAATTTCCAAACTTTATATAGTATAAGAAAAGGAGAGTGGACAAACACATTGTATTTCAATGTTATCACTTTTGTAATGGGGAATGTTAGCAACATTAAAGAATCTATATTTTTCTATTTGCATACCATAAGTTTGCAATCCATCCACCTCCAGTGTACAAAAATTTATATTTCTCACATCTTTCTAAATTCTGCAACTCTATATTTGAAACAAATGAACAAAAAGAGGGAAATGTTTGGAAATATGACTAGGTCAAGAAATATTTTTACTTTATTTTCTGTGATTCATATGTAATAAATTGCATTTCAGTTGGTTGCCTCTGGCTGCATACCCGATGAAACATCCCCACGTGTTGTTTGCAGATGGCAGCGTCAATAAACGCTATAATCAAGCTATTAGACCTTTCCAATCATTTTTAAAGTGAACTTTTATCAAGAGAAAGTCAATTGTACAAAAGAATCACACTGCAGGAGTAGCAAGTATCAGGTGTTGATTTAAGTCAAAGGAATTCGCTCCCCAGTGAATGGTAATTCTAGACACCGGGGACGACTCCGAGCTTTGCTTCTCCTGAGAATACAGCGACCCCTACCCAGGCAAATTGTCCAAGCATTGATCACCCGTGCAGGTGCGAGCAATTATGATTGGTGTTTTTCTATTGAGAGTCAACTTTGACCACAAATTCCATTGTACATGTGGTAAAAGTGAGATAATTAATACCGATTTAATCAGTAACATATTTTACTTCTCTGGAAGTCTAAGTTTGGTTTGTCACGTTACGAAACAAAAACATCTGACGGGAATGTGCAACATTTAGAAGAGGGGGCTGTCATTATAGATTTAATACTCAGTTTGCTGGCGTTGTTTATGGCTTATGAAAACACCCGTGTGGTTAGATGGTTATCGAGGGATGTTTTACACACCAATGGAGCAGCTATCCACAAATTAAATCACTATGTCTTTCAAATGCAGAACTTTATGGGAAAATAACGAAATTGTAAAGCATTTGTTGTTGTAATTTGTGTTTTTTTTTAGTTTGTTGTTCATTGTAATCTTTTCAAACCTTAAAATTGTTATACATGTGTATTATAGTGCATCTTTAAACTAAATGCAATATCAATAAAAAGAAAATGCTCACTGTTAATTGATTTTGTTTTTCACAATAAAAATAACATATCAACTAATACTAATTGATTTTTAAAAAAAATTAAATCCATGTCCCTTATGCGATATCAATGAAAGAAAATCATGTTCTCTGATGTAATGTTCTCATTGTTACAAATGAGAATATTAATCAATATAATTTCTTAAGTGAAAAGAATTAAAATGTGTAAGCCATTATTCCTTAGTTACAGTAGTTTCTTGTTTTAAATTTCAATACAACTGATTATCATTTATTGAACAGAATACAAAACTTTAGAAGCTTGTTTAAAGTAACATTATTTATCAAATACCTTTAGAACCAACTTTTAATGGCACTTTCTTATGTTCTGTGTCTTAAACCTTTTTTTTCTGACTCCCTTTCTTTCTTTTTGTTTCTCTGGATATTTATATGCACGTTGTTTTTAAGTAAGTAAACCAAAAACTCTTCCATTGCAACTTTAAAAAAATATACATGTATACCTTTCCCTGTTTTCGTATTTCTGTTGCAATATCACATTATTCAGAAAGTAACTATAAATAATCATCCCCTGTCCCCCAAAAAACAACAGAAAAAAAGACTGCCACTTTAATCTTCTACGAGAGCTGTCCATGAAGATGATAGATAGATGCTATCTTGTTTCTTTAAAATAACTACACTGCCAAACCTGTACGACAATACCATGTTTGAGTAAATATTATACAAAGTTTTATATGTACACGGATACACGGATACCGTTCGTAAAATATATATTGTTTTGATTTTTATAAATTTACTCAAACATGGTCTGTATTTAAACATTGTCGTGCACGTTTGGCAGTATGACGTTTAGCTAGTTTGTATTAACGTCATGAACATGATTGAGAAAATTTAAACAATCAAAAGAATACACGATATTTTACAAAAGTTGTCAGTAAAAACACAGACTACAAGGCACTGCCGACGTGAAGCTAGATTTATAATAACATCGTGAATAGGGATATAGTATTTTCATCAGATAACAGCAGTCTTCCACGTCTTGCAGTGTCAACCGAATGGAACACGCCGTCGAGAAACTAATTACATGTATGCCAATTGTAAATCAATGCGCTTTAAATACTCCGATTATTCCCTGTTGATTGAAATTGAATTTATGTATCTAACGCCATTTTAATCATATCAACACGTAATTTCATGACTGGACGCTGTTCCTTTTGGATAGCCGACTTCGCTTTCTCGGACATTTTCAAAGACATATTCCTTGCGGGTTTTTTTTCTTGATATTTTTTCCATCTCTTAAGTGACCAATACTAAAGACATCACATTTAATTTTCATTTAGCTTTGTCTTGTTTTAATGAAAATATATAATCATTTTAATCCAAAAAACTCTATTACAAAGTTTATGACATTTCAACCCTGGACCTTGCGCACCATCTGCGATCTTAAAAGACAGCGATCGGATTTTTACTTTTTTTTCTACAAAAGTAAGTTCAAATAATGAAAACTAAACTATTCTGACTTGAATTATTTTGTTATACATATACAATATGAATAGCTAGGACCATTCAAAATGACGAAAACGCCATTACCGCGATATTTTTGGACACGCCTCGTAGATACTTATTCATAATTGATTTATAATTTCTGGTCTGGAGATATTTATTGCACTCTGAAATTGTTTAATGTAACTGCAATTGATATAATTGATATAACAATTAAAAAAAAAAAAAAAAAAAAAAAAAAAAAAAAAAAAAACCCATAATGATAGGTTGATTAACCTTTTTTTTAATTTTAAAAATTACGAAGAATGACAACGATGTCAAACGTGAATATTCTGTCTCCTAAAAAGTAGTAAAATTACAGTATGTATTTCTCTATAAAGACAGTTTGATTAAATAATATGTTGTCATTACATTGCCTGACATTAGAGTGTGTGGACTGATTACTTCATTTCTTTTTGTTAACGTCACCCTTTTTGATGCTCCATGTCTTCATATAAATCTTAACATAATTAGTGCGTTTATGACATACGGAATGTATTTTACTTTTACTCTATTTGATTTGTTAATTTTGATGTATATTATCTATGGCACCGTTTTCCTAATAAATTGAAATAACAATTATTTGGTTGATAGCAAAATTCATCTCTTGTATATACAATATAGTTAGATGTGTGATGTTCAGTATTGCGTCAAGTCAAAAACACGTTTGTCAATTTGGAGGAGTTTGTACCCTGGAAAAAGATTAAATTTCTTAGAAAAAAATGCAACTCAAATCCATCCCCACGATAAAACATGTAGGTTCAGATAGGTGTGAATATAAGCAATTAATATTTCATTGACCTTAAAGGTATTAATAAGTCGTTGATGAAAATTTTGTCTCGACCTTTCAGAATCACTATTCGACATTTGAAATAGATATTTTTATCACTTTTTGTTCTATCAGATAAAATTTAACAAATATTGAATCTTTGATGAACTATTTTATGTACTGTTTTAGAAATATATCGTCTTTTGAAATCGCACTTGTTTCTTTGCTCTTCTTTATGAACTTTTTAGGATCACTTTCTCGATCTCTTCTACTGTTTCATGCAATATTATATAATTCTTTTCATCCTAGCTCTTGGTTCTTTTCAACCACAGGAATGGAAAATAGATTTCTTTTTATACTTTCTTATTTCACATCATTAGTATGGCAAAAATAACATCTTTTCACCGAAAAAAAAAAATCATCATCCATGTTTACCAAATAAATAGTTTAAATTTTACGTGTATTTGCAATATATTTGCAAATATACCATTAAAAATTTAGAAAGAAATACAGTTATCTTTCTAATTCTAATACGTAAAATATCAATGATTTACCATCGGCCAATAACCCGAAAAAAGAAAAGGCTCTTTAATTACAATGCATGCTTGAAGATCAAGAAAACTAAATATAAACATGTATATATTGTCATTATAATGATTGACTTAATAGTTTTTGGGTTGATTTATGTCCTTTCTCTCTGTAACCCTTGTCCTTTCAGATGCTTAAATTACACCTTAGAGTACACAGATTTCAGGCTCCTGACACAATTTACAGCACTACTCTTTTAGCACTCCGAATATGTCCTTCAGACTTGAATATCGCATGACCTTCCTAATTCTTGCCTTCCTAATTTGTCTTACTTAAATGATGGACATTTAACAGATAAGTCTGAAGGATGTTGATTTTTAAATATTTTTTTTCTTAACCGATCGCTTAAAAATGTTTTCATTTCAATGTATCTGATGGTTTGACAGTAGTATTTCAACTCATCCAAATGGTCAAGGAAAGTAATTCATGTTGATGATCATGTTGCAATTTCTTCGAATTTACAGACAAAAAGAAAACGCTTAACCGTGCTTATCAAACAAGGGTATAACAAAGCTTAATAATTGGCGTTTTACCTGAAAGATGTCCCTCCGTCAGGAACAATTACTCTTAAAATTATTATTTAATCAGATAAGTCTCAAAACGAAGCTTATTTTTTTTTTTGTGCAACAATTTTCATTTCAAGCATCTTAATGTGATCCAAGGTTCTTTGAAGTCTTAGAAACGGTCTTTTAAAAATTAGACATTTGCATGACCATTAAAGTAAAAAAATAACATTTTTAAAGAGATCAAATTTCCCTAATCTCGCCTTAGATACCAATGAAATGAAATTGAAATTGATCTATGATATCTTGCAAAGATATAACATGATTTTTAAACTATGTATTATATATCAGTTAATAGAAGAACTAAAATACCACATCAATATAAAAACATGCACTTTTTACCAAATGCCTGGATACCTATATTTTTTTTACCTTAAAATAAACTTTCTGAAAGTATATCTGAGATTTGATAATTTTCCATATATAACATGATTAACTATAATTATGTACTTTGAAGAAATAGCATGGATATATACTCATCGTTTTGAATTCAGTGACATTTTTGTATTTTCAATAACTTGATTTTCAGTAAGGAACGGACTTCCTTGGTTCTCCACAGAAAAAAATCTTCCATGAGTAGTTCAGTTCAGTTCTTTATCAATTAAAATACTTAATATTCAATTAGAAAACGTACATTACCTATTTTTTATTCTTGCACATTTTTTCATTCAAAATAAACTAGAGGCGAAAGGTAGAAAGAGGGATAACTGTGTTACAAAATTACGTTTCATCACGATTTAAATTTCTTGTCATATTAAAGTTAAAACACATAAAACATTTAATAGTATGATAAGGTATCAAGAAATACGTTCGGTTGTTTATGTTCATAGCACTTTTAGTTTCTTTACATCTTGAATACCTAAAATATAATATACGACTTGTATATCTTTTTTTTTCTCTTCGAACTGGGACGCTAAATTCCATTTCTCAAAAAAAAAAAATTGATGCCATTTAGGATCGAGATAAAGAAATTGTACGCTTAAAACATCTTGCAAACTTTCAACAATTTCAATTTTCTATCTTTACACTTAATTTTGTAAATAAAAGTTGACTATAGTTTAGGTTAAATGAATGGTAGAGAAAGCTGAAAAAATAAAGTTACATGTATGCTACGTTTTGGAGAGTTGATATCAAATTCCAAATAAGTGATAGCTTTAGCAGATAAGAACAAATATCTTTTCAGAATATTTCATTCGCCATTTTGACCCTGTCAAAGAGTTTCTCTCGCTATGATCAAAAAGTGATTTACCTCCCAAAGAATCTGAAGAAATATGTCGCGATGGTTATCAATATTTCACTGACAATTACCTTCACATAATGCTCCTGTCGCTGTTCATCCACCAGAATCCGCTACCCCAGCAACAACATAACGTGATAGAGAAAATAAAATACGCATTGACAACGTCGGGTCTATTTGCTCAAGATGAGTTTATGAAATCTGAGATTCAGAAGAGAAGTTAATAACTAAGCTATAAAATTTCCTTCCATTCAGGTGAGAAATTGATGTTTAAAATGCATGTAAGGTAACTCCTTAACCATTTTTATGATATGTAAATTTTTATGGGTTGGTAGAACCAGATCAAAGTTGCATATTTTTGGTCAGTAAATTTAGATTTGTAACATTTAGCAGCTTATGAAATGTGTGTTTCAAAGATTAAGTTAGGGTTAAAAGATTAAGTAGATTTTCCAAAAACCTATAAGAAATTTTTAAATGATTACAAAATATCACAGGACAGGCGTTAGAAGACCAATGTACTGTTCACATTCTTTTTAATAAAAATAAGTAATTTAAAATCGTGTGAACGATATTGTAGATTTGTTTAGCATCGCATAGAATGTTCAGGTATTTATATTGATACATTTGTGGTACCTCTCCATTGCATATTGTTTTCAATAGCAAAGGAATATAGTTCCCAACTGTATACCAAACTCGTTTGAGAAAGAGTTTTTCAATTGATATTTCACAGATTACCTGCAATCATTAATTTAAGTTACAGAGATTCATACGCAAGAAAGAGAAGACAGGCATGATTTGCAAATGGTGACATTATAATCATAAGAATAGCACAGAAAAAACAACAACATTTTTTAAACCCACATATTCTAAAATTTTAATCTCCCCAGAATCTTCCCAGAATTCCTCTCACATTTAAACAGCGGCTAAATCATTTTTTGGAATATAATTGATGGTGTCCTGTAGATACTATTTCAAGTCCCTTATTAGATTTTTTTTTTTTACACTTATATGAAAAATCACCAAATATCGGTGAAGGGCTTCAAATTTAGACCTTTACTCGGTACTCGGGGACATTAAACAGTGATCGTTTTTTGGCGTTTCAACGCCTGCCGTGATACAGGCCTATGATTATTTTTCTTCCGAAATACCCGTAACTCTCACTTGTAGCACGTCATCAAGTTTTATTGGTATATATATACACTACACTGTGGAATAATTAGAGACTGAAAAATTAAAACACTTTTTTAGACACAAAAACCTCTTTCTAAACTCCCTTTTGGACAAAACTTATGCTTCATTAAATTCTTTAATTTCAGACTATAGTAATGAATTTATTATATGAACTACTCACATAAGAGGCCTATTGGTTACAAGCTCAACTGTGCATTTTATGCTCAAATTGTATATTAAGGTAAATTATAGTATATAAGTAACTATAGATACCTCTTCTGTTACCCATTCCCAAGTATGAGAAGAATAGTATAATAATTTAGATACAAACAGTAACTTGTGTGTGTTACTATCTTATGGCAGCACTTGGGTTTTAAATATTTTATTAGTCCCCTACCGGTGAAACCGGAGAGGACTATAGGTTTCCTCTGAGTCTGTCCGTCCGTCTGTCCCTCTGTCTGTCTGTCTCTCCCACTCTGTTTTCCGCACTTTTCCCCCTAAATTCTTGCAGATATTGAGCTGATTTTTGGTATGTGAGTGTATCTTGATGAGTTACAGATCAATTTTATATTATGTTCCACTTCAATGATTTTTTACGGAATTACAGCATTTTTAATTTTTAATGGGAACCATATTACACTTGCCGGTAGGGGACTAGTATTGCTAATGCAATACTCCCAGAATGCTTGTTGTTTTAATTTTTGTTTTTTACCCAGACAGACATCGTATTGAAAGACCGTTTTCCTAGATGTGCAAAAAACAATTCCACGTTTATAATCACATTTTGATAGATATACAGTTTTGAATGTTTTAAAGTCCGGTACTCATGGAAAGCGTAATTTCTCTGCTAATGAAAAAATAATGTTCTAAATTGATATTAAAAGAATAAGCATCATTAATCTGTGTTAGTTATAATCTCATGGCCTTTATTGTAATCGTATTACAATTAACGTATATAATACGATTTTTCTTATAAAGGGCGTTATTATCAGGTTCTTATTCAAAGGAA
Source organism: Saccostrea echinata (assembly GCF_033153115.1). Taxonomy (NCBI): domain Eukaryota; kingdom Metazoa; phylum Mollusca; class Bivalvia; order Ostreida; family Ostreidae; genus Saccostrea; species Saccostrea echinata. The sequence goes on from NW_026889764.1 coordinate 8,708,118, forward strand.
ACTATAGCGTAAAATTCTTTTATTAGTTTACTGTATGTATTCTTTTCGTGTTTATGGACTTTATTAATTATATCTAATTGATACCAGGTGTATAATAACTACTCCTAACTTCTTTTATAATTAGGAAAAATGTAAATAAATCACACAGGAGCAAAAACCTGAATTGAAAATGATCGTGACTCTTTGTTGAACTTTGGGTGAGATTTTTCTTCCACATAATAGTGTAACTAAAGCTTTTGTCATGAAAACTCTCTTTAACGTGACTTCATGCAAGAGCCGATATGAATGAAATTTGCAGATATTTTGTTTATTAAAATTTCGAAGAGTAACAAATTATGCCTGAATCAACATTTGATTTCCTCATACTTAGATTTATCAGTAAAGACAAGTTTGATACAAGGGTTTAGTGCTGGTCCAACCATAGCTAACGTAATTCTCATCAATGACGTCATACGCTGCTTCTTCCTGCTTCCGATGTAAACAGAGACAGCGTCATGTAAATAACCGCGGGAGATACCTCACTCATATTCTCTTATCGCGGTTCTCATTATCCGGATAAAGTGTTTGTTTGGAAGTTTACTGTGCACTTGATAGTTTGGTCATTTCATTAAATGCCATCATCATTTTGATGGTTTTCATAAATAACAGAAGGGCTATCAGAAACGTTGAAAATGGAAGGTTGGTATAGTATCGTCAATTCAAATTCATGTCAAGAATGCAAAATTACGGGGTCAACTTTCCCAAAGAATGAGGTTTTGTAATTCAATTGCATTATCTGCAAAAAGCTTAAATGTACAGAAGTTAAAATATATAATTGCAAAATATGTTTTATGTTTAAAAAAATATATCATGGAAAAAGAAGCTGCACTTTTTAAAGTAGTAGTATCTTTATTGGCGTATACATTACATATATTGCCACAAAAGTATAACATTAGTTTTATAATATAAACATTGGTCAACAGGTGTTACACAGGTGCTTTATAACATAACTTAAAATATACACATATGAAAGAAGAACTATACAGCAGTATTTCCTATTATTAATCTTGCTTTAGAGTAAAGTTTTCCCTCTTTTTAAAACATTCAAACACGTATTTCCCAAGTTTTTTAAGTACATTTTCTGAGTCGGAATTAAGTAATTCAATTAATTTTACCATACTAGGTCTTGCGTAAAAATATTTTTTAATATATTTTTCTCTGAACTCAATATATTCTCAATATTTTCTCTGAATATCATACAAGATTGGGTAAAAAAGGGGTCATTTGATATCTGTTTCAATCTTCAATTTAAAAAATGTTTGAAGGGAAAAAAAACTAGATGGAAAGTTGATTGATTAGAATTCACAGTACTGGTTGTGTCTTTATATGTCATTGTAAAAAATAGAATCTTCTTTTCTTCAGTGAAATGAATAATTATGAAAATTGCAAAATTGAAAACTTGTTTTATGTATATATATATATATATATATATATATATATATATATATATATATATATATATATATATATATATATATATATATATATATATATATATATATATATATTACATTTTCAACAGTGAAATACTGTGATTTATTTACTGAATAAAAGTGATATTCTCTCACAGTGTGAAAGGATACCAAAATGATATTCTCTCACAGTGTGAAAGGATATCAAAGTAAGTAAAAAATAATTTCTGGCCTGTCATAAGATAGAGATAGTAACTAACCATCTTGATAGAGCTAAAACTGCAAATTTCTTCCCAAATATGTTCCTAAAATCCATGCTATGTAATGTTTTCAATCTCACAACTGGTAAGCTATGACGTCTCGACCGCTCAACTATGACGTCAAGCCTATGACACTGTGTTAAGAAAAGACAGAGGCAAAGGGAAAATAAAAAATGTAATAAACAGAAAATTCAACGTTTTGTAGATGAACATGGAATTTATTTCACTCGTGAAAATATAAAAAAAATCCTGTCCCACTCGTGAAATAAATTCCAAATTCATCTACAAAACATTGAATATCCTGTATATATATATATATATATATATATATATATATATATATATATATATATATATATATATATATATATATATATATATATATATATATATATATATATATATATATAAAACAAGTTCAAAAGAAGTCCATTTAAATATATTTTATATTAGACTAATAATTACAGATCAATATATATTTGATACTGCATGCATTATTAATATATTCGTTTATATTTATTATTTTTAACAGAATAATCTGCCAGAGTGATTGATATAATTTTCAAGAATAGCAAAAGACGTTCATTCTCTGTAGCATTTAATAAATCATAGTAATTCTAAAGCATGTGTTTCTATATAAATATGAAATTTATTGAATCGTTAAAAAAAGTATCCAAAAACTTTTTGCTAGCATTAATTACTGGTAACTTTGGACAAATGAAAAAAAAAATTAATTTAAGGTTTTAATAAAAATTTAATCTTTCCCCGCTTTTTTCGAATTTATTTCCCAAACAATAAAAAATTATTTTACCTTCTTGACTTTATATAGGAAATATCCTAACAGAAGTGTAATGAATATATGGAGAAAACGAACAGTATTCAAGCTCAGAAGTCCATTCAAACAATACAGATCAGGAGCAGAGCAAACATCAGAGGTGGGATCAGGTGCCATGGAGGAGTGAGCATCCCTGCCGACCTGTCACACCCGCCGTGTGCTCCTTATCATGATCGGGAAGTAACGAAAAAATCATAATACAAATAACAAGATGACTCAGTAAATATTTAAGCTTTTTAAAAGATCTTTCAAAAACCAAAATGATGCCTGATCATTCTAGTTCCAAGTGTTTACCGACGGTGAATAAACTATATAGTGTTCCCAGAAATTATTGAGAATTTTTTCGTGAAATGTTTTAAAAAATATTTTGAAAATAAAATATTTATAGTTTGAAATTTTTTTTCATCAAATGACAATACTTACTACTTTTGTATCTTATATACAGCTTTCATGAATAATTTACCGTTTTCTTTGTATACTTCCGGTCGATTGCTAATTTTCAAAATGAGTGCTTTTGAAAAAAAGAAAGCCTATTGTAGATATCTATTATCAAAGAATTGCAAAATTAGCGATACTTCTGAAACACTGAGTATTCCACTTCCACTATTGATTCACGTGGGACAAAATATTGAAAAATGGAAAGGAATTCGGCAGAGGGAAAGAGCTGGTAGGGCTAGAAATGAAACCCCATTTTTCTACATTTAGTATTGTTCTTACTGAGCAAATACCCAAGCCTTCTTTGATATGTGAAAGTTAGTTTACCAGGCCTACAAACCCTTTTCCTTAGCTGAATTCATCATCCTTTTTAATATTTTATACCAAAACAAATACAAAGTAGACGGTGAAATACTCGGTGTGTCAGTAATATCACCAGATTTAATAATCCCTTACTTACACATAGCTTAAATAGGCTTTCTATTTTCGATAGCAGTAATTTTGAACACCAGCAGACAACAGAAAGTATATAAAATAAATGGGAGGATATCCATGAAAACTGTATGTATCATTAAAAAGTACAGGGTATTGTCTTGAAATAAAATAGTAACATTAAATTATATTATATGTTATTAATACAAAATTTTAGATAAATGTGTCATAAAAAATTCTCAATAATTTCTGGGAACACTGTCATGTTGTAAATTTGCACATGTTGTAAATTTTGTATTAACTGCCACCCGGTAAATTCAAAATTTACAACATGACAACACTATACATTACGCTGAACGTCCTTATTTTGACCTATTCATCGGGTGTTCAGGGAAGTCAATATTAAAAAAACAAAAAAGGTACATATATTTAAACCATGTTGAGATACTAGTAATTTGATAAAATGCAATGTTTTTAACTTTTATAAATCAATACATTACCCTTTTCTTTAAATGGGGGAAATGTAAATTTACGGATAAAAAAATACCTTAAGTTTTATTTTTACAATTTATAGACACTACTTCCATGCATAAGAATAATTATTACATTATTTTTCAAAAGAAACTTAACTGAGTTTACTTTGAAATTTTTTTCTTAGTGAATATTCTCTATTTATTCAAAATTTATTTACTAAAAAAAAAATCAGAAGTTCAGAACATTATATGCCCGAAAAATTATTTAAACCAGATTGGGAAAGAATTGATAAAAATGAAATTAACCTAATATTTTTTTCATCCAACCAAATATAGAAAGGAAAAGTTGAAAAATGTGTAAACATATTATTTTCTCGTTTAGCAAGCAAAAGTGGAGAAACAAAAGATTTACGGCAAAACCATAAAGTACACTGTAAAAAATGTGCTTAGGAAATAAACACTTCTATTACGTGTTTAGATCTAAACGTGTTTGATATTGTGTTTAACAACAAAACACTTATGTCTAAATGTATTTAAAATCTATACGCGTTTAGATATTGAACATGTTTTTTGTTTTAAATTCGGTCAAGTGCAGAGTTATCTTCCCGGAAATGATACATATTTGAACGTTAATAAGCGCGGTTGTCGAAACAAAGAAAATCACAACAAAACAGTAAACGATGTTTTCAAGAAAGCTGAAGAGAAATTGAGTGCCAACCACCGCAGAAATAGTAAAAAACATGTGAAAGGCTCATTGTTATTGCTGTAGTGTATGTATACTTTTGTTTTTATATTAAATAAACATGATGAGCAAAGTAAATAACATTGCATTTTATACCAAGGATGTTTTTCGGTGTTATATCCATGTATTCATTAATGAGAGTAAATATTGAATCTATAGTTGCAATAATATTTATTTAAACATTTTTATTATATGCTTAGTAATTAATGTAAAACTTCAGCATGTTCAGTGAGGAGCACATACTTTTACTTAAATGCAACGTACGTCCTTTCTTACAGGTTAACTTAATTGGATAGCCGAGAGAAAGAACAAAATTCATTTCTGATAATGGATGCGAGTTATACTGCCGTAGAAAATACCTTCAAGATTATCCAGATACTCTGCTGGTTTGTTTACATCACGACGGATTTGAAATAGTGATCCGTATTGCATCACACTGCAAGAAGCACACCATAGCTGGAGTCTTTTACATGTATATTTACTTTGTATTGTGCTGCTGGTACAAAATGCAGACAATTCATCACAATTCAACAACTTGGATGTTACTAACTCTTTAGATGCCAGTTAGTTTTATATGTCAAAACTTCTAAAAGACTGTAACAAACAATGGAAACCGTTCACAAGTAAAAGGAATTCCACCGAACAATGATTCCGTGACTGTGTGAGAACACTTTACTGTGTGTTTGGCCTCTTTTTATCATTTTGATATGATGTTTAGAAGTAAATAAAACTTAAAACGGACACACCTCTTAACGTTATATGTTTGGTTTTCTTGCAGATCCTTGTTTAAAACATTGATATGTTTAGCTTCTAAACGCGAATCTAAGTGTTTAGAATTGTGTTTAACCTCTAAACATGTATGTATTTAGGTTTAAAACACTTTTCATTACGCGTATTGAAATTCAACATGTTTAAAATTTAAACGCATAAAAAAAAGTGTGACAAGAATGTGCTTAGAAATGTGTCTATCATCTAAACACATTTTTTACAGTGTACTCAAGTATTTGGGGACTGAATATTGAAACGCACATTTAGAATGTCAATAGCATTTTAAAAGCATTTCTAGAGTGATCTGAGATCCCGCTGTATTGTATAAAGGCCATAATCAATATTGTGAATACCTCTTTTTAACTATATACATGTATTTCTGCAAAATAACCATAAACTTTATATTTCGAGAATTTTCAAGCCTGCTCCTCTACTTAAAGAGTGATAACTCTTACATTGTAATCCCAAATATGATCAATTCTTCCTAGACTTCAAAAAATAAGCATTTTATGTAACTATACAACTAACCACAGTTTCCATCAGTTAATAATTTTACGATAAACTTTCATTGACCAGTATATTTTGTAAAGCGAAAACATTTAGACGAAGACAATCGACTTTTACAAATGTACCTAAATTAAAAGACTCCAATAGAGCATCGTTAATATGACTTCATCTGAAATTAGAGGTGAAACATTTAGCTTAATCCAAAAGATATCTATAATTTAAATTTATGAAATAAAATCTGAGGAACTGAGATAACATTAGATACCACACCTTAATGTTCATTTGCAAATTATGAATCTACAAATTTTCACTTTCAGACTTAATTTCAACCCTTTTTTAAATTCGTTCAGACACTGTTGTGTTGAAGAAATAATGTTGTTTACTCTGAATTCGCCCTGTTTCAAATTCGCCAATTTGCGATGAGGACAAAAGGGGCGAAAATAAAATGGGGGCGAACATTTCCCAGTAGAAAATTTGAAATCACAAAATGTTACCAAAATTAATATAGCATCAATTGCCATTAAAACAAACGACTTTTCAACACTTTATACAACCATTCCCACAATAAATTAAATCACAGATGTCTGCTTTTGTCAATAAAAATGGAACTCGTAAAGTAACATATCTTGTCAATGGTCATCTGCAAAATTACTTTGTTAAAACAATTCTGATTCTTTAGATTCCATATTAAAAAGGTACTTGAGTTTCTTGACAATATCAATGTAGTTTTTGGAGATCAGTTCTTCGAATAATCTGTTACAATTGCCTTGGGTACTAAGTACTAACTAAGCAGACCTGTTTTTGAATTCATATAAAGTAGAATTTATTTAAAAACTACTACATGAAAAGAAGAAGTCTTGCTGTGGCTTTTATTTCGACATTTAGATATAGTGACGATCTTTTATCAATTAACAACTTATGTTGATTCGATATATCCCATAAAATAAGCCCACAGAGTCAGACACATCTGTTTCATATTTGGGTATTTTACTACAGAAAAGCATTTATGGCAAACTAACAACTAAACTTTATGATAAACGGGATGACTTCAACTTCTCTATCGTTAACTTCCCGATTTTAAAAACGAGTTCACCATGCATCGGACAACTTTTAGCAATAAACTTTTACATCTAACCTGAATGTCTCCGTTTTTGGAATTATTTCTGGCTTAAAGTAAACGTTTAAAAGTTTTTAACGATGCTGGATTTTATTATCATACTACTAGAATGGCTACTTGACAGCATAAAAGGTGAGTCAACAAGATTTTCTGATTTTGCAAATTTTTAGAGTTGTCTATCTTTCATTACATTTTAAAAATAAGAGCCCGTCTTTCATGAATTTAGTAAATGATTGATTATTTCTATAAAATTTCGAGAAAAAAAATCATTTCAAAGTGTGCATTATTTTTACAGAGTTGTTTTACTAGTATGTTTATTTCATCATGCATCGGTGCTGTCCGATGCTGGGGTACCGGTACCGGTGTTTTTGAGTAGGATTTCCCCTATAGCCAGTTTACCCCGGAATCTGTACTCTAGAGTAGGATCCCCCCCCCCCCCCCCCGAGGGGAAATCTCACTCTAGAGCCAGATTTCCCTCCTTTCTTACTCAGAGTAGGATTTTCCCTCTTTTTACAATGCATAAATCATATCAACAATATTTTGGCTAAAAGTTTATATGAAAGTCAACTGATTATTTAATGGAAATATGAGTATTTTCGACTTAAGAATAATCGAATTCATTGCGAAATCTTAAAATATATAGATTAAATCATTGAGTCTCAACCCAAAATTTTAACTCTTAGGAAACTGTAAAATTAGAATCAGAAGACTCGACGTCTCAACTCCCTCACTCGGCGTAGCGGTACCTGTTTGTTCACGAAATTTTAAAATGTATATCAGGCCACCTTAAGTGATTTTATAATTTGTTTGCCCTCTAAAGACCCAGTATTTCATCTATGGATCGATCCTTTTTACAAAGAGTGTGTTAGAAAATTCTAAAATTTATGTTATTAATAGGTTCCACATGCCATTTTATGAGTATTTAAATCGAGTAATTCTTCAAAGGGAATTGAAAAAAAAGGCACACAAAAAAAAGATAAGTAAATAATAATAATAATATTAATAATGAAAACAATAGAAGAAACATTGCTTTTGCAAGCAAAAACATATATATCCCCTCGACCCCAGCGGTTTAATATTGGATTTGAAAGCTGAGAGCAAATACTCTCTTAAAGTTTTGCAAATTTTTTTTTTTAAGAAATAAATGACCCATTTTAGTTTCATGGCAAAGGCAGCTATTTTGGATTTTTAAACACCAGAATTTTAGAAAGACACAATATTATGTACATGTAGTTTGAAATTCAGTTGGAGAAAAAATCCATTTAAGACAAAATTCCATGGATAAAGTTATATTTTTTTTCAGAAACCAGTTTGATCTGATCAAAAGAGTAACATTTTAATGCTTCAAAAGAATTGGTTGAACGGTTACTGAGAAAAATGAGACTTAAAATTTTCAATTTTCAATGGAACTGGTCTCAATTTTGAATAAGGGACACTTTTCACAATGTGTTGCCCCCCCCCCCCTACATAAGTACAGCCAAGATATTTTATTGGGAGGGATAAATTGGCTCTCTGGGAAATCTTGCAAATGGATGTCTTGCAGCTGATTCGATACGCAAGAGCATATCTAAAAGGAGGCAAGCTATTGACAAATAAGCTGGTGATACATTGATATCAGCAGTCCCATTTGAAGTCAATATTTCGAAAATTCTATGGTCTATACAATGACCTTGTAAGCATATACACTCTTGTTAAGTCGAATGTTGACTGACGTATTTCATTCAAATTGTTAAGCCATTTTTTTTCACACTGAATTGTCTATAGATATTTCCATTTACCCGATTTAGATAAGGAGCACACAGCGGAAGTGACCGATCGAGAGGAGATGCTTACTCTTCCATGGCACCTGATCCCACCTTAGTTGTTTTTTGAGGTCCGTGTTTGCTCTGCTCACAATTTGTGTTGTTTCAGTTGACTTTTGAGCTTGATAATTATTCGGTATCTTCATATATAAACAATACAGGGGATTTTTAATATCAGTAACAATAGGTTAAGTTTTTAGTTTTATCAAAAAGACATAGCAAGATATAGCTCATTAATGTTTGGGAACTTAAAACGACAAAATGAAATCACATTAGATACCACAACATTGTGACCATTTAAAAATTATGAATAAATAAATTTTGACTTTCAGACTTAATTTAAGCCTCTTTATTTATGGTTGTCTTTCGTTCATTTTCCTACACAACGTAAACATGTAAATTGTCCCTCCAACTTCTCTCTTTAGTGTTCTTGCTCTCCCTGTTTTCAACTCTAGTCCCGCTTCATTAATTGTTATGTTAATACAGTTGAAAATGACGACCTAAAAGCAATAATCTTAAAAGGTCCTAAACACAGGGAAGCAGAAGTTCATTTCTATTATGAATTCTGTCGAAGATTATGCCAGACGTTGGGCAAAATATGAAGGAGAAGATCTAAACAATTTGTTAGAATGAATTATGTGTTTTATTAATATATTAAAGAATCGTGTTAGAAAGTTAAAAAGCATTTTGCGAACCATCTATCCTTCAGTTTCAACTCTATATACAACCATTCTCCACGATAAATTAAAGTCCAGGCTTTTTGACATCATTGACAGCTGCTTTTTCAATAAAAATGGAACTCGTAAATTTACTTACCTTGTCATTGGTCATTGGCAAAATTATTTTGTTAAAAAACATTCTGATTGTACACACAAGTACTCTGAAGTTGATATTAAAAGTTTCTGCTTGAGTTTCTAATTGACAATATCTCAGTTTCTGGTGGTTGTAGTTTCTGGAGACCAGGTTTTCCGGCAATCTATTGGAATTCCCATGGATACCAATTGCGACCCGTTATTAGCAGACCTATTTTTGTATTCATATGAAGCAGAATTTATTCAAAATCTTATACATGTGAAGAAGAAAGCACTTGCTGTGGCCTCCAACTCGACATTTAGATATATCGACGACGTATTATCAATTAACAATAGTTATTTCCATTCATATGTCGATACGACATATCGTGAGCTTGAAATAAAAGATACCACAGAGTCTGACACATCTGTTTCATATTTGAATATTTTACTAGAAAAAGACGTTAATGGTTACCTAAGCTTTATGATAAAGGTGATGACATTAACTTTTCAATTGTCAACTTCCCTTACTTATGCAGCAATATACCATTATCACCTACATACGGAGTTCATATTTCTCAGTTGGTTCGATACGCAAGAGCATGCTCTACCTATGAACAATTTCTAAAACGAGATGAGTTATTGACAAACAATTTGTTGAAACAAGAATATCAACATTGTCGTTTAAAGTCATCATTTCGTAAGTTCTATGGTCGATACAATGACCTTGTCAGCTAATACATTCTATCATGAAGTCAAATGCTGACTGACGTTTTTCATACTAATTGTTAGGCTTTTATTTACACACTGAATTGTTGACAGATTTTTCCGTTATTTCCCGGTCATGACAAGGAACACACGGCGGGTGTGACCGGTCGGCAGGGGATGCTCATTCCTCCATGATATGTGATCCCACCTCTGGTGTTTTAGAGGTCCGCGTTTGCTCTGCTCCTGGTTTGTATTGTTTGAATGGGCGTCCTGGTTTGTATTGTTTGAATGGGCGTTTCAGTTTGAATACTGTTCGTTATCTCCATATATTTCATTTCACTAAATCAGAAGTGATAAAATATTTAGGACTACAATATATTATGGTTCCAGGATACAAGGCTTGTAAATATCTTTTTTCCCCATTATTATAAATGTATTTTAAAAGAACTTGGTTTTAATTCTACATCTGGAAATCCTACTTATATTCATAGTTCACTTTCTAAGGTTGAAATTCTTCAAGAACATAATTTCAGTCTTTAATACTTTTAGCATTCTAGGCAACGAAGGTGAGTTCGATATACCCTATCTATACTAGATTCCTAAACTTCATAAAAATCCTTACAAAGATAATTGTAAGTTCCAGCAAGTGCTCTACCAAGCTTCTATCTTGACGCCTCATAAAAATATTAACTGCTGTAAAGGAGAAACTTCCGACTTGGTAAGCTACAGCATATTCTAGAAGTGGTATATATCAAATGTAGATTCTCAAAAAATCAAAAGAAGTTTTAGAAAATTTGAAATAGCATTTTTTTTCAAAAGTTAGTAACCTCAAAACTTATAACTTTTCAACACTTTATACAACCATTTCTCACGATAATTTAAAACCCAGGATTTTTGATATTATAGACAATAAAAATGGGCCTCGTAAATTTTCATAGTTTATCTTGTGATTGGCCATCAAAAAAGTTACTTTATTAAAATCACTCTGATTGTCGCACAAGTACTCTGAAGTTGATATTAAAAGGATGCTAGAGTTCCTCACTGACAAAACCTATGTAGTCTTGTGAGACCAGGTCTTCCAACAAACTGTTGGAATTTCGATAGACACTAATGGTGCTCCTTTATTAACCGAACTCTTTTTACATTCCTATGAAGCAGAATGTATATAAAACTTCTACATGAGAAGAAGACAATTGTTGTAGACTTCAACTCGACATTCAGATATATCGAAGACGTTTAATCAATTAATAATAATTACGAGATGACTTCAGCTTTTCCATCGTCAACTTTCTTTATTCATGTAGGAATGTGATAACGCTATCACCTGCATATGGTGTTTACGTCTTCCAACGTATTCAATATTCAGGAGCATGCTCTTAGTACGATCAATTTTTAAACCGAGACAGGCTATTGACATATAAGTTGATGTTACAGGAATTTCAAAAATCTATTTTTAAGTCAGTATTTCGTAAATTCTATGGTCGTTATAATGACCTTGTTCTGAAATATTACCAATCATTGGGTCGTATTTTGACTGAAAACATTTCATAGCAATTGTTAAGCCCTTGGTTTTATATTAAATTTGACTATGGACTATTCCGTCTACCTGATCAATACATCAGGCTCTCGGCGTGTGTACCCAGTCGACAGGGGATGCTTTCTCCTCCTAGACACAAGATCTCACCTCTGGAATTTCCGGGGATCCGTGTTTTATACCCTGATCATAGATTTATATTGTTGTTTTTTTTTCTTTTCTTTTTTAGATCGACCCCTATTCGTTATCATCACCTTTCTTCATTTAGTGAATGGTTCTTACAGTATATGCATGGTTCTTTGTTAGAATCCCTATAGCTAATCAATAAAATATTGATATTATTTCAATAATAATAATGATAACTAGAAACTCATTGCGAGCAATGAGAGGTCTTCCGTCCGATTCTGAAAACAAAAAACGAAAATTCAAGCTGAAAAAGTGATAAAAGAAATTCAGACACTCTGGAAATTTAACCCTGGTCGTCAGCGTGAAAATCAAACGTGCTATCTCCTTAAACCTGAAGTTGACGTTTTCAAGGTTTCTCTGGACATTTGCACTCTGAATAACATATTTAAAATTCATATCAAATACTTTATCTATAAAGGATATTTATGGGAAATAAAAATACTCAAATTATTTAGTTTTTCTCTTATAACCGAAAGTTGTCGTTTTTGTTTCCGGTTTGACCAACATCTTTCGAATCTGCGAAAAAGATGCAATAAAGTGATGCAATTTTTAGTTGAAAAAAGAAAAGTTGAAATTTTTGATTTCTTTTATCACTTCCTATGACGACTGGAAGTGTCGGCTGACGCTCTGAACCCAAATGGTTTTGCCTACATCTCAAGGACTGTTGCTCATATAAGTTTGGTGTCTTAATCTCTTACCGTTTTCGAGTTCTTGCTCAGACAAACTCTCGTATAGAATTTTTCAAGAACTCTTAATTGTAATAAACAGGCTATATTCTGTATGTTTAACCTACCAAGCAAACTTTCTTTTTTTTTTTTTTTTTGATTTTGTCAAATTAGTGTTTTTGCAATTCTCAATGCATTTCCTATGTAAAATGTTGATAAAAGGGACCTACATAATTTTTCACCATAATATTTCTCCAAAACTCACTTATTTCATATGGTTTTTGTTTTATATATATTATTGTATTTTCATTTCCTATGACTTCTAGATATTTTAGCTGAAAATGTAAATATAGAAACAAGACAAGGACATACCGGCACCGATCTCTATTTTTGAGTTACTTTCCTTAACAGCTATAATTACATATTATTCATTATGGTCAAGAGAGTCAGACTGGTTGATTGATACACGTGCTTTTTGTTTACCTCTGTAAACATATGCTTTATTGGTTTTCAGAGAATTCTTCACGGGAGATCACTCTCAATCACTATTTAATAAGTGAAAACCCCCGTGTATTTAACCCTTTTTTCTCAGGAAAACTTTCACTTACCAATGTCCGTAAAATATAACATGGGTCTTTCAAAAATGCAAGGATTTTTAAGCTTTATTTAAAACAAATGAAAATATTCAGAATGAAAAAAAAATGAATCAGATAAGATTTTTTTCCAGACTAGGCATATAAGAACAAGATAAGGAGTTATTTACTTTTGGCTTTATTAATGAGTTAACAGATTTTTTGGATTAATTCATAAATATAAATCATAATGTGATATGACAGTTGTCCAGAACCGTTTCATACTTTAGAGTTGTTGGATTTTTGGAGTGCTTTATGACACATGAAGATAACGAACAGCAATCAAGCTCAAAAGTCCATTGAACAATACAAATTTGGAGTAGAGCAAACATGGACCTCCAAAAAACAGGGATCTAATGCATACTATGAAGAAAGCATCCCCTGTTGACTGGTCACACGCGCCGTGTGCTCCTTGTCATGATCGGGCGAACGGAAAAAAAATCCGTAGACAATGCAATGTGAAAATAATAGACTAATAATTTGTATGAAAAACGTCAGTCAACATTCGATTTAATGATATATTGTAATTGCTGACAAAGTCATTGTATCGACCATAGAAATTGGAAAATGTTGACTTTAAACGAGACTGTTGATATTCTTCTTGTTTCATCAACTTATTTGTCAATAGATTGCCTCGTTTTAGAAATTGTTCGTACATAGAGCATGCTTTTGCATATCAAATCAAATGGGAGACATAAACTTCATTTGCAGGTAACAGAGGTACATTTCTACATAGAAAAGGGAAGTTGACGATAGAAAAGTTGAAGTCATCACGTTTATCATAAAGTTTTGTTGTTAGATTAACAGTAACACCTTTTTCTAGTAAAATATCTAAATATGAATCAGATGTGTCAGACTCTGTGGAATCTTTTATTTGGAGTTCAAAGGGATATATTGAATCAACTTAAGAATGAAAATGAAAATTGTTGATTGATAAAATGTCATCGATATTTTTAAATGTTGAATGGAAGGCCTCAGCAAGAGACGTCGTCTTTTCATACAGAAGTTTCTGGAAAAAATGCTGCCTCATATAAATACAAAAACAGGTCTGCTTATAACGGCGCGCAATTAGTACCATTGGGAATTGCTACAGATTGTTGGAAGACTTGAACTGCAACAAGTGGTGAGAAATTCAATGTGCTTTCACAATCCCTTTCTAAGGAGGAAATTCTTCAAATGCAATGTACAACTTGATAGTATAACTTTCTTCATGTCTTGCGTTTATCGCTCTAAGTCGGACAACCATAAACCCATAATTATGGATATACTTCACAAAATGATTAAAAGTTTGTCCATTACACTATGAGTCTACACTTTCCTCTGCTATTTTCACCACTGCCTTGTTTTTGGATATTTCAGAATAAGGAAGCGTGTTCAAAACAAGTGTAGAGAAGTTTGGCATGTTATTAAAATGCAAAATGTTAGACATTCAATCAATACCATCCTTTCTCTCAATCATTCAGAAACTGACCAGGAAGGTAGGGGGCAGGGGATGGGATCATAAACTTATTGCTGACAGCTAAGGTAATTTGTCAAGTCATTAAAAATATTTATGAGAGTTAGACCTAACCATATTGGTACTTTATTTTGTTAAGCCGAGGAGACGCCAGTTACAGGATATCACGATATGGCAATATTCTCTATGCTTCTCATCAACTTTTTTGATAAATTCAGTCCAGGGCATACGTTTTTCCCTGACTTCAATTTTATCCTCTAACGGTACATTTATATGATTCCTTTGGTAGTAGCAGGGCATATGTTTATTTCTACTAACGTACTTGTATGTGTAGACTTACATAATTTTGCAAAACAATTTGGAAAACAAACAGGACAAACGTTTATCTCTGACTTGGAATTCATTATCTAATTGTACATTTACGGCGCTTTGTTTCATTTGGTAAGAAATAAAATAAATCCTATATTCCTACAAATTAATCGATATGTGAAGACTTGCTATGCAAACATTTAAAGACTAGCATGGCATATTCTCATTTCAGCTGTTTGAAAGAAGAGATTATTCTTTCCAATTCTTTTATGCACAAGTATACCTGCACTTTGCTCCTAATATTCGGGCCCTTTTTTCTTCCTTCTTTTTGGGGTTTGAACTTAATTAAATTTAACAAGTATAAATTAAATCACGTACATGGTGGCTTCAGATCACAAGATTTCTTTTATATAATGTAATTATTTACGCCACATATTATGTAAATGATGTGTAGTTATCAATCGTATTCATAATTTGGTCTCATACAATATTGACCCGATGTTGACTCGATATCGTCCAACATTGCAATGTCGACGATGTGAACAATGTAAGCTCAACAAGAGGCCCATGGGCCACATCGCTCACCTGAGCACATTGGCTGGGAAAAAGCAGAAATCAGTTCAGTATTGAAAAGTTTACGGGGGAAGACAAACTTGAATTTACACTACATCAGGATTCTTCCATATCAATATTTCTAATCATGACTTTACTGTTCTTGAGCAGAATATTTTTTCGAGATGATTCCTATATATTCCTATGTAAAACTTTGACGCACTGTTATGGACCCGCCCTACCCCTGGGGGTCATGATAAGATATTTCCCATATATTACCATATAAGAATTTGACCCCTGTTGTGTCTGCGCCAAACCCTCGGGGGTCATGATTTGAAAAAAATTGAATCTACGCTACCTGAGGATACTTCTATATAAATATGACTAAAAATGGCTTATCTGTTCTTGAGAAGAAGATTTTTAAAGATATTTCCTATATATTCATATGGTAAACTCTCCTGTTGTGGCTCTGCCCTACCCCCGAGGTCATGACTTGAACAAACTTGAATCTACACTACCTGTGGAGACTTCTATAATTATATGAATAGGCATGGCTTCGCTGTTCTCGAGAAGAAGATTTTTAAAGACATTACCTATATATTCCTATGTAAAATTTTCACCCCCTCCTGTGGCTCCGCCCTACTCCTGGGGGTTATGATATGAACAAATTTGAATTTAGGGTATGTAATAAAGCTTTCACATAAGTTTCACCTTTTCTTGTTCAGTGGTTCTTGAGAAGAAGATTTTTAAAAGATGCACTTCATGTGAACAAACTTAAATCCCCTTCACCCAAGCATGATTTGTGGCAAGTTTAATTGAAATTGGCCCAGTTGTTCTTGAGAAGAAAAGCTAACTTGAGCTTTCGGCTCATAAGAGCTAAAAATGACTGCAGAATAGACACAATATCGAACCAACGTCGTTCAGCGTTGCGATGTCGACAATGTGAAAGATGTAAACAGGGACGATGGTGACATGAAATCAACTCGAAGTCGTCCTACATTGTAATGTCGAAAATGTAAACGATGTAAACAAGAAACAAATGCAATGTGAAATAGACTTTATCTTGTCCAACATTGCAATGTAGACGATGTAACTAGTGTAAATAAAAAAAATAGAATGCAATGTTGACACGATTATGACTCGATGTCGTTAACATTGCGATGCATAGTCAAGAAGAAAAAATAACGCAAAATCAATTATTGTTCGATAAATACAAGATAAGAGAATATTATGTTGAAACGTAGCCAAGTCGATAACGTCCAACATTTTAATGCTATCGATGTTAACAGGATACGAGACCTCGATGTTGACACGATATCGAGTCGATTATGTCCAACACTGCGATGTCGACGATGTAAACGACGTTAACAGGATAGGCCAAGCCCATGTTAACAAAGTGTTGGCCAGTATTGTGAAATCGACGATTTGAAAGATATAAACAGAAAAAGAGAACGTAATGTTGACACGATGTCGACTCAATATCTTTCAACATTGGGATATCTACGAAGTAAGCGATGTAAAAAATTTAAGAAAAAAAGAATGCAAAGTTGACACGTTGTCAATCGGATGTTGTTCACTATTGCGATGTCGATGATAAGAACGATGTAAACTAGAAAAAAGAATATAATGTCGACAATGTACAAGGTGTGAACATTATGAGACACCCCAATGTTTACAAGATGTTGTCCAACATTGTGCTTTAGACGATTTGAACGATGTAGTTTAACAGAATACCAAAATATTGGTGTTATATATACGGTGATGTCGAAAATATCGATATATCATCGTGCTTTAGACATACATCCTTTCGAAACTGAAGTACACCTTTTTCCTTTTGGGTTAATTGATTGTATGTTGTTTTACGTCCCGTTTGAGAATTTTTCACTCATATAGAGACGTCACCATATACCGGTGAAGGGCTTCAAATTTAGACCTTTACTCCGCACTCAGGGTCATTGAGCAGTGAGGGTTCCTTATCGTGTCAACGCCTACCGTGACACAGGGCCTCGGTTTTTAAGGTCTCATCCGAAGAACCCGCAACTTTCACTTCAAAGTGCCGAGCGCTTGGCGAAGGAACAATTGCTACCTATTTTTATCGACCTAGGTCAGTCGCGGCCGTGATTCGAACACACGACCTTCCGAGCGCTCTACCGACTGAGCTATCGTGATGGTCTTTTCCTTTTGGATTAAAGTATTTTAGTTCATTGCAATTGGTGTTTCGAATAAGTCAAACTCGTTCATTATTTTATTCGTTTATCATTAATTGACTATTATGCACATTCTTTGTCATAACGTAACCTTTAAGTATTACACCTCCCGATCACTTCCTTTAAAAATAATACTTGTTTAAGAATGTCTTTGTTATTTAACACCTTTATTTTTTTTCTCTCAATTTTATCAAGTTCTTCAAGGTTACATGTTCTTCTTCAAATATATATTCATAGGTATTTATCCGTCCGAATACAAGAGAGATTGTTCAAGAGAGTAAAGAGCAGCCTTTGAGTCCCCGGATAGCATTTGACACCTCCCTAGAATTCCCCAGGATATCTCTTGGGCAAGTAGTTCTTGTTGGACAACTACCTGCAGATCATGCATAGAAGATTTTGCTTTTATAGGGTCAAAATGCCTCCAGCATAAAAACTCTAGAAAGTGCAACAGAACCAAGGGGGGAATGTGTGTTGTTTCAGTATAGTTGTTTTGTTGTCCTGGTAGTATATCATCGAAAAAAGAAGCTTCAGTGTTCAGAGATACATATATAGCCATTGCGTTTCTCAGTTTTCTAGACCACGAATGTCCTCCCACAGCCAATAAGTATTCTTCATGGTCTCCTGTATCAAGGTTTAGCACGTATGGTTGTGCTAACCTAACTTTTGTTGACTCTATGACTCGTAAAGCTTCATGGAATCTGAAAGTTTTATAATAATAAATCGCAATGCATAACATGTCTGAAATGCATCCAAACTTTGCTGCTAATTTTAACATATGGCAAGACATTTTGTCGGCAATGTATCTAATTTTGTTTTTATTGATGTTGTGCATTAAAAAAACAGTGTTTTGAAGAACTTTTCTTGTAATATTCTGTAAAGTGTGAACTTTATATTGTGAGATAGGCGAGGTTATCAGTTGCTCTACTGAGGACAGACTTGCTATACAATGGGATAAACTAGTATCACAAGGTGTTTCAAGTTCATTTACATGCATCTCAAACAACAGTTCTATGTCGACCTCAGACTCGGACATAACAAAGTTTTCATTCCTGAAAATGGAGAGCGTGGGATTATAAGTGGCATAATGCATAATATACCTCCCAATACTGGTACTTTCTAACAGGCATAATAAACCTTTTTCGTACAATGCATACAGTCTGGAAAATAATTCGCTTTGTATAGAATCAAATATACTGGTCTTAAACATGTTATTTTCTGGAATAAAAAAGTTTGGACAATTTCCTTCATATACCCATTTTAGGATGAGTGTAAAGCAGATCCAAAAAGACTTCAAGAGATTTTTCGGACACCAGGAAAATATTGTATTCTGTTGAAGCATCCAGAAAACTGCTGTCTTTATGTGATACGAACATAACATTTTTTCTACTGCAGCTGCATTGATGACTTCTTTAAGAAATATTTTTAGCAGTCCGTATAGCAGGAATTGACAGTGATTCATTGAATAAACAAGCATTTGCTCTGCAGCAGAGAAAGAGATTCTCCATTCTTCGTTTTCATAATTTCCTTTTTTGTGTCCAATTGCCACAAAATGGCATCCACGTTTTAGCATGGCCTGAACAACATTAGACTGGGGCCACGATTTATATCTATCTATAAATGAGAATGCAGATGGGGGCCAAAAATCACTTGTAAAACAGTAAGCACAGTCATATTCCAATGTCCTTGTCGTCAAACTGACACATGGTCCATGTGGAATCCGTTCAGGATACCAGATCTGGCACATGATAATGTTCCTGTATACAGAGCTGGATATATACTGTTTTCCATTCAATTTGACACATGCTGATAAAACATTTTTGTCAGCATTTGGTGCTAATAAATACAGTAATGAATAACCGGGTGGACTCCTTGAATTATCACACATAATCAGCTTAAATGTTGATGTGCTGTAATTGTTGCTCTGAGGCCAATCCCAAATCACTCTGTGGTTGTTTGGCCAGATCATGTAGTCTACATCTGATCCCTCGAGTCTAAAAGCTTCTCTTTCGCTACCACTTTTCATCAAACACGACTCATCTTTTTTTCTTAGTCGATCAAATACTTCCTCCGTTATGTCTATAGCATCTCTCCTCATGGCCACCAGATCAGAGGTACCCACGTAACGACATAGTCCCATATACACTGTCTCGGATACATATTCTATTGCTGTTAATCTAATTAAAAAAGAAACAACATAATCATTACAATAAAATAGATAAATTGCTGAATTTGAATTTTATATCTATAAAGTACAGCATCATTTTTTTCAGTAGGCATACTTCAACATATTTAAGAGCACACACTTTATGTTTCTTTGGTTTGAAGTCAGCACCAGTATCATGAGCAATTATGTTAAGCAGAAGAAAAATGTTGTCGCTCCAGCATTGGACATGGAAGGTCTATGACTTGTTAATTAACAACAAAAATCCCGATAGAATTAGTACTTTCTATAAAATTTTATTTTCAATCTTACAGTTAAGATTTTTTTGTCAGTGTATGGTACAGGTTAATAATTTTAAAGCATTTCATCAAAGCAAAATAGCAATGCTAAGTGTCACTGTACTTTGCTCTACATGTATGTATTGAACTACTTCATATGGTATTTAAATACCATCAACTAAAATATTGCTTTATCTTCCATTAATAATATTTTATCAGTTTTAACATACTGCACTTATAAAAATTATTAATACAAACAGATAACATTTGAACCTTATGTTTTTCGATCTGACTATACGACAGATAGACGTATAATTTGTTAAATTGATATTTAACAATAATCTTTAATCAGTGAAATAAATAGTCATACTTACGAAGCGTTGATGGCCATTTTTTTCTTCTTTTTTTTGGGGGGGGGGGGATTACATGTACATCACATGTATCATCCATTTCAAAGTACAATTGATATTTCACATCATGCGATCGGTCTCGACCCGTTTAAAGGTCGAAGGTCAAAAACGTGACACAAAAGTAAACATGTCTCAGTAAAATTTCAGTTTTATTTCTAAAACTGTAACAATACAATCATTGATCAAAGGACGGTTTGCCAATTTTATAACAAAGTTTACAAAATAATTATATCATAAACAAATTCTTTAAAATCGATCTTTTTTTATTTTGGTGTATGTGACAAATACGTGACTGAAATTCTTCAACTTGTAAAGTTTTAAAGAAATAACCTTTAAGACTACTTGCTTGGACATTGTTTCTTAATTTTCACTTACAGCGGCAAAATCGTTCAAGCAAAGTTAAAACTGATTTTGATAGGGTAGCTTTGCATAGTCTACAAGAGAAAAGAATGTACGAAAAGAAGACTTGAAATTATTTATCTGAGGCACTAAATAAATCATTAATGATCCGGCATCTATGAATGATTACAAATATATTATTGATTAATAACACAAGCAAACGATGATAAAAGGAAAGAAGATAATGTGTGATCTGCATGAATCATTTGTACCAAAATTTATAGTTTAAATGTCCATGATGTGGTCGGCTGACCACAGCTGGACAGACTTTACAAAGTTAAACACATAAGAAAATGCTACATTTAGTTTGAAACACCTTGTCAAATTGTAATATCTAAGTCCGTTTATCTTAATAGTTACGATAATATAGTAACGCTTCACATAAACAATAAACACCTATTAAGATAATAGGGTAGAGTTAAATGTAGCTGCAGATCTGTAGCTTGCAGGTCTTAAAAATTGCGATGGACGACCAGAGAGCTACAGTGCCACCCATTGATAAAAGTGTATATTTATTGCGCACAAAAAAGTTTACTGTTTCTCGGTTTATTTCTCCGTATATATAATTTGCCATCTCAAAATATTACTAACCGTGTGTTCCTAACATATTCTTGAACTACTTCCACAACAAAACGTTACACAAAAACCGTTGTGAATAATCCTCCTGGGCCTGGATTTGAGACCATCAAAAATTTCGCCTATTTATTGTGCCATACCAATCCAAACCAATTTTTAAACCAGCGAGCTGCAGATCTGCATTTAAGTTAAAATAATGCAATTGTATTATGTGTATGTATCAGTAGGTTTGAAGAATTGCTTTCGCTGTCGGTGCAACTGAACCAAAATTTATCTAATTTAAAATTTTAATAAATCAGTGCATGAAATTAAACTGAAAAAAGAATTGACTGTTTGCAAAAAAATAATAAGGCTCCATGCGGGGATCGAGACAAAAACTTTTCGATTTCAGTGCACTGCACGGGTATCGCATACTACTGAGCTGTCATCGTTACACACAAAATATGGATTTAACATGTAGCATTCACCATTGTTTACTCTTAGCTAGCCATCACACCTTCGAATGGGTACTTATGAATAAAATAGACTGTAAATTTAATCCTTCTACCAAATGCATAAAAGTTATTGGTATTGTACAGTTAGTCCATTATACATATTGTTAAGCTATTATTTTAAAACTGAATTGTCTACGATTTGATCACGGCGGGTGTGATCGGTCGAGAGAGGATGATCACTCTTTCATGGCACTGATATCACTTCTGTTTTCAGAGGTCCGTGTTTGCTCTGCTCATCACAATTTATATTATTTGATTGGACTTTGAGCATGATTACTCTTCGTTTTCGTCTTTTAGACTCAAATTAAACTTTACATTTTACGGTGACTCGGTTTTAATGTCTTATTCGAAAGACCCGCAATGTTCACTTCAAACTACCTAGAGCTACCTATTTTTATCGACTCAGAACTGTCACGGCTGGGTCTAGAACCCACAGTCTTCCGATCACGGAGCGACCGCTCCACAGACTGAGCTACCGTTACGGTTCGACATATACATGTAGGAATTGACTATTTGAAATCCCTTGCAAGCGAATTGAATTTTTTTTAAATCAGTTAATGCAACTCATTTCTTCTATATCATTTAAATCATGTCTTGATTGAAAAATTCGCTAAGGACGGTTTATAAAATAGTCAAACGATTGCTTGTCAGCACAGGCCTCTGAATTTCTATCAATAAGCCGTTATATGATTGATCAGAGTGATATATATACCCCCTCTATATATAAATACACCAGGTATGCAACGACTTTTAACCCCCTCGCCGATTCGGGGCCGAATTTTAAAAGGAAAATGTTAATGCCTAACCTTTAGCGTGCAGAACTGTGCCCAAAATTGATTTTTCTTGTATTCCACCGCTTCAAAAGTTTCAAATGCACCGAAACATAGACGCAATCAACCCTTACTTTTCTCTTTTCAAAAATCTCTGCCACTGGCCTTCGCCATGCGCTGACGTCACATAAACAACAGCAGCTCTGCACTGAATAAATCACACTAAATTAAAAGCAATTATTTTTTTCTACCGCAATTATATTTAGCAAAATAAGTTCAAAAGAAATAAAAATGTTTATTGGAAATAGTTTCTAATATTATTTATGCGTGAAAAAATTATTAAAGTAAGATCCAAGATTTTAAAGGGCAGATAACTCTAAATTTCAAATTGCGGCAATTTCAAATTCTAAAAAACTGTTGAGATGCTGTAAAAGTAATGGAATCGACCTTTCAACCTATTCTTTGGTAGGTATAAATATATCACATATTTAAAATTATTTTATCAGTGTTTTATTTTATGTTTGGGGGTAATTTTCTGAAAGTAGACACCATATAACAATATTTCATGTTATATTATGAAAAATTATCCCATTTAGCCTGTGAAATTTCATTTGCATGTTTTAGAAAAAAACAAACAGGAGACCAAAAAGAGTTTGCCAGTGTATTATACTTCAATGTTGATACTTATCTCCTATTTAAAAATTTAAATAGTCTTTACCGAGAGCATTGACAAAATAGAAAAGGGGTTGTCTGATAAATTATACTACATTTATAATTTTTTATTTCAAGACAATAATGGAGGAAATTAAATCTAAGCATGCTTTTCCATATCTATCCTAAAAGAACATCCCTTTTGCCTAAAATATTATTAATAAAACATGAAGTTAAAGTCCAAATGACATACCTGTGCCAAACAACACTATTAAAAATAAAACAAAAGTGGTCCATTACTGTACATGGAAGGAATTCATGTCTGTTCCAACACTCACTGTCACATTAGGATCACTTCTTTGTTTCTCACTGTTTACATAGTCAGAAATTTGAATATATCTAAACATTGACTACAGCTACATGTATTACATTGTCCCTCAAAAAAATTAGCCTGTACAAACTTATGAAAAACACTTATCAATTCTATAATCAAACTTTATAATCTTAATGAGATATGATGTACATGAACCCATGTTTAAATGAAAGATGTACATTCAAATGTCTGTCTTCAATCATGAGTATAAGAATAAACACTTCCATAATGTTAATAGTATGTTACATTCATTTTTTTCCCTTTTTCTCTTCCTTTTCCCCTTCCCTTCCTTGCAGGCTTACAATTTGGACATTGCCATCTCGAGTTCTTTTTAAAGAGAAAAGCCTTATCACCCGTAAGGTCTACACAGGCATAGTGAAACCAGTTGATACATTTGTCACAGGCTACACTTTCATAAGCAGGATCAGAAGGTTCCCATTCACACTCTTGTTTACAAATGTCACAATTGTATATCTCATCTGATTGATAGGTCGAGGGTTCATTTTGATGTGAAACAGATGATTGTGCACTGCTGTACTTTTTACCCTTTCTTACAGGTTCTGAAGTCTTCTGTCCCCCTCTTTCTCCCAGAGCTGTTATTTTTGACCGCAGGGCTTGTTTCTTTTTCCTTGGAATCAGTTCCTTGAATTCTTTGATTGCATCAACAAGGGCTAATTTAATTAAATAGTCGATCACTCCAGCAAAGAGATCAAGGAGCAATGACAAGTCAGCACCTGACAGGTATTTGATGCTTCATGAGAGACCAATCATATGGGATCATTGGGAGGCCTGCTTTAGGTTTAATTGCCAGAGTGGATTTAGGGTACATAAGAACCTCACCCGAGAGCACCTCGAGTTGACTCCAGCATCAAAAATGAGGAACAAGCTGGCAGTAGATGTGCTAAGTAAGGATATGTTGTACTTAATGAAGTCTTACCAGCAAACTCTAGAGGACCCAGAAACCGTTGCATCATCAGTCGCCCTACTGGAGCACACATCAACTCTGATAGAGATATTCTGTGACAGGAACCGGCCAATATCATCAATGTCTGACAACAGGTTGCACCAGATTACCACTGCCAGCCAATTTTTCCTAGACTGGGAGAAACAAGTCAATGACTCTGTGTTCCTTGCAACTTCCAAAAACTGTCTTACCAAGGAGACTTCGGAAGACATGCAATCTGCTCTTCTGGGTTTCATCTCATTATGTAAGCAGCATGTGTCGTGGAAACACTATAAACCCTGGCTATATAAATTCAGACATTGTTGAGAATTTGTTCTGTCAACAAAGGGGCATCAGAAATGGGCTGAATACTAACCCCACACTCTCTCTATATGGTCCAGCCAACACTGCCATCATCCTTGGCCAGGCAACAGTGTCGAATAAATCAAACTCTGGAAATGCTGTAAGTTATTTTACAGCAACAACCAAACGAGCATTAAAACCTGCAGCAACAAAGAGTAAGAGGATGAAGAGTATCAGATTTTAAAGGTATTTACTCCATAAGTACAGGCCAAATTAAAATTTATTAGGGCATACACAAGTATATGTGATGAAAAAAAAATATCCAGTGTAATAGTCTCATTCATTTCCTATTCATTACAAGAAGTGAGTACTTGTGATTGGATAATGAATTCAAGAATTGATGCATCTACTTGATTAAGTCTATGTGTGTATCTTACAATAAGATTGAATATATTTTACAGCCCTGAATAATGTTGGGCCTTGATAACATAAGATTCTGGGGCTTCCTAGGCCTATTACTGAAGGACAAATATTCTGGTATTGTTGCCTGAGAAGGCATGTAATAATGTTATGTAACATTTTTCCACATGATCTTATATTCTGATCAAACAACACCCCCATCCCCCCCCCCATTTTCAATATTATTTCTTATAATTGCATGCAATGTTAATATACCTCTTTTGTAAGAACAATATACAAATTTTTTTTAGTGTGTGTATAAAAAAACACCACTGCTGGTCTGTTATGATAAATGATTAATTAAAAGCTGAATGCATCATTACAGTGTGTAATTAGAACTATAGAAATGTATATTTAACTCAAATTCACTATCCAATGTGTTCTAGCTGTTAAAAAGTTAAGTTCACTGTTCAGGTTAAAATTGAGATGCAAGCGTAAACCTCATTATGTTTGTTTTTCCTGTTCCGCACTGCCCAGTGATAATGAAACTGTGGCCAGTTTCAGTCAGCCTCTGCGCTCTTTCGACTTCCATCACTGTTTTGACAAACCGCGCGAAATGTTCCGGAAAAAAATACTACAATGGTGTGACTTTTAATTTTATTCAGTGCAGAGCTGTTGTTTATGTGACGTCAGCGCATGGCGAAGGCCAGTGGCAGATATTTTTGAAAAGAGAAAAGTAAGGGTGATTGCGTCTATGTTTCGGTGCATTTGAAACTTTTGAAGCGGTGGAATACAAGAAAAAATCAATTTTGGGCACAGTTCTGCACGCTTAAGGTTAGGCATTAACATTTTCCTTTTAAAATTCGGCCCCGAATCGGCGAGGGGGTTAAAAGTCGTTGCATACCTGGTGTATTTATATATAGAGGGGGTATATATATCACTCTGATCAATCATATAACGGCTTATTGATAGAAATTCAGAGGCCTGTGTTGTCAGTTTCAGTAAATATTGTATGTAACTTGGATCCGCCAACCGTAACCACCGATATCTCACGGATGTTTAAAGAAAATGAAAGTATACTTTTAATTAATATTACGATATATTACTTGCAAGTGAAATCTAAATATAGTTTACGGACAAAAATAGTGTAATATCAGAGGAGCAAGTATAAACTCTGGTGCAGCGTTTCCTCATTCAATTGAAAAATTTATTAATTCAAATGTACTGATGTTTACATCTACGGAACGCAGAGACCAGTCCTTAGGATGAGACCGTTGAAACAGTGGTCCAGTGTAACAGTAGATTTGGCACGAAAAAGATTCCTCACTTTCCAATGACCATGAGTGCCAAGTACAGGTTTATATACAACCCTCAACTGGGAACTGATTGCGTCCCAACAAGAGTGAAATATTTATCGAAGGCACGTAAAACAAGCATATATATATATATATATATATATATATATATATATATATATATATATATATATATATATATATATATATATATATATATATATATATATATATATATATATATATATATATATATATATGTATGTGCCATACATACAAACATACAAGGACATATCCGGATGTGGTACAACAATGTCCATCTGATTCATTTTCAGGTTCTGTAATTTCGGCCGTCTGAGTAGTGGGAGATACTGTGAAAATACACCAACTTTTCCTCCCAGAATCAGTTATATTTTCGTGCTTCAACAAATCCAACTCAAATGCTCCCACTTTTTTTTTAGCAAATTCATGTAGCGGATCCCTTAATTTGTATCTTAAAATATTTTATTTACCAACATGTCCCGTTGATCTATGCTTCCTTGTCATAAACACATGCAAAGTAATATATAATGTATTTCCTATACAATGTACATTTATCTCAATGATTTGCTTTAATTGCTTTGATGTATTTGGGTTTTTTTGTTTTGTTTTGTATTGTTTTTTTTTTTGTTTTTGTTTTTTTTTCCTTGCGTGTGTTGTTTTGCTTTTTGCAACAACATTTTATAATATGAGGTAAAATTTAATGGTTCTTTTTAAATAAGTATTGGTATGAACAGGTTTGGTTTTACTTGTTTTGGGTGGACTCTCTTTCTTTCCTGTACTTATTTTCTGGTAATTTACATTTGAGGTTGAAAATTTCCCAAATTGATTTATGTCCACCAATTGTCCTAGTGTAAAAGAGGGTGGTTCTAGCACTAGTTTGGAAGGTAATCTAATTTTCTGCATGATAAAGGGATTTTGTTTTCGGAACAAAATAAGATCAGCTGGATGGTCAATTTCTATTAGATTCTCGTATTTCTGAGTGATCTTTTGATGATGTTGAATAAACAAATACCAAGTTTTTTCATGTTGCGATATTGAAGCTTCTATCAATGATTCTATTATTTTTTTATTTAAAGTAGATATAATAAGATTAATGGCTTGGTCAGCATGGTTCTGCATGCTTGCTCGCATGTTTGCATGCCTTTTTATACTTCAGGTTTTTTTTTATTTGATACCTTCCAAATTTTTAATAACCAGTGGTATCAACTCTTATATTATTTGTGATAGCTCTTCTAGCATGGTGTCCTTTTCTCATAAAGATCTTTTAATTTTCTAATAGCATGTTTCCCATGAGATTCTTCAACACAGAGAATACACAGTGGCAATTCACATTCGTCACAGCAAACCTCGTATTGTTTTGTTCCATGGATTTCACACATCTTTACAATATTGCATGGACCCTGTCTCTCTGATATTAGAATGAGGTTATGTCCTGACGGGACTTTACTTTTTAGATGAAAAGTTTTACATCGTGGACAATGTTTGTCCCCACAAGGAACGCAGAAGGAAGAAGCAGCTGTCTCCTCACAGTACTGGCACAATATAACATATTGTGCCTGTGCCATTTTGTCCAGTATACTGAAATCGATGAGAATGAAATAAAATGGCACTTTACTGGTAATTATCTCTCAAATAGATATCTCTTTAAACTTTGCTGGTTTCTAAGAGCTGATGTAACTATAAAGATATTTTAGCTTTCAAGATATAAATCGCTTTCTTCTTACGTTTCATTTTCAGGGAGTCCTGTTACTCAATTTTATTCAGTTAATATTTCCTTCAGATTCGTCAACTTGTCATCGCATGTCATGAACTTTATCTTCTTAAAAAGCTCTCTTTTTTATTTTTTTCTTTTAAATTAATTCATTACAAATTCACAAGGCCATAGGAAGGATCTCTTTAGAAGTTCAAATTACGTCAAATTTATGCCTATGAAAATCTTTTAATGACATCTCAAGAACCAAAATTAGTCTGATAAAATAAAATAGATGTGGGGAAGAAGACGTCGTTAGTATAGAACTTTACGAGGTATGTTAAGCTAAAATGATACATGAACAAGATCATCAGCCCACAACTTGCAATAATAAATTCTGTAATGGATATAACCATTCTCCATGACATTTATATTACAATCTGTATAAGAGACTCCAAACAATAAAAAAAAATTACACAGTAAATTATAGCCTACTTTTGTATATATTTGAATGTTTTGATGTTGATACTTTACGTTGATACTTTCACTTACTATGATAGTTTTAAGGACCCTCTACACGGCCAGGAACACGTTAAGTTCCTAGACAGTACCGTTGTCAGAAACCTTTAAAGTTAAGCACTAAAACTGGTTCGTTGTCATGAACATACAGGTGAGGTTATGATAAAATCCGTCCAGTGTCATGACTTGAGAAGACAGGTTGTGAGAAGTTTTTCATTTTTCAAGTTAAATTATCTATAACAATGTCTGAAATTGCAATGGGAAACAGGGCTGATACCCTATTTGGTGCTGTATGAATTTCAGCCGTTAAAAACAAGTAATAAAAGAGGAGTTTGCGTCGGCGATATTAAACCCTGTTGAAAACACATGTAGATTTTATTCATTTTCCTTCCGAGATGTTATATTTTTTGTAAATAGAATATAATATACACACCAATTGGTGCAGACAGTATCAAGACATGTTGTAAGCCTTTACAGAAAAATTGAGAACAAATTAAAACTGAAGATTTTGATTTATTTAAATTTTTGTCTGTTGTCATGACAAGATACGAAAAATCAGTCCGTTGTCATCGGTCCGTTGTCGCTACTGTATTGTATACACTACGAAGGACAATCTTCTGTTGTTTTAGGTATCGTTAAGCATGCCATCAAAAAGAGAGGTGTGACGGTACGTATTGTCGTTTTGTACATATTGTCGTCGGCGACAAAATGTACCTACCCTGACTGCACATATCGTCGTCCATCGATACATATTGTCGCCGGCGGCAATTTGTACCGTGACGAACCTTTTCTTCCTCCTGAGTAATGGAAGAGAAAATGTACAGTCAAGTATCGGCACGTTTTGTCGTCGGCGACAATATGTACTGTGACCATTGGCACATTTTATCGCCGATGTGGTGTGTTGAATATTTACTAAGGTCGTGAAGAGAGAGAGAGAGAGAGCTAGACAGACAAAAGAACAAAGTGTTTGGCTGATAAATAAGTAAACAAGTTGTATTTATTTAGCATTACTCGCAATACTGTAGGGAGAAATGGTGTTGCTCAGAAAATTGTGTCCAGCATTAGTTTACATGACTTTGATATGTCAAAATACCATAATTCTTGGGATATCTGAAAAATCAGTCTATTATTTATTCTTGTTATATATACATGGATATGAGATTGAAAGTTATTTGTTCAGTAGAATTGTTATCTGGAATTCATCTTTTTTCTTAATTCTCATGCAAGTGCCGATATAATGGTGTAGGGGTTGACATATTTTTAGCTCACCTGAGCTGATAGCTCCAGTGAGCTTTTCTGATCACATTTCTTGTGTCGTCCGTCTGTCTGTCTGTAAACTTTTCACGTTTTCAGCTTCTTCTTAGGAACTACTGACCAATTTCATTTTCAACCAAACTTACCAGAAAGCAAACATGGATAAAGGGAGTCAAGTTTGTTCAAATTAATGGTCACGCCCTCTTTCAAGAAAGTACATGTATAGTTAAGAATTAGTGAAAATTTAGTGACATCTTTAAATAATCTTCTCAAGAACCATTGTGTCAGAAAAGTTGAAACTTATGTGAAAGCTTTATTATTAAGTGTAGATTCATTTTTATTCAGATCATGTCTGTGAAAAGGTGGGGCTACAATAGGTGAGCAAAGTTTTAAAAGAATATTTAAGAATAATTCTTTCAAAATTTTCTTCTCAAGAACTTCTGGATCAGAAGAGATGATACTTATTTGAAAGTACATACATGAAGTATACTTTTATTTTTTTTAGATTCTGGCACAAAAAAGATCTCACACTTTTCAATGGCCCTGAGTTCAGAGAATAGGTCTAAATTTTTGGCCCTCCACCGGCAAGTGGTGATGTCTCCTTATGAGTGAAAAATTTTCTAGAGGGATATTAAAACAACAAACAAACCAACAAAAACAAAATCAATTTTGTTCAAATCATGACCCCCATAGGTAGGGTGGGGCCACAATTGGTGATAAAAGTTTTTCGTTAGAATATACGGTATACTCTTTAAAAATCTTCTCAAGAACCAAAGGCGGATCTATAGCTAGCACCGGCGCATCCCACCCCCTCCCCAATCCCTATCCCACCTGCCCCCTCCGTTTGTTTTTTTTCATTTTTCTTTGCTTTTGTAAATTCTGTTTTTTAACCTGTATATACTCTCAATTTTGTCCACAGGTAAAATTTCATGATTAAATAATATATTTAACTTATACAGTAACACTTCTTCACACACAAACGATTTTATTTTTTTGTTTGTCAAAAAAAAAAAATCTGAACCGCACCCCCCTTTCCTCGTTCTGAAATTTTTGGATCAAATATTGCGAACAGCAGTAGGCCCGTGATTTGCGATGTTTATATGGAAGCATCCTCAGGTAGTGTAGATTCAAGTTTCTTTTAATCATGACCTGCAGGCCTAGGTTGGGGCCACAAAGGGCGATCAAAGTTTTACACAGGAATATATAGGAAAATTCTTTAAACTTTTTCTTCTCAACAACAGCAAAGCAATGATTAGTCATATCTATATGGAAACATTGCCATGCATTGTCAATCGATATGTACTGATGGACGGCAATATGCTCAGTGAGTGTTTGTACACATTGTCGCCGGCGACAATATGAATAGGACGACAAAATGTACCGTCACAATCACATGAATCACGCTGCATGAAATAGCATTCGTCAATGTGATTTACAAACCAATTACATTCACAAATCCACCAAAAACAAGAGGCCTATGGGCCACATCGCTCACCTGAGCACTTTGGTTCGGAAATAGCAGAAATCACTTAGGTATTCAAAAGTTTAAATATTAAAGTGGAGGGGGGTATGATTTAGACAAACTTGAGTCTACACCACCTAAAGATGCTTTTGAACTAATATGACTGATAATATCTTTGTTTTCTAAAGAAGAATTTTTTTTATTGATAATTATATCCTTTATAATCCTTTGTTTAACTATGATCCCTTGTTTTGCCCCTCTGTTGGGTCATGATTTGAACAAATTTGAATCTACATTACCTGAGGATGCTTTTATTTTATTATGACCAATCGACCAAGTCTTTGTTGTTCTTGAGAATAAGATTTTTTAATGATTTCCCCTATGTATTCCTATGTTAAACTTTGATTTGAATAAACTTGAATCTACACTACCTGAGGATGCTTCCATATAAATATGACCAATCATGGCTTTGCTGTTCTTGAGAAGATTTTAAAAGATTTTTCCTATGTTTTCCTATGTAAAATTTTGATAGCCCACTGTGGCCTCATCCTACCCCCAGAGGTAATGATTTGAACAAACTTGAATCTACATTACCTGAGGATGCTTCCACATCAGTTGCATATGATCGGCCGTTGTCTTGCCCGATTTTTATCTCTTTTTTTCGTCGGCCGACCAATTTTATGCATGTCAGTTGGGTCAAGTTATTTTTTT
The DNA here is from genome assembly GCF_033153115.1 of Saccostrea echinata. Lineage (NCBI taxonomy): Eukaryota > Metazoa > Mollusca > Bivalvia > Ostreida > Ostreidae > Saccostrea > Saccostrea echinata. The sequence goes on from NW_026889764.1 coordinate 8,740,710, forward strand.
TCGCCTGTGGCCGATTCAATTGAAGCACTCATTCAACAGTCCGTCCATCATCCTTCGATCATCGGCCGACCATCGGCATATAGTTTTTAAAGTCGGTCGTCAGTCGGTCGACATTTAGGAATTGGGTTTTCGTACAACTGTCGACCGAAGATGAAAATCAAACTGCGGCCTAGCGAACGATGATCGGGTGACGGTTGGCCAACTTTTAACACAGGTACTTGTGGACAGGAACACCCCCCCCCCCCCCCGATATTCAACCCTGGGGCTTGTTGGACATTTTTTCACAAATTATATTTATTGCACTTATTCATCACGTGTACCATAGGAAAAAATCGTGAAACCCCCAAAATAATCGTTCTACACAAAAAATACCTCATTATACATTATAATTTTTGTGTAGAACGATTATTTTGGGGGTTTCACGATTTTTTCCTATGGTACACGTGATGAATAAGTATAATAAATATAATTTGTGAAAAAAATGTCCAACAAGCCCCGGGGTTGAATATTGGGGGGGGGGGGTGTTCCTGTCCACAAGTACCTGTGACTTATAAGTATTTATTTTTTACTTTTAAAAGTATCGGTGTTCCTAGGAATTAATATGACTACTCTGCGTCGCCCGATACTAGTGTCGGCCGATCGGGGTTTTTTTTCAGCCGACGATACGAAAATAATTTAAATTAAGCATATATTTGATCATTTCTGTTACATTTTATTGATTTACTTACATGTTAAGAAAAATGACACCGGACCAGATAAACTTAACATGTACTGACAACGGACTTTTTGTTTATAAACTGCGATTTCTTAAAACATGTTAGCTACAAAAGGCTGTCAGTTGCCTAATACATTGAAAATGAAGTTTCCCTTCATATTTTAAAATAAAGATACCATTTCGATGAATTAATTATAGGAAATATATATTTTTCCAGCTCATAATCATGGCTTCACACATGGGCATGTGATCGCCAACCAAAACTCCTCAAAATGTATTGTGGATATCAAATACATAAATCTTTGTATGGAATACTGAATGTTGTATCTGTTTCCCAAATTACAAATTTATTCTTGCAATTTGTCAAAAACGTTAAAATTTTGGCATCATGTATAAATTTTTATAAATTTTGCATGACACCGGACAGATTTTATCATAACCTCACCTGTATGTTCATGACAACGAACCAGTTTTAGTGCTTAACTTTAAAGGTTTCTGACAACGGTACTGTCTAGGAACTTAACGTGTTCCTGGCCGTGCTCTATACACTAAGGAAAAATGTTTTTTTAGACTTTGCCAAAATTATATAGTTTAAAGGAGGATATTTTGAAATTAACTAATTCATTTTTAATATAGGGAGCCTGCCTTTTTATCCAGGAAAAATCTTCAAAGACAATGAAGTAATAATCTTGAAAAATTGATTTTGCTTTCTCAAATGGAGAAAATCGAAGCAAATAAAGTTTTCAACTACTCTATCTTGGTCTAATATAATGTGTAGAATGCTTGAATTTATTTTAAATTATGTCATAGAATGCAGATTATAATTCATTTTTTGTGTGTGTCAAATTATGGGTCTGTCTAATTATACAAAAGTACCCTAAAATCAGGGTGCAGTGTAGAGAGGGTCCTTAAACATTATATGTACATTTATTTTTATTGTCAAACATTTTTAAAAAGTTTAGTGGCAATAATTTCTCTCAAATTTCATTTTTGAAATGTTGGAAATGACCTTGAAAGACACTATTTTCAAACTAAAAAAAAAATCACAATTGAAATTAAATTTAATGGAGTACAACTTTGTATTATTGAAAAAAAAATCAAATTCCTGACTTTGTTAGTTACCTTCTCATTTTTTCTTAGTTTTATAAAAGATGAACGGCACTATAATCCTTAAGAAGCTTGTTACACAGTACAACGTTTTCTTTACGCTATCCTGAAATGTAGCAAAGTAGCTTTAAGGTAAACCTATGTCGGAAAAGTCTTTGTCACAGAATTTTCAAACTTTTACAAAATCATTAATTAGCACCCGCTTATTAGTTAATTAAAAGGCAGGTTTCAGCCATCTTTTGTGCTATATGGTCACAAGGACAAGACAGAATATAACAAAAGTACTTTTTCAAATATCATCGTTTACTTATTTTATTAATTGAAAAATAGTCAGCAATTTTACTCAAGAAAAAATTATTTTTTAGTTGATATAAAAGATTAAGCCCACATATCATGAAATAAAAGCAAGTGCGCTCGATATTTTTCAAAGAATTTTGAATCAATCTAAATCCCAAATTTTAAAATATTTTTGAAAAGTCTTTGTCACAGGGTTTTCAATGTTTAATATGATGAAGAATATTCCCAAATGATTATGAAAAGTGAGTAAAATAATACGTTTCATTGCAAACGAACGAAATATATGTTATTTTCAATTATTACTATTTCTGTTGATCTTTTTGCACTAACACGATTCAATTATAATATGACTCTTTTGGAGTTACTTTCAGATTTACTACGCAAATGTTAATCAAGTAATGTAATTTTTAATTAAAAAATCAATATATCAGGGAAATATATTTGTAATATTCATCAAAGATACGTAAAATAATTAATAAATATTTTGAATAAAAAGGATAGAATATGAATACACATTATTTGATAATAGATACTTTTGTAAACACAATTTGGAAAGATCTATGACTGGTGCGACATATTATTTATCAAGATATTGTACTTTTTTGTTTGTAACAGAAGATTTTCTTAGCAAGTTTTCATTTTTTGAATAAAAGTTGCATCCCGTTCACACTATCAAAGTTTCGATAACTCATACGAGATTCGCTCAGACCCAGCGAAAAACCTAACTATGAAATAATGCGACGTAGGTTCTACGTTAAGAAACAAGATAAATGTCACAGAGAATCAATAATGATGTCAGAAAAACCAAACAATTTATTATCACAATTATGGATCCCCTGAAACAAAAGAAAAAAGTTAAAGGGTAAAAAAAATTAGATCCGCTGGTTATTAGAATCCATCAGACGAGATTTCCAGCCTTCCACTATATAATTTTGTCAAATAAAGTAGTCTGACCTACAACTTCGAACAAAATGCTTTCTTTGAAGTTACTTTCGTTTTGTCTGAATTCTAGAAAATTAAACATTTTAATACAACATTCATATCATACAGATGATGTTACAGAAAAATACAGCACATCTTAAGCCAACTACCATAAAGCTTTTCGAATTCTTATGCAGAATTTATGAAATCAAAAAAAAAAATCTCTCCGAAAACTTATTCTTTTTAATATTAACTAAGACTGTTTTTTATTAAACTAATGAAATGTGAAATAACGAACAGTGATTATTCCCAAAGTCAATTTTTAACAATATATTTTGTCAACAGAGCCAACAGGGACCTCTAAAAACATCAGAGGATGGAACAGGTGCCATGGAGGAGTAAGCATCACCTGCCGTGTGCTCCCTGTCATGGTCGAGTAAATGAAAAATCTGTGGACAATTCAGTCTGAAAAAATAGCTTTAAAATTTGTATGAAAAGTCAACATTTGCTAACAAGGTCACTGTATCGACCATAGAATTTGCAAAATTTTGACTTTAAATGAGTCTGATGATATCCTTCTATCATCAATTTCTTTGTCAATAGCTTGCCTCGTTTTAGAAATGGATTGTACGCAGAACATGGTCTTTCGTATCAAATAATCTGGGAGACACAAACTCCTAATGTAGGTGATAATGGTATATTGCTTCATAAGTAAAGGAAGGATGTGATATAAAAGTTGAAGTCATGATATTGACATATTCATCATAAAGTTAGGTTAATTTAGTTTGCAATAAATACTTTTCTCTTGTAAAATATCCAAATATGAAACATAGCACCCATGCTAATTCTAAGAGATTGTTGGAAGACTTGGTCTAAGAAAACCACATAGATATTTTAAATGATCTTCTTCATATCAACTTCAGAGTACTTGTGAGTATATCCAGCTTTTTAACAAAAGTCTGCTGATGACCAATAACAAGATATTGAAAAAGCATTTGTCTGTGATGTCAAAGATTCTGGTCTTTAATTTCTGTGAGGAATGGTTGTACAGTTTATAAAGTTTTGAAAAGACGTATGTTTTAATGCTATTGATTTCGGTAAAATTTGGTGCTTTCAATTTTTTTAAGCATCCCTGGAGTTTTTATTTTTTTCAATCTAATTATCGCTACTTCTCCATTAAGTTGTTTCACAGAACTCCTGAGTTTCTCTTCACGTTAATATTTTTGAGAGGAGTAAAAAGAAGAGGCTTGGTCGAACATGTACCTGAATTCGCTATGTATCTCTATTTGTAAAGATTTTTCAAAAATATGGTAATTCGAATTCAATTTGGTTGTAGGGAATATAAAAAAAATATTTAAAACTGACTTATGGCTTTGAATAGTTTCCTCCTACAGAAAGGGAACTATAAATACAAGTTGGATGACCACCTCTAGAATTAAATCCAAGTTTTTCTAAAATGCATTTGTTACAATGAGCTTTACAAACATAGACCATGTTGCTACCTGATTTGTAAGTTGTGACCAGTACATATTGATCGTTAATCTACTTAATTGTTTTTTCGCTTCTGAATTATTGAAGACAGAAGAATATAAGGTTTTCATGCTGTTCCTAAAAATCCTTAGTACGAGCTTTGAACATCCATCATTTACTTTATTTCAATTTAGGCGATGTGCGAAAGTCATATTCATAATTGATCAATCCTCTGGAATTATCTTCAACTGAATTTATATTAATTGGCAATAGGAATTAAATTAAACTACCAAGATTGGACTGTGATCCTCTTGTATACAGGGATTTAAAATGCATTCATGTTTGCCTGTTTAAGGTCCCTTCTAAACTTTTTCACTCATATTGAGACGCCACTACCGTTTGCCGGTTGATGGCTGCAAATTTAGACCTGTACTCTGCGCTTAAGGCCTTTGAGCAGTGAGGAATCTTTTTTGTGTCAGCACCTACCTTGAGACGCCACCACTTGCCGGTGGAGGGCTGAAAATTTAAACCTATACTCGGCACTCAGGGCCATCAAGCAGTGTGGGATCTTTTTTGTACCAGCACCTTCTGCTATACGGTACCCTGGCTTAAACGGTCTCATTCGGAGCGCCGGTCTCCACGTCTCGCAGTGGGATTCGAATCCGTGACGTATGGATCAACTCTTTACTCTGCAATTCTAGAGCAAACCCTCTCACCACTGCGCCAAGCAATGACGGGATTTTGAAGTAAGTTTAGTCTTAAGCATGCTTTAATGTCAATTGAACCATATAGTTTTTAAAATATCACAGTTGATTATTGAATTATTAAGAAATTCCCTGAAAGTTACCAGCATAAAATTATTCAGGTACGTACGGAAGTCCATTAGTGCCAATCTGTATATATTAAGGAAAAGCAATATATAAAAGAACACTTCAATATATAAAGGAAATGAGAAATATAAAAACAAAACATCGAAATATATAAAAGAAATGCGGAATATAAAAGCAAAACGTCGAAATATATAAAGGAAATGCGAAATATATATATATATATATATATATATATATATATATATATATATATATATATATATATATATATATATATATCTATATATATATATATATATATATATATATATATATATGTTAAATATACAAACAAAAACAGAATCAACAGAATGGTGCTATTTAATAGTGTTTATTTATTTATACATGCAAGTATCAATGAACTGTAATTGTAACATTATTTAATATAATGCACTTAATTGAGTAGATGGGCATTTAGTTGTATATTGATGAAATTAGTTTAATGTATATCTTATTTTCTGTGTATTTATTATCTTTACATGTCTTCTAGATCAACTTCGTTTTCACGGTCTACCTTGTTTACTGTTTACCCACAGATGAAATTTTATTAAAATAATGTTCATCATGGAGTCTTTTTCTTATGCCCATAATCAAATCAATTTAAATTAATTATATAAGTAGCATATAACCATTGATAAACATTTACATGTATAATTAAAAAGGAAATCGGAATTGGAGATCGGGGAGAGACAAAGGTACAATTTTTTCCCCACATCATTTGATTGTGATGGAGGATCGGATTTTGAAGAAGGCGATAGTTACAACTGTAACAATTTTAGGTCTTTGGTGTGAATAATAGTGAATTAATGATAGGAGACGAGTTAGTGCACACTTACATATAGTGATTATTGTTCCACCTTATGAATATTACATAACATGTAAATAAAATAATGGCGTTATTATTTATATTGACAAGATGATGAAAAGAACCCCCGTCAAAATCTCGTTATGTTATCGATTTTAAATACCCCATGCATCATTGCAAAACAAAGTAAAACGTTAACGAACTTAAAAACAAGATATAACACACATGCATTTTTGCCTGATACATATTTCAATTGAAAAGACTTCCAATTTTCAGTGTTATGGAATATACATATTGAGCAAAATTAATTCTGCCCCACACGTCTGAAATGTAAAAAGAACGGCAGTTTATTAGCTTTAGTTTTTCATCAAATAAAGAAAACAAAACAAACTGAATACCATCCTAGGACTGAGCAATATCAACCGTTCGCACTCAAACAGTAGCTCGATCGGGGAGCCGCTTATCAGATGTTGGCGAATCACTGATGTAATGGTCATTAAAGATCAGGGGATGGAAATTTTTAATTCTCTTTATATATACCCAGGTTTTGTTCATATATTTCGCATTTCCTTTATATATATCGTGGGTTTGTTTATATATTTTGCATTTTCTTTATATATTTCAAGGTTTTGTTTTTATATTTCGCATTTCCTTTTTATATATATGAGGTTTGCTTTTATAAATAGCTTTTCCTTTATATATACAGATTGGCACTAATGGGCTTCCGTAGGTACGTGTCATTCTAAACGATTAATATCAATTTCCTTAAACTACCCCATAGATTTCAGTATAACTCAATGTCAGAAAATATACAATGAATTTTTCATGTAATCTGCAATATCTACAAAATATGCACCGTTATAAGCTGAATTTCAATATAGACATCTTTTGTGCATTCAGTGAGTAATGTTTTTCATGTTATAAATACTAAAAAGCCTATAAAATTAGGAAAGATACTTGAATACTTTGATACTGGTATCTTCTTTTTCAGCCACCCACATATTATCAGACTTATCAACGGCGATGCAACAGGGTCTTAATATTCCATTAATCTGTTTCAAAATGCAAGAGATGAAGTGTCCATCTTGATTTATCAAGTGGACGGCACTGTTGAAAATATCTGAGATGAGCACATGGCCCAAACTATCGGTTGCGATACCTCGAGGGGTAAACGAAACAAATTGGTTGATTTTTATATTACCGTCATACGTCCATCGAAGAAACCCATGCTCATCCACTACTTTCGTTATATCTGGAAACGTCCAATCAATTACGCAGATGTCTCCATTCACATTTTCAGAAACAAAGCGAGGTTCGTCATAAAGTTTATTTCCATACATATCATATTGGATCTCGTCTATCTTTTCTCCTCTGCTGTTGTACCGAACAATTTTAGCCGTACTCTTGTGGCCCATACAAACAAGAACATCCCCGGATTTCGTACAACAAAGTCCGCTAGGTTCATATTCAGTGTCTGTAAATTCAGTCGTCTCATTACAGGGAGACACCCTGAAAATGCGTCTACTTTTCTTTCCAGAATAAATTACAGTTTCGTCATTCATCACAGCCAAGTCAGATGGTTCCGTTATTGTATGAACTTCAGCCAGTCGATTCCCTGAAATGTCTATCAAAAGAATTCTATAATCACCACCGTAGATATATGCCTTTTTATCATCAACACATGAAATGTCATATAATGTATTGCCTGTACAATGTAGATTTATTTCATACACTTTTTTTGGTTTCGGCAACAAAGTGTTATAATATAAACCAAGGTTTGATATATTTTTTGTGAAAGCATTCTTTTTTTTACTAACATATCTGGTTTTCACCTTTTTGGTTGAACTATTTCTCTTTGGAGGAGAGAATACCTTCTTTGTATTCATTGAATAGTAATTTATCTTTGAGGTAATAACTCTTCCAAATTGATTTATGTTCACTAATTGTCCTGGTGTAAAAGAGGAAGGTGTTAGCTCTAGCTTGGAAGGTAATATTATTTTCAGCTTGACATCAGGATTTTGTTTTCGGTACATTATAAGATTAGCTGGATGGTCAATATTTGTAAGATTCTCATATTTCTGAATGACCTCATGAAGCTGTTGAAGAAAAATTTCCAAATTTCCTTCATGCTGCAATATTATGTCCTCCTCCTTTTTCTCCTCCTTTAATGATTCTTTAATTTTATCATTTAATGTAGAGGTAATTAAAGCAATGGCTTGATCAGCATGTTCCTTCATTTTTTCCCGCATGTTTGCATGTCTTTGCTTTACCTCTAATTTATTTGATTTCATGTCTTCCAGGTTTTCAATAACCAGTGGTATAAACTCTTGTGTTATCTGTGATAGCTCTCCTAGCATGGTGTCCTTTTGTTTCTCATAAAGATCTTTTAATTTTCCAATAGAATGTTTTCCATGCGATTCTTCAACACAAAGAATACACAGTGGCAGTTCACATTCTTCACAACAAACTTCATAGGGTTTTGTCCCATGGATTTCACACATCTTTATCGTGTTGCATGGATCTGTTCTTCCTGATATAGGAATAACATTATGTCCTGACGGAACTTTGCTTTTTAGATGAAAAGGTTTGCATCGTGGGCAAATCTCGTCTCCACAAGGAACACAGAAGGAAGAAGCAGCTGTCTCCTCGCAGTACTGGCACAATATAACATCTTGTGCCTGTGCCATTTTGTCCAAAGGACTGAAACTAATGAAAATAAAATAAAATGGGAATGGAATTATCTATCAAACAACTTACCAGTTTTCTAAGAACTGACGTAATCATTGAGATATTTTAGCCCTTAAGATTTAAATCACTGATGTCAAACGTGTTTCATTTTCATGTATTCTTGTATAACTGAGTTTATTCAGTAACTGTTTTCTTTAGGGTTGTCAACTTGTCATCTCATGTTAAGAACTCTAACTTCCTTTAAAGCTTTCTTGCATATAGAAAATTTAATGTTTGAATGGAAATTGCAATCATATAAGGAGTAAAGACAGAAAAAGTGTTTGGGTTGTTTTTAGGATTGTGGGCTTAAATTTACAAAACATAAATGAAAACTTTAGTATATTGTAAGTTTTTTCTATTACATCTAATTTTATTTATCAAACATTCAAAAGGCATATCTTGGCATATTTAAGCATATGAAAAATATTTTAAATTTTCCTCAATAACACCAAGAAAAAACTTGAAAGGTGAAGGATGTAAATAGATGGGAAGAACACTTCAGTGTTATAAAACGATGTACCTACAAGCTAACATGGGGCATGAACAAGATCATCAGCGAAGAAAATGTTTCAAAGACAAAACTGTAATTCCCCATGGATATTCCCCATGGAACTCATATATTATCTGTAAAATACTCATTACAAAAACAACCACAATGTAAGTAATTGTACATATATCACATGCCTTTGAGTTTGACATATCAGAATGTTTGCCCCAATGTGATAAGAAAGTTCTGCAGAGTTATGTCGAAGGCAGAGGCTGGGTAACACACTAGGACTTTCCTGTCACCGAGGGGCAAACATTTTGAAATACTCACCCAAGATGCCATGTGGTATATGTTATAAAACATTTTTAAAATTTAAAAAATCGTCTAAAATTGTTTAAGTTTAGACAAATAATCCAAAAATGCTTTCATGACGTTAAGAATTATACTCCGTTGTTTACGTTTGCTTAGCAACCGACGTCATTAAATCTCGAACCCGAGCTATATATGCGTGACATAAAAGCACGTGAAAGTGATCGAGAGGGTGTTATAACTGTTTCCATTATGATTCTGCATTCTTCAGAGTTTATAACTTATTAAAAAAAAATCACTATAATTATTCAAAGCATTATATAACATTTTTAAGTAAGTTTCTCTATTATATTACAAATGAAATAAGTTTCCCATCGACTCCCTGGCTTTTCTGACACTTTTGGGCAAATATTCTGGTATGTAACCCTCAAAACCATGTGACATATGTATAATATATATATTTTTACTATGAAACTTCATTTTTAAGTTTAACGTAAAAAAAAAAACACTCTTTTTTTAAGTTTAAAAGGCAAATATATCTCCCAAATTTCATAATAAAAATTGACATCTGAAAATGATATTGAAAAATGTAAGTAAAGTTTATTAATTGAAAAAAAAATCCCAATTGAAAGAAAATTAAAAGCAATACAACTTCGTATCTTTATTTAACTAAAGTTAAAAAAAATATGATTTTGTAAGGGACATTACTTTCTCCCTTTACCCCAGTTAACGGATTTTTTTTCGACGGATTTTTCCGTTATTTCCCGATCATGACAAGGAGCACACGGCGGGTGTGACCCGTCGGCAAGAGATGCTTTCTCCTCCATGGCACCAGATCCCACCTCTGATGTTTTAAAGGTCCGTGTTTGCTCTGCTTCTGATTTATATTTGTTGGAAATGAACTTTTGTGCTTGAATACTGTGCGTTATCTCCATATATTTCATTATATGAATACTAACAGAGGCAAAGCTCTAAAATCGTTAAATTAAAGAGCTTGTTGCACATTGCAAAATTGCTTTTCAGGGTTTAGGGAAGCATTGTAACAGGAAAGTAACCTCAGAGAAAAAATTGATTCCAAAGAGAATTTTCTGGCTTCAAGTAAAAAAACAAAAGACAAAAAAATATGATACAGAGAAAATAAACAATTTCGATTCCTTAAGAAACGAATGTGATAGTTAAAAGGTCACATCCGGAACTCAGTTGACAAGGTTTACAGCCATCTGCCACAAAATCAAGTCAAACAAAAAAATTGATGTACAAATTTGAACAAATCCATTCTTTGAAGTTACTTTCGTTTTGTTGAGTTCAAAATAATTAATTTTAAGACTAGATTCTACTGAGAAATATTCTAATTCATTTAAATCATGCAATACATCTTTGTTGTAATAATTCATTCCTGTTCATTTAAAACATGTACAAAGCTTACGTTTATTAGGACATTATAAGACAATCCATATCTTCTGTTTGCTGGACAGGTTTCTTTTCCAGGTATTCTATAGCTAATTTCGAAAAACGGAAGTTAATTAAGTCCACCCACATTTGTTGTTCCTTTTACTCGCATAAGAGTTCAGTTGACTATACAGTATAAGTAATTGACCTGACAAAACCTTTATAGGTACATTCCCTCTCCCACAAGAAAACTTGGTATTTTTAAAAGGTATATTTGAACAACGTTGAATTAATCACAATTTTATTGATTAATGTATTAAATTTTTATAACAAAAGTTCATGTGTTCATAACTACGGATGCATGATCTCACTAAACAGACAGATTGTATATTGTAAAATGAATATTAGAAGGAAAAAAGCTTTTATTCACCCTCTTTTTTTCTATTTCAAGATTATCAATGAGTGATTCTGGTCCTGTGCCAGAACAATTTCACAAATATGGTGAAAAAAACTTATTCCTTTCATGTTAACATGACAAAATAAAGAAAAATATATATTGTAGAATCAACTCTGTTAGGGAGGGTGCAATGTTTGTGGATTTTGCGGTCATCCTTACCCTTGAATTAACGTTCCCACGAACAATTATTCCTTCAACGTATCAGTCAATTGAATCTTCTGTATGAATAAGTTGTCCACGAAATTACGTCCCCGCAAACCAGTTGAAATATTGACAAATATTGACCCCTCCCTTCACAAATTATCTATCAGAAATCTGTTTCACTAAAATAAATATTTAATGAAGGAATACAGACCCCAGATTCATGAAGAAGTCTAAAGCTCAAGTCAAAATATCAGCCATTCGAAAAAACAACATTTATCACAAACTAACACTTCAAAATTGAAATAAACAATATAATTTCGAATTTCATGCGCTTTCTTTAATATCCTTTGAATAATGGTCATATTCTGACTGGTCAAAAATAGTCACATTATACATGGGCCGGGTGCATTACAATTAATAGTGATAACATATGAAAAATAATGATTGATGAATAACAATCTTATTTTACTCTTTTATTCATATCTAATTGAACCAAAATCTTCCCTGAAAGTTAATTGGTTCCACTCTGGAGTCATCATCGACAGAGACAAGTTATGAACGACACTGCCTCAAATATGCTCCATACTTTAAGGTCACTTTAATATCATCAAAATATCCATTATTCAGAAGAACAAAAAATGAATCAAATCAAATTTTCAGATTTTTAGCTTTATTCAGAAAACTATATATCATCACATCTGTAAATCATATTGTGATCACATTTGTCCAGGACAACTTCATCTTTGGGCAGTGTTAGGGTTGGCGGATTTTTGGAGTGCTTAAACTATCAATTCTCAATCAACATGGTACATATAGAGATCTAGATCCTTTTTCTCAAAGAAATAAGTTTTACATATCCTTACTGGTTTACATTAATAGAATTTGCATTAGTGAGCTTATTCTTCAAATGATTGGGTAATTTCGGAAGTACGGCCACTTCTTTGGGTAAGAAAACCAGCTTTTAGTCTTTGATGTTGTTTTCTGATACGTAATCTTTGTCTTATTAACATTCCCAAATTGATTATTGTCCATAATTTGCCCTGCTGTAAATGAGGGGGGTGTTAATAGTAATCTGTCAGGCAGTTCTAGTTTCTGAACTACATCTGGATTGTTTTTCCGGTACAAAATAAGCTCAGCTGGGTGAGAAGTTTCTGTAAGGTTCTCATATTTCTGAATAATATCTTGTAGTTGTTGAAGGAAAACCTCTAATTTAGTTTCTTCTCTGGATATTTTTGCTTCTTCTTTATTCTCGTCTCGATAAGATTCTCTGAGTTTTTCATTTAAAATGGAAGTTACATGGTCGATAGCATGTTTAGCCTGTTCCTTCATCTTCGTTCGCATATTTTTATGGCTTTCCTTGAGCTCAGCTTTAGTAGATTTTAAGTCCTCCATACTATGACAGATCTGAGGTCTCAATTCATTCTTTACATCAGTGAGTTCTTTCAGCATCAAGCCCTTTTGTTCCTCATACATATCCTTTAGTTTTCCTATGGCGTGCTCTCCATGAGATTCTTGTACACAAAATAAGCACAAAGGAACTTTACATTCTGCACAGCTGACTTCGTAGGGTTTAGTCTCATGGATTTCACACATTTTTACCTTGTTGCAAGGATCTTGTCTCTCTGATATAGGGATGACATTATGTCCTGAAGGAACATTGCTTTTAAGATGGAATAATTTACAGCCAGAACAGAATTCGTCTCCACAAGGTACACAAAAGAAAAGAGCAGGTTCTCTCTCACAATACTGACACGGTAACACTTCCAGTTTCTGTTCCATCTGTGTAAAAATATAACTATGGAAAATATACCGTAATACATATTATTTTAAACCTGATGTTGGAACTATCTTTTTCATCATTTTTACACATTTTTTCTCGAAGATTTTAAAAAAAACTCAGTTATTTGTGATTAAATGCATTTTGTAAATATGAATTTTTGGGAAGTATTTTGACATCAACACTTTGTTTAAAAATTGAGGTAACACCTTGATAAGCAGCCATCAAAAAAGTTGAAACATTTTTTGTCAGAGTTTCCTTAAAATTAAGTTGAAATAAAATGCAACCTAATTACTTCAGGTTCTTGTTAAGTTAAAATTGAACCTTAGTCGGTAGATTCTTCAATAAAAAATATTTTATAAAATAACAAAAATATTCATTCCATAAGTTGCAATTGCTATTTTTGCGGTTGAATGTCATATACTGTTTACTTATAATGAAAGGTACACTATGTATGTGTTTTAATGTGAATGCAAGAATGGAAAATATGTTTTTCTGGAGGAAGTGGAAACCAAAAATATTAAGTATTTTCTGCAAATGTCACTTTCTAAATTTTAAAGGATGGGCTTTGGGTAAAAAGCTGAGTGGAGTGGAATGAAGTGGAGTCATGGAGTGGAGGCTGTATTGTATAAACAGAACAGAAAGTTAGAAAATGATTATAGATAGGAATTAAGGCTTAAACCACTACCCAAGATACAAAGAAAAAAATTCTGTAATAATTTAGTGAATGATGCATCATTGTGAAAAGCACAATGTGTACTTACAAAATTAGAAATAACAATATGAGTGATAATGATAACAATGGTTAATGAGTATATTTCAATAAATATTTATTTTATATCTTATAATTCATCTTGGATTCTATCTTGGATTCTATCTAGTTGACAAAATATATATCTTGCTTCTGTAGTATGTAACAAGAGAAAAGGGAGGTATTTTTTTTAGAAATTGAGAAACAACAATGGAATGAGATACAGGGAAAAAACTAGTTACATGTACCTTCACTTATAATAAAGAGGGTAGCTTGTACTTTAATAGTAAAACCTAAAAAAAAAAAAAACTAAATAAAAAATAAATTAAAAAAAATATTAATAAATACATAGATAAAAGTAAAAATTATAAAAAAGATTAATTGACGTTGAAAATAATTATGTACCTTAATAATTCAATAGTTGTGATCAGTTCCTTGGTGCAGTGTTTTGCTATTTACTAGTCTCTGTTTGATATTAAAGCTGTCAACACCTATTACTAAGTTTGTCTGTTTTGGATAGGAGTGCAGGGTCATATGTATATCTGAGTCTTTTATATATTAAAAAAAAGACAATATTAAGTAGGTACTGTTATTTACAATCTTCAGTGCAGTTGTTTGCTATTTATCTGCTTGATTTTGAGGCTGTCAACACCTCTTACTAGGTTTGTCTGTTTGGGATAGCAGTTTAGTCCCATAACATAGTCTTTGTCATTAAAAAAATAAAGGTGATCCTCTGTGCGACATTTAAAGGTCACCCGCTTTTTTGGTTGCACGTTTCATTCTTTTTACAAATGCAAGAGAGAGATTGTTTGTAAGAGAAATTGATTTGTTTTCAAACTTTCTGTACTGTTACAATACAGACTCAACTCCATGAATCCACATAATTCCACTCCATTCAGCTTTTTACCGCAAGCCTTAAGATGTTTTTCTAGTATAGATGTGTGTAAGTGCTCTAAAAATTGTTATATCCTCATGCTAGTGATTGAATGAAAGAAAAAATAAATTTCATTTCCTTTTCTTGTATTTCGTCGCTGTAACCTACATGTTAACTTCACTTGGCTAATGTAACTTCCTTTTTTTATTGCTACTTTTTTGATATGCAAAAGATACATAACACTTCACAGTCATATTGAGAAATAATGTCCACTGTCAGAACTAAGCTTCAAGTCTAAATTTAGACCCTAACATCAAATCAGTGACCTACTTTCATTGTAGAAAAAGAAAGAAAAAAGATAACTAACCTGATTTGATTTTAAGTCACAGTTTAAAAAATTTAAATACACATGGAGTTCTTAAAGTCCTTAGACATGTAAGAAAAGCACTGTGGATTCCAGGAACGGTATATACGTCGCTGCTCAAGAGGAGTGAGTTCTGATCACATTTATTATGATAATTATCTAGGAACACTAACTCCCGTGGAATGAGTTGATTCGCCCTACGGACATATCGCACCGTGCAGATAGAACTGCCAATAATGGAAAAGAGTACTCCTGTATTCCCTGATACGACAAAATGCAATGAATTAACTTATTAGAACCAAAATAAAGATAAAATATCCAAATTAAAATTCATACAAACTTTAATCTTGCTATATAAGTGA
Organism: Saccostrea echinata; assembly: GCF_033153115.1. NCBI lineage: Eukaryota > Metazoa > Mollusca > Bivalvia > Ostreida > Ostreidae > Saccostrea > Saccostrea echinata. Next base: position 8,756,535 of record NW_026889764.1, read on the forward strand.
AATCATCTTTAGTAGCTGGTATGATTGATTTATTGTTTGCTGTTTTACGTCCCATGGCCGTAGGAACCGGGGGAGGGGGGGGGGGCACGGGGGGGGGGGCGTGCCCCCCGATAATTTTGCCGACATATAGAATACTATAGAAAAAACAGAAACTATATGCTTGTGCCCCCTCAATGAAAATGCCCGATGACCTTTTTTTTGCTTGTCAAGGAATTTTTGGTAGTTGATAGTGCCCCCTCAACTGAAAATGTATGGCTGTGCCCCTAAACTGAAATTGCTTCCTACGGGCCTGCGTCACATTGTCGCCATTTACTATAACACGGCCACCAATCGCTCAAACGATATGAACAATAACTTAATAAAAGGGGTCGAATCACATTCTTTGTTTTGTTAAAAAAAAAAATGGTCAAAATACTGCAAGAAAAAGAGCTCAACTTACCTCCGAAGCGAATGCAAAAGTCCCTCCAACGCATATCCGGAAGTCCCGATAACGAAATTCCTTTCATATCATTTGGATATGAGTTAGAGCGATTGGTGGCCGAACATGAAGGGTTTGAAAATTTAGACCTTTACTTGGCACTCAGGGTCATTGAGCAATGAGGGGTCTTTATCGTGCCAATGCCTACAGTGCTAGGGGGCCTCTGTATTATCTTATATATACAGATGTGTGCCAAATGTGAAGATAATTTTATTCTTTTCTCTATATGCTAGTATTTCATTGAAAACAACATTTTGTAAAATCACTGAAATGACAACATTTCTTGACAGATTTTACCACAAATTTTTCGATGATCCAAGAAATTGTTATGTTTGATAAAAACAATAGTTTTTATCTGATCAGCGTTGATATTTCAAAAATATTGTAATTTAAGTGCGACATGAAAATTTAAGTCATATACGCACAATGAATTATATAGTCAACATTGATCTCGAATTTTAGAACTGATGTTAATGTTGAACTATCTTTTTTCTAAAATGATCTTTTAGAAAAAGATAACTACACATTTTCTGGTTTAAATACTGAAATAAATAATGAAATTGGACAAAAAATTGACGATTTGCCAGCGATTTAATTATATGTGGTTTTCAATAAAATATGTGGAGGAAAATAGAATTATCTTTATCACTTCTAGCAAGATCTATACCTTTTAATCAATAAGATAAACCTTTGAAAGCAAGAGTTTAAGGCTAATCACTCGTCATAGGTTTACGAGGGTCATTCAATAAGTAATGCAGCTATCAGTTTATCATATTAAATGTAGAAGTATTCAATTTTATTTCTTAATAGTTGAAAAGTTCAATTAATGAACTCCTGATTACAGAAAACTCCATGCTTTTTCCTATTGTTCTCGCAAAGGAATTCACTTTTAAAGGAAGCGTGGTCACTACACTGAGCTGAAAACAGTTTAAAAGTATCTCTGCCAAGAAGATGAAAATGAGGACGTATGTGAAAACTGCTTCATTACATGAATAGCTGAAGAGATGATTTTGTTATGTGGAAAGACTAGTCTTTCACGCTGTAGAGCTTTTAGATGGATTCGAAAATTCAAAAGTAAAAGAGTACAATTAAAAGATCGCAGTCAAACTAGTCGATCAAATCTGTAGGGGCACCAAAAATATCGATGCTATGAGCAACATGATATCTGAAAATGCCAGATTTACATTGATAGACATTGCTGAGACACTAAACATTTCATCGTACATGTACAACAATTTATAGAGTTCCGACAAATGAAATGAATCTTACAATAATTCTATCAGATAGTTACCTTATTTCCTTACAAATGCCTAAGAGAAAACACATGTTAAATGTGCCAATGGTCTACTAGTATTTGAAAATAAACATTTCTACAAAAAAGATTTGATAAACATGAGTGATGGATGACTAAACATGGGTGTACTTTTTATTGCCGAAAAGGAAGATCAAAAATAAAATGTGGAATCAAAGAGAAAGTTGTCCTATTATTGCATAGAGAACCAAGGGCTCCAAACATGTTTTATTAATTTTCTTTTTATTCAAGAGGTCCAGTAAAACAAGTACATAGATCCAAAGGGAGGATTATCAATGGTAACTTTTATGTTCAAATTTCACTCGGGAAAGTTAAGCAGATTTCCTGCAAACCAAGTCCAAATACAGCCCCCAGTGTATTTTTTCTTTACTTGCCTTTGCTGCTGCAAATAAGCCTAGAGAAATAGATAAGATTTTGAAGAAAAGGAAAATTTTTACCGAGATCAGCCATCCCCCATATTTCGCTAGATCTCAGCCATTGTGAGATCTTTTTATTCCAAAAACGCATGGAAACAATCAAAGGAAGATTTTACAATTTCAAGTATATCATGGTAAGTGCTATTCATCGGTGTCTTTAGGGTATACCTAAACATGAGAATGCTGAATTTCATGGGTACAAAGACATAAAACATGTGTAAATGTTAATAGAGAATGCTTTGAGGGATTGGAAGCATTAAGAATCTGCTTTACGTGCTTTTCCTATTTTTAGATGACCTTTTACATTATTTATTGAGCGACCCTCGTACATAAGTAAGTGTTTTAGGCATGCATTGTAATTCTAATTAAAAACTTTACTTTTTTATCTGATAGAGCGAGTAATTTTTTGAAAGTACCCCGTTTGATAGCAACCTCACTGGGCAAAGTTTTTATACTAAAATTGGGGAAATTTTGACTTTAGAAAAACTTCTAAAACTTTAAACGTTGTCTATGGAATTGAATGTACTCTATGCGGACAGCCTTATATTGGGGAAACAAATATTTCACTCAACAAAAGAAAGTCGGCGCATAGTTTTGAAATAAATAATGGGGGCTATCAACATCTTTATAAACCTTCGTCGAGGGGGGTTGGGGGGGTTGTCCTCGCCTTATACGCCTCCATTTAAATTTGAATGGATTATTTGAGAAAGCTCAAGCAAGTCTATACTTATTAGATTCTTCAACGCAAAAAAGTGAACATCACTTACATCAGCCGTTTGTAACATGACAAAAGTTAAAATTAGATAATATAAGTGTAGCTTCAAAGATTAAAAGTCTTAAAAATTCAACAATATTCTGTAAAGTTGATACTATTTTCCTTGAGAAGAAATACTTAACATGAAAAGTGCTGGGAACAAGTTTCTAATATGTGGGAAGCATGTGAAATTTAGCTCTACTGACAGCGACTTCATAAGCATTGAAATAATGTTACATGTACATTACCAGATAAAGCAACAGCGCACTATCAGCTCCTAGCACTTTTCAAAATGGTAAGAAAAAAAATCTACATGTGAATTTTTTTTTTTTGTAATGAAGGGATCCGTGTCTATCATTCCAGTACGTGATATTGTAATTGTTGTCTCGAACCTCTGCATAGGCCGATGTAAGTATAAGAGTCTTTAACCTAGATGCCGACATCTTAAAAGGCACGCTTACGGTAGATCTAGATGAGCGTTTGTTGATACCAAATACATTTAAGAAAAATGAAAGAAGTTGGAACGTGGATTATCAAAACCTGCAATATATAGACAGATATTCTTTTCTTGTTTTCTGCAAAGTCGTTAGATAATGCAGATCCTTGGGCATGATCTTCCAGTAGAAATATTTTGCAGCGCTTGTTATCACCTCAACGAAACCTCCTAAGCTCAATCCAGTAGTAAGTGCGGATGGATTTTGCATTTTTAATGTAAGCATTGTGATAAATGAGACATTTTAAGCCGGAGCAGATAGTTGATATCTTAAAAGTGAATGATCTTGTTGAAGTATATTTGCATAAAAATATCTGTTTCCATTTAAGATACAGACTAAGATTAAGATCAAGATACATGTACATATACTTGTCATTTGGGGCATTACTGAGTGTCCGATAGTTTCATATTTAATTGGACTTGAATGGTGAACTATCATAACTTTCAAGCATTTCTAAGATACGAGTATCTCCATCGTCTACAGAAAAAGGAACTCCCTGATTGTAGTTCTGAAGATTTCCTCTGTATGAGAATTTGTACCGGAAGAGAAGGGATTTCTTTCGAAGGCAGTCATATTTGTGTTCCGAAAAATTATAATTTTCGGAAAGTAACTTAGTTCTATTTTAGGTGTGTCCACACATATCCTCTAAATAAGATCGCTGTCTTGTTGAAGAAATTTTTTACCTCTAGTGTATACAACGACATATTCTAGAATCTCTTCAGAGATTTTGATAAAAGTAGTTTTTATCTTGCAATCTCTATTACATAGGTTTAAGAAAATTTATGCACAGTTAAGACAAAATATTAAGTATACAAAACAAAGTAATACGAGTTGTGTTCATGCACCGCTGTTGATCAAGGGATTGAGAACTGTGACTGACGGTTTATTGGTATACACAAGTAAACATAGATAGACTTAGAAATTTACAAAACAGATACACCAATGAAAATCCTGAATAAAGAAAGTTATTTCCTCGCAGAACATCAGAAATAGCCCAATCAACCAAAGCCCAACGAAGCAAAGCTGCCTTGGCCCAAGTAAGGTTGCATCTGTTTTTATCCATCTTAATTTTCTAGGAAATTTTACGTATTTGTATAATTTGCGACCGAGTTTTATCACTTTTACACCTTCATCATCAAATTTTGTATTCTTATCTGTGTAGCTTTCTGTAGATTTTGGCGTGAGAGACCTCTGAGCGATTCTTGATACGAAATAAGAGCAGCCTTTCTGTTCCCTGATATCTGTTGACATATCCCTAGGATCTGCCAGGAAATGTCTCGAGCCGGATGCATTGAATAAATGCCATAATCCTGTTTGACAATGACCTGTAGATCATGCAGCGCAGTTTTTGTTCTTTTGTCAAAATGTCTGCAACATAGAAACTTTAGCATATACAGCAAAACAGAAGGTGGAATAAGTAAAGCTATCCCATTGTTTTTGAGACTGTAATACTGTTCTATCCGTAACTCGTCAATAAAAGAAATTTGATGGTTAAGAATCACATTCATCACACATTCATCTTCCCTCAATTTCTTAGACCAAGACTGTCCGCTTACAGCTTCCATATACCTTTTACTGTCTCCTTTATTAAAATGCAGCACATATCCTTTCACAAACTTGACTTTTGTTGACTCTATAATTGATAAAGCTTTTTGGTACCTTAATGTCCTGTAATAATACATGGCAATAAGCAACTCGTCAGAAATGAATCCAAACTTAGCTGCTAATTTTAACATGCTACAAGAAATTTTGTCCGCGAAGTATCTAAGTTTGTTTTTATTGGTGTAAGTAGGTGAATTATGTATTATGAAAGCAGTATTTTGAAGAATGTCGACAGTGATCTGCTGCAACATTATTATTTTATAATATGTGATGGGTGAGGTTATCAGCTGCTCTATTGCGAAGAGAATAGATACACAGTGAGTTAGATCAGATGCATCTTTTATACTTCCTTTAGAGATTTCATAAATCAGTTCTTTGTCAAATTGAAACTCGGTTATTGTAGCATTTTCATCCGGAAAAATGGAGAGCATGGTCTTACGCCTAGCATAAAACACAATGTACGTCTCAACAGTGTTACTATCTAATAGACATAATAAACCTTTTTCGTACAATGCATAAAGTTTGCAAAATAGCGTATTCTGTGCTGAACCATAGATCTTACTAAGAAACATGTTATTTTCCGGAATAAAAAAGTTCGGACATATTCCATCATACACCCATTTGAGGATAATTTTCAAACAGATCCAAAATGACTTGAGAAGAGTTTTGGGGCACCAGTCAGCCACTGTATCCTGTTGAATCATCCAGAAAACTGCTGTCTTTATGTGATATGAACATAAAAGTTTTTCTTCATCATATCTATTGATTACTTCTTTAAGAAATATTTTAAGTAGTCCATATAATAGAAATTGATAGTGATTCATTGAATAAAACAAGATACTGTTCTGCAACAGAGAAGGAGGTTCTCCATTCTTCGTTTTCGTAATTTCCTTGTTTGTGTCCTATCGCTACAAAGTGACATCCACGTTTTAGTATTGCATTAACTATGTGCGAATGGGGCCACGATTTACATCGATTTATCCATGAAAATGCGGACGGTGGCCAAATGTCACTTGCAAAACAGTGGACATAGTCATATTCCAATGGCCCTATCGTTCCACTAGCACATGGACCACGTGGGATTGAATCTGGTTTGAATACATGGCACATATTATTTCTGTGTGCAGAACTGGATATATAGCGTTTACCATTCATTTTGACACATGCTGACAAAACTTTTTCATGAGCAATTGGTGAAGGTAAATGTAGTAAAGTATATCCGGGTGGACTCTCTGAATTGTCACATACGATCAATATAAATTTTAATTGATTATAGTTGTGACGCTGAGATAAATCCCAGATAACTTTGTAATTATTTGGCCAGATCATGGTGTCTAAATCTGACCCCTTCAGTCTAAAGCCTTCTTTCTCACTACCACTGATGATTCTTTTATAACTCGTTCTTGTGAGATGACTCACCTGGTCCTTGATGTCCAATACATCTCTCCTCATGGCCACCTGATGAGAGGTTCCCACTTCACGGCACATTCCTATGTACACTAATTCAGACATGTATTCCATATCTGTCATTCTAAAAAAATAAATACAACAAATTTAAATTATTGTCATATAAATTAATTGAGTACACTGTTAATGATCGAGTGTAAATCTGTTTTTCATATGCAGCTGCAATACTTTAAATGGAAAGCATCATTATATACATTTCAATAGGTGCGAGGGTTGTCTATAAAATTCGTGGACAAATGCTTCTCTTAATAATGTTCTCACTTGCAAACGTGTACGATAATATTTTAATATAGACCATGATTTAGTAAATATATAAAATATAAAGCAAAACACACTTTTTACAAACTTATTGGTGTAAATACTTTCTATATATATGCAAGCCGCACGGCCCAGTCTGGCATAAAGCTAGTTTCACGATAACGTTAAAAATATCGGAATCTTAATCATATGTTCATCAACCCGTGCTTATTTTCTTTATTGTGCCACACTACCAAGCGTGTGCAATAATATCTATATATAGATCAGAATTGATTTAATTTTTGGAATTCAAATCAATACACGATCATTTACGATCGTCATCATACAAACACTTAGTAAACGCAGTCTGTGCAACCCAGTTCGACGTTGCGCTAGATTTATAACGACGTCATGAATAGGGATATTCTATTTTCATCACTCAACAGTGGTTTTCCGTTCTTGCAGTGTCCCCCAACTTGTACACACCGTTTGAAAATCGTATATACCTAATCAAATCAATGAATGAAATATATTCCAATATTTCAAGTTGTTTAAATAAATATGTTGTCTCTGACGTCGTTTCAACCATATTAAAACATGATTTTATGATGGACGCTGCTCCCTTCGGATGGCCGACGTCGCTTTTCTGTCATTTTTGAAACATATTTCTGGCGGGTTTTTTCCGTAAATTTTCATTATCTGTATAGTTAGAGATACTTAAGATTTCAGAAAAGACAATAACCGCTTTATTTGCGACATATTTAATTTTTATTGAGCTTTGGCTTATTTTATAAAGAAAATAATCATTTTACTCAAAATAATTTCAAAGTTTATGGCATATTAATCCTGGGTCTGTTTTTTTTAACAAAACTATCAAATTCAAGCAATTAAAAGCACTATTCTGACTTGGATTTTCATAACATTTTTTCATTATTGAAATTTTTAATTTGCAAAATAAAAAGCATCAACGTGACTAATTTTTAAAGTGTTTAGATTGATGAAGTTTTAGAAGAGAATATGCAATTAGTAAATAATGAGAGATAAGTCTACAGATACACTAAATATGGGTCTAAGTAAACCTCTTGAAACTTATAAAAACCGAAGCAGATCAGCAACATTAGCGCTTTAAAACAACAGATTCTTGATTAATGTTCTGCTTTCATCTCAACCCGAAAATTAAAACGAATTCTCGCTATGACCTACCATTATACTTTCAATTGTCAATAACCAGTTGCTTTCTGAGTTTTATGATATTAGAAATTCGTAAAAACGTAGCTATACTTACGAATTAATTATGGCCATTATTAATGCTATATGTCTGGAAATTTTCCTGTGCTTTTATTAGATATATATGGAAAGTCCTTTAATGCTTGGTTTCGCTTTGGCTTTGAGTATGTAGATTTTCTCTATTCTAAACTTTTAGTAACATTTATAAGCAATTTAAAGAAATTAAATCTTCTACCGTAATCGAGTTCCGTAACACATGTGACACTAATATCTTTTTAATGGTTGAAGTTTACTCAGATCAAACAATTCCACTGATGAGTATAAAAAGTATATAAAAAAAACATATTGTACATTATAGATATATGATTGTAGTAACATTATTCACTTTTTAACAACTAGATCAATGATCTACTTTTTCAATTGTTTATGTCAGTGGCCCCTGCGTATTTCTGGGAAAATACCTAAAGATTTACTATCTCCAATATTTTCTTTAAAAAGCAAAATATTACAAGTAACAAAGCTCTTAAATTTGGTAATGAAGTATAATAAAAAATGAAATAATGTAGTAAATATAAATTTAAGCCTGTATATAAACAGGTTCGTCGAATGACCGTTTATTCATTGTTAAGTTACGATCGACATAATTTCACGGTGACGTCATAAGTGGTCAAAGTGTTAAAAGCACATTCAATTTATACACTGAGGTCCGAAAAACTGAATCATTTTATGAGTTTAAAACTATATTAATCAATTTTTTTGTTATAAAAAGGTCACAAATGTAAATAGTAGTCATAAGGTATCATTTTAAACATTAATCGGGATGCAAATACAATTTGGTACGTGATCAAATCTACCATAAAGCCCTTCATTTAATTATTAAACTATACCAACTTTCCAATAACAGCATTTGCAGAACTAAATCAATAAAATGTATAAATAGATCACAGAGTGATGAATTTGACTTGGCTAATACTACAATCAAATGGTAACATCTCTCTGTTCACTTAAATTTTATTGTTTTTTTGTTATTTACTAAAACATAGTAATAATTTTGATTTGATATAATTATTCGAATAATTATTCAAACTTTAATCTACTATTACGAAAACCATAAATTTTGATTTCCTATAGAAAAAAAAAACTTTGATAATTTGAAAAGGAAGCAAAGTAAATATTGAAAATATGGTTGTTTCGTTTAAAACTTTACTTCTCAAGAAATAAATGACAAGAAAAGACAACTATGTAATGAAATATGAAGATAACGAACAGTATTCAATCTCGAAAGACCAATGAAACGATACGAATTTTGAACAGAGCAAACACGGACCTCAAAAGTTAGAGGTGGGATCAGGTGCCATGGAGGAGTGAGTATCGCCTGCCGACCGGTCACACCAGCCATGTGCTCCTTGTCATGATCGGGAAACAAAAACCGGAAATACCCCTAGACAGTTCAGTGTATTAATAATGGCCTAACAATCAGTATGAAAAACGTCAATCAGCATTTGACTTAATGACAGGTTGTATGTGTTGACAAGGTCATTGTATCGACCGTAAAACTCGCGAAAAGACGACTTCAAACGAGACTGTTGATATTCTTGATTCGTCAACTTGTTTGTCAGTATTTTGTCTCGTTTTAGAAATTGTTCATACGTAGAGCATGCTCTTGAATCAACTGATAGACATAAACCCCATATGCAGGTGATACGGGTATATTGCTATATAAGTAAGGGAAGTTGACGATTGAAAGTTGAAGTCATCACGTTTATCATAAAGCTTTGTTGTTAGGTTACCATTAACGTCTTTTTCTAGTAAAATATCTAAATATGATACAGATGTGTCAGGCTCTGTGGTATCTTTTATTTCAAGCTCACTGGGATATATCGAGTCGACATATGAATGAAAGTAACTATTGTTAATTGATAATACGTCGTCGATATATCGAAATGTCGAGTTGAAGGCCACAGCAAGTGTTTTCTTCTTCTCATGTAGAAGTTTCTGAATAAATTCTGCTTCATATGAATACAAAAATAGGTCTGCTAATAAGGGGGCGCAATTGGTACCCATGGGAATTCCAACAGATTGTTGGAAGACCTGATCTCCAAAAATTACATAAACTCAAGCATCTTTTTAATATCAACTTCAGAGTACTTGTGTGTACAATCAGAGTGCTTTTTATCAAAATAATTTTGTAAATGACCAATGACAAGGTAAGTATATTTACGAGGTCCATTTTTATTGAAAAAGCAGCTGCCTATGATTTCAAAAGGCCTGGACTTCAATTTATCGTGGGGAATATTAATGGTTGTATAAAGTGTTGAAAAGTCGTACGTTTTGATGCTATTGATTTTAGTAAAATTTTGTGATTTCAAATTTTCCAAAAGTTCTTTGGCGCTTTTAAGTATCCACATCTGATTTACACCACTTCTCGAATATACTGTTGAACAGTACTCCTGAAGTTTCTCCTTCATTACAGTAAATATTTTAGTGAGGAGTAAGAAAGAGGCTTGGTAGAACATTTACTGGAACCTGCTATGTATCTTTGTTTTTAAGGATTTTTATGAAGTTTAGGAATCCAGTAAAGGTATGGTAATTCAAATTCATTTTGATTGTTGGGAATTAATATTAAAATTATCTAAAACGGACATATGATTTTGAAGAATTTCCTCCTTAGAAAGGGAAGTATGGGTGTAAGATGGATTTCCAACCGTAGAATTAAATCCTATTTCTTGTAAAATACAATTCAAATAATGAGCCTTACAAACAAAGACTATGTTGTTACCAGCTTTGTCAGCTGGGACCAGTGCATACTGATCGTGTAATCTATGTAATTCCTTTTTTTTCACTTCTGAAGTATTAAAGACAGAATGATAAATAGTTTCATACAGCCCCTTAATCGCTTAATGCGAGATTTCAACATCCATCTGATGCTCTTTATCCATTCCGACAAAGTGTCAAGGTCTTCTTTTTCGTGCTTGGCCCTTCGCCTGGCGTAATCTTCCACAGAATTCATAACATTTATAAAATTATGACGCCAGTTGAATGATCGGGGTATCCTAAATTTTGGTCCTTTTAAAATAAGGGATTTAAGATCCTCATTATTAACTATGTTGACATCACCAGTAATGACGTGTCCAGCAGGACTATAGTTGTAGGGGGAAGAAGAACATAAACACGTAGGAGGATTATGTATCAGATGTTCGATATCTAGGCATTGTAGAGTTTGTCTGTAATTAACAAGTTTGGAAGCAATAGTCGATGTATATTTAAAGAAATACAGGGTGTGGACCAACTTGAAATATGGTGGAATACAAGACTGGACCCTTTTGTGATTAAGAGTATTACTAATATTAACTGCGTCGATTCCTTTGTTTGCAAATTGAAGTTTAAGGAACAAACGGGTTTTTTAGCAGTGTTATCCTCCGTTAAACGTGGCGGTTTTAAAAGCCTATGATTTGCAATATCCATAATCACAGATCCAAGCCTGTATTCTTGTGTCGAAGAATCCAAATATGCACTTTCCTTGACCTTTTCAAATAAACCATATAGAACTTTCAAAGGGACAGAGTAAAGTTTGGTGCGAATGTGATGGAGACCTAACTGTTTATTTACATAAGGTAGTAGTGAATCAAAAGAAGCATCGTGTATAATAGGTTTATTGTATGACCGATGTCCATGACTACGCTTACGTCTCTGAGTATTGTTTTAAATCCCCATCACATTCACATTGCTACACTGTGGACTTGAAAGATTCCCAATACTATCGACATTGTCATTGCTTCCATATGTAAAGGCTGTGTCTAGTTTCCTAATCCAGTATTCTTCTCGTTGTCTACGGAAAGGTGTACTCAATGATGGACTGTTAGTATGATGGTAAATCTTTTCTAGAATTTTAACTTTCATTGATAAAATATGATCAGGTAAATTAAAGTGCTTGTAGAGAAGCTGCTGGCCCCGTTGTTTATTTGAAATCTGTGATCCGATATTCATTTATGAAGTGAACCCTTGGTTTCACCAACATAAATAAGCCCACAAAGGTTATACTCTACTCCATAGATAACATTTGCAGATTTGCAGTTCAGATTTTCCCTGTTTTTGGTATAAAAGCTATGTCCTGTCAAATTGCTAATAAAAGAACAGTTTGTAATCAAAATATCACATGTTTTACAGTTTTTAGCAGACCATTTGGAAATAGATGCCTTTGGATCGGAAAAGGATTCATTAAAAATACCATGAAGAGAAATTTTACATTCCTTTAATTTTGTGTACAAACTTTGTTTTTATACCAAAACTGGGAGTCCGAAGATTGTATATAGTTCAAATTTTTAATATCCCTGAGGATTATCCGAGGTACAGCAACTGAACTCGTAGAGTCTGTGTCCCTAATAGACTCAAAAGAGTGACGCTTTTTCATACTGGTTTCCTTGCTTTAGAGGATCAAAGTTGCACCTTGGAATCTACAGGAATTGTTTCTAAAAAAAAAATCATACTGTAAACTAACTACTATTTGTATGCGAGAAATATCCGTGAGTTTGGCGACTCTATTTCACTTGCAAATATTTTTTTTGCCGCACATCATTTATTAAATTATGCAGATTGTTTCTCCGGTCGCAAAAATGCATAGTGGCTGAAGAATTTCAATCATTTTCGATAATAATAGTTGGTTTATATTATTCTTCTTGCCCATTGGTTCTTGAGAAGCAAAGTCTTAAGCTACACAACATTCTTTTCTATATTTCTTTCACAAAATTTTATCTAGTGAAAGAAACTTGAAGGAGCTCTAAATTCAAGAGTGTCCCTATTATTTAATGGAAATCAGGGGAATTCAGGGGGTGAACTTGTGTAAAAAAGGAAAATGTTATTATTACTGGTGCTATATGTTCTCCTAAAAAATTTTTCCATCTCTGGAAAAGAAATCTTAAGTTTATAACCAAATGCCTGTATCAAAGGAAAATGGCTTGGTAAATTAACAGAGTTAAAAACAGAGGATCCTAGTTTGGAATGCAATGCACACACATTTTATTCAAGTTCATAACAGCAAATATTCATCTACTACTACACATAAACAATACTGTGATTACATAATTTTTCTTGGAACACCAATTTTCGCCGTTTTCGTGGTTGAGCCTGGCCACAAACTAAGATAATTAACGATCTACAAATTTTAACAATGATAGAAAAGTAAGAAGTAGTTCTCAAATTTTCTTTGTAACAAAATCATATTTTATCTTTTACTAGAACAGCGAGATTTGATACCAGCAAATATCAATAAAACAACAATAATATTAGTTTTACAGGTAATTTAAAATGTTTGTTTTCTTGTCCACTAAATTTTATCGAGGTTTACATCTTAAGCAAATCTTGTATTCTTAACTGTGTTGCTGGTTGTATTTTATGATATGAATATTCCCTGAGAGATCGTTGATAGGAGTACAGAGCGGCCTGTAGATCCCCCGATATCTGTTGACATATCCCAAGGATCTGCCAAGATGTGTCCCGAGCTGTATCCATTTCATAGACACCCTGATCTCTCAGGACAATCGTCTGTAGATCATGCAGAGCAGTTTCTGTTCTAATTAAGTCAACATGTCGGCAACACAAGAATTCTAACATGTGCAACAATACCAAAGGTGGAATTTGTAACTCAAAACAATTTTGTTGAAGACTGTAGTACTGTTCTGTCCGTAACTCGTCAATATAAGAAATGTGATTGTAGAGTACCATATCAATCACTATTGCTTTCTTCAATTTAGTAGACCAAGAGCGTCCACCCACAGCCTCCAAATACCTTTTCTTGTCTCCTTTATCAAAATATAGCACATGTGGTTGTTCTAACTTGATTTTTGTCGATTCAATAATTGATAAAGCTTCCTGGTATCTTAATGTTTTGAAATAGTACATGGCAATGTACAGTGAGTCAGAAATGCATCCAAACTTGGCTGCTAATTTCAACATGCGACAGGACATTTTGTCAGCAATATACCTTAGCTTATTTGTATTGGTATTAGAAGACATGTTGTGTATGATAAAAGCAGTATATTGAAGAATGGTAGTTGTAAGTTTCTGTAACATGACAACTTTATAATCTGTGATGGGTGAGCTGATCAGATGGTCTATTGCCAATAGAACTCTCAAACAATGGAATATATCAGGTGGGTGTTTTGTATCCCTTTTACACATTTCAGCAAACAGTTCTATGTCAAAATCACACTCAGAAATCAGGTTGTTTTCATCAATAAAAACAAAGAGTACAGGGTAATATGAAACATGCTCAACGTATTTTTTGATAGTGGTACTTTCTAACAAACATAATAAACCATTTTCATACAATGCATACAGTCTGAGAAATAGTTTTCTCTGTGCTAAACCATATATATTAGTCAGAAACATGTTATTTTCTGGTATAAAAAAGTTTGGACAAATTCCTTCATATACCCATTTAAGGATGAGTTTAAAGCAGATCCAAAACGACTTGAGTAGATTTTTGGGACTCCAGTAAGACATTGTGTTCTTTTGAAGCATCCAAAAAACTGCTGTCTTCATGTGATAAGAACATAACAGCTTGTCTACATGGGGTGCATTAATAACTTCTTTTAGAAAAAACTTCAGCAGTCCGTATAATAGGAATTGACAGTGATTCATTGAATACACAAGGTATTGTTCTGCAACGGAAAAAGATATTCGCCATTCTTTGTCTTCATTTCTTCCTAGTTTGTGTCCAATTGCCACAAAATGGCAGCCACGTTAAAGTATGGCGTGAACATCATGAGACTTGGGCCAAGAGGCACATCTAGCTTTCCAAGAGAGGGCGGACGGAGGCCAATGGTCACTGGCAAAACAGTGAGCATAGTCATATTCTACTGTCCCTAAATTCCCACTGGTCCATGTGGAATCGAATCAGGTTTAGATACTGGGCACATAATTTTTTTGTATGCAGAGCTGGATATATAATGTTTGTCATTTATTTTGACACATGCTGACAGGACGTTTCTATCAGCATTTAGCGCTGGTAAATACAATAAAGTAAATCCGGGTGGACTCTCTGAACTGTCACAAACGATCAGTTTAAATTTGGATATGTCATAGTTGTGACTCTGAGACAAATCCCAGATCACTTTGTGGTTAGTTTGCCAAATCATATAGTCTATATCTGATCCCTCCAGTCTGAAACCTTCTCTTTCGCTTCCACTTATCATTACGCACGACACATCACTTGCTCTTGCATGATCCCACACTTCCTCCTTGATATCCACCATATTCCTCCTCATGGCCACTTGATAAGAGGTACCCACTTCACGACAGAGGCCCATATACACTGACTCAAATATGTGTTCTATTCCTGCTATTCTAAATTATAAAAAGGTACATCATAATCAAAGAAAGCGAGTAAATAATTTATGGTGAATTGGATTTCTATGTGCAGCTCTAAACTCTGAAAGGCACAGAATATTGTGAACATATTCAAGAAGATATCTGTAAATAGAAATAATGTACTGCCGATAGAAAAATAGGCAAAAAATGGGTAAAGACAAGAGTTCCATGGGCCTCAACGCACTCTCGCGTCACCATGGCCCTGCTTTTCCTTATAAGAAGACTTCAAATATAAAATCTTCATATTGTGGTCCCACCTTTGTGCATGGGGTCATAATCTGAACAAATTTGAATCTGCAATACCTGAAAATGCTTGCTATGAATATGACTTATCATGGCCCTGCTTTTCTTGAAAAGAAATCATTTATAATATTTTTCATATATTTCCTGGTAAAACTCTGATTCCCTGTTGTGCCTAGTTCCTTTGGATGAGACCGTATTAATCGAAGTCAGTAGGTGTTGGTATAAGAAAGATTCCTCACTGTTCAAGACCAGTGAGTGAGTAGTCTAAATTTGCAGTCACCCACCTGTGATTGGTGGCGTCTCGATATTGTTCCCCCTTCCCCATACCACCTGACGCCATAATTTGAACAAACTTGAATCAGCACTACCTCAGTTTTATATGACTTATCATTGTCCTGTTGATCAAAAAAGATTTCTTTTCTTGTATAAATTTGACCTCCTGTTGGGCCTCATCCTACCTACCCTATGGAGAAAATAAATTGAAATCAGGAAGTTTACATTCATGTTTTAACTTTTCTGGCCAAGTGGTCCTTGGAAAGAAGATTTATATGACCCCACCATATCTTTGCTTTCCTTGAAAGGGGGTAATTGTAAAGCCCATCATTAGAACAAACTTGAAGTTGTTTGGTTGAAACTGGTCCAATACGTAATTTCTGGTGATGACATGCGAAAACAATGGCAACAATGTTTTATATAATGAATAAATATTGATTTCAGATAATTCGCTTGAGCATTTTGCTCAGGTGAGCTAAAATGTGACTAACAGAAACTTAGACACGCTTCTCATTTTTATGAGTCTAACGATAGTTTTATCGAGTAAGCATTGAGAAACATAGCACGCAGCAGTAAAATCATAACTTGTCCAAGCAATACAGGAAAAAAAAAGATTTACTTTAAAGCTCCTGCAATGCAAAAGAAAAAGCCGAAGAAAAAAGGATTAAATATCTATTGAAGTTGATGAAAAAGACTTTTATAGATTATTTCACTTCGGAAAAGAAAGTTTGCGACCACCAATGGCACCATCACTTGCCATCATAACTTTATTTGTCCATGATCAAGTGATCAAATCTTTGGAGCTTTATGATTATGAATTACTTACATATCAGGCGAAGCACTGATAACGTTGACGGCCATTTTTTTCCTGTTATTATACTACCTGTATTTGTGACCCGGAAATTTGCAGGTGCTTTAATTAGATTTGGAAATTCCCCTCAGTTTCGTTTTACGATAAATATCTAACTTTTATATACTGCCTACATATAATGCCCTTACGCTTACGAGTACATTTTGCAATTCTAAATCATGATTCAAGATAGTTTCTAATTCTAGTATTTATGAGCGAGATAAACATGATTAAGGACAGATGATACAAAAAAATGCCTGCCTAGATTGGTATACATTTTTATGCCCCCGTGATCGGAGATTCGGGGATATATAGTTTTTGCCCTGTCCTTCCGTCTGTCTAGCTGTCTGTCTATTTGTCTGTTTGTCCGCAAAAACTTTAACATTGCCCACAACTTTTGATTGGTTGGATCTATAGCTTTCATATTTCAAATGTATATTCTTTGTGACAAGACCTTCTCTTGGGTACATGTTTGACCTTGACTTTGGAGTTTGTCCTACTTTTGAAAAACGTTAACTTTTGCCATAACTTTTGAATAGTTGGTGCTAGGGCATTTATATTTTGCATGTGTATTTCTTATTGCATACCATTTATTTTGACCCCTTGACCTTGGAGTTTTACCCACTTTTAGAAAATATTAACCTTGACCATAACTTTTGAATGGTTGGTGCTTGGGCTTCCATATTTACATTGTACCAGGTATTTCCATTTTCACAGGTCCTCTCTTTGGATAACAACATTTTTGATCCCTTGACCTTGACCTTGGAGTTTGAATTGCATTTGAGAAACTTCAAGTTTGTTCTAATGATGGCAAACAAGTTGGCTCTTGGGTCCGACAAAACGCATGTTTACCCCGAACCCAGTCAATAAATATATAATATTTCTAATAATTAATCAATCAGGAGTAAATTGTATGCACTTCAATGGCGGAAAGAAACGACATTTTAAAACTTAAAGGGTGAAATGAATGCAAAGATTGGCCAAGACAACAGAAACATAGAAGATATAAAGGAAAGCCATGGTGCATCTGAGGACATAAATAAAAATGGAGAATTTATGTGAAATAAAATGCACTTGTTATTAGAGGCTCCATGTTCCCACGTATAAATTTCTTTAAAGAAAAATGGGGGTCGCCAGCTAGATAGATTGTGAAAAACCAGAGTGATCTAGGGTGAAAAAGCTCGGACCTCAGTAATGTAAGACTAAAACGAGAAGCAGATGTAAACTGAGACTTAGTATACAATTTACTAATGGGAAATTGAAAATAGGACTAGCAAAACTGAGAAAGAAGCGCATTAAGTACAATGTTGAAAAACGGAAATACTTACGAATCGAAGATGAATTTCAAATTCAACCAACGAATCGAACTGAAAGTCTAGATACCAAAGAAAAAAGTCTTCCATAGATGAATGGGATACATACCAAGACATTTTCAAAACACATGGGAAAAATTCTAGGAAGAAAAATAATAGGTAAAATGAAAAAAAAAAACTGTTGTCACTAAAAATGAAAGATAAGGAAAAAAGATTAATATTGTGAAACCAATATTGCATAAGAAGGAAACTTCAAACTAAATATTAAGGGCTAGACATAGTAAAAAAAAACTGCAGGCAAAAAAGAAACTTTGTAAATGAGATTGCGAAGGAAATTGAGCGCGCGGTCCATCGAGGAGACTTTAAAAAGTAAGATAACCTCGCCAAAAACTCTTGAGCAAGAAAAGATCTACAAATGCCAACTTCCAATGAAAAATTAGGAATAAAAAAATGTGGTAAAGCTAGGGAAAGGTCTAGATAGATGGTACAAACACTTCAACAAAGTGCTAAATAGACAAAGACCAGAGCCCTAAATATCTGTTTACCCAGGGAAAGATCTGAGTACAAAAACAGATTGAAAAAAAAAGCTACTAGCATTAAATCTTTTAAAAATGGAAAACCAGTTGGTATTAAACTGATAAACAATATTTGAGAAGCAGAAAGTATCCCTAGCGATTTGAAAAAGGAATAATTATAAAGCCATGTGTACCTTAGAAGGGAGATCATAATCTCTGCAAAAAGTGATAGGCGTCATATACATATGTAGAAAGCAAGGTTCTAAATCGTTTTATTTCGAATAGAATAAAAGAAGCAATAAACAAATTATTGAGAAATATTGAAATTTGAGAAACGAACAAACCGGATAAGGATCGACCAGAATCTGCACAGACCACAAATTATAGAGTAGTCTGTGGAATTACAATAATCACTTTATATCAACTTCAACAATTTTTGAAAAAGTGTTCAATATCATCAGTAGAGGAAGTTTATAAAAAAAAAAAAAAAACAACTACTGACATTATGGAATCCTAGTTCAGATCTTCAACGTGATAAAGACTGTACGAAGACTGACAAATAATTCATAACACAACTCTGACAGAATCATTTGCTGTAAACACTGGGGTAAAATAAGGTTGCCCCTATTACCAGCACCAATTCTGATAGCTGTAGGCTGGGAACAAGACAATTGCTTTGATAATTGCAAAAGGAATTCAGTGCCCCTTCGTTAAGAGATTAGACAACCTAGACTTTGCAGAAGACCTTGCACTTCTAATTCACATTCTAACAGACATGAAAGACAAGATAAAACAGACGAAAAAGAGAAAAGATGAGGATAAAGATTTATACTTAGAAGATAAAGTTAGTAAGGGTCAGAACCAACGATGCAGAAAATGTAACATTCGCAGGATCGAGAAACATAAAGAAAAGGCCATTCCATTGTCTTACCGAGTATATTAGTAGGATCATGCATTAACATAATATATCTAAAACCAAAGTGAAATGGGTCTTTTTTATGGTGCAGAAACCTAAGTACTATATTTAATTAAGCCTTCAAAAGAAAATCTTCGTTTTCAATGAACAAGTGTCTACAATATATCCACAGTATTTGGTGGCCTAGAACCATACCACTAGGACGCTTTGCATAGGAATCATGTAACAAAATGCCTAACAGTGAATTGTTTCCGGTACATTTGTAGGATTTGGTGGCTGGGACCAAAAAAATTATAGAGTAGTCTGTGGAATTACAATAATCACTTTATATCAACTTCAACAATTTTTGAAAAAGTGTTCAATATCATCAGTAGAGGAAGTTTATAAAAAAAAAAAAAACAACTACTGACATTATGGAATCCTAGTTCAGATCTTCAACGTGATAAAGACTGTACGAAGACTGACAAATAATTCATAACCAAAAAAAAAACGGAAGCTCTCAGTCTGGATAAGGATAACCAAGAACCTGCAGTGACACAGGGTAAAAGCTGAACATGGAAAGAAATACGCCACACTTTAAAAACCTTCCCTCATCAGTCTCTAGAAAGGAATCCTTAGGAAAATCAGAGATTGGGGGGGGGGGGGGCAGTGATGAAAGAGAGAGATTTGGAACAAACTGTAATCTCGGTGGAGATTCGGCTCGGCTAGATATTAGTCCGACGCCTTCACCGACCAAATAACTGGCCGAGCCGAATCTCCACCGAGATTAGAACAAGGAAACAGCTCAAAACTGGGTCAGAGGGTGAATAACTGTGACAGCTCTATGTTCCACAAGAATTGATGAGGATTACGTCAGGTACGTCATGTACAACCGGTCCAGCGGTACCAACTGTAAATGTCGTGCATCTTGACATATATATCAGGAAAGAGGGTCCCTTCAATGTCTCCTCAAGAGCTCTTCTTTTTGAGTATATCAATAGATCTGTCTTTGACTGTTGGAAGCAGAGCAGCCCATGTACGCAGTATCAGTCGCAAACTTTACCTTCACCTCAGTGGGCATGTGAAAATTTAGTGGAGCTTAGAACCTAAACTGGACATCTTTGGCACCAGTTGCAGTCTCATGCCAAAAAGTACCTTTTTAAATGTTGGTCTAAAATTACCTGTTTGGGTAACTGCAAATGCTTCAGGTAAGAATTTCGATGTACTGCCCAATGTCGTTGTAACTGCTATGAAATTGGGGGGGGGGGGGGGGTTGAGTACAATAAAACAGCAACAACCTGTACTTTTGCGCATGCACACTGGTGTGCATCCCTAGATGCAACATTGATCATTGATGCAGGTTTGATTAAGTTAGGGATTCTCCAAAAACTTGAACCTGGTCACGCCTTCCGAAAATGTAGGTCAGACCCAGCATTCAGAGCAATTCTGGTAGTGTGCATCCTTACAGACGTATCATCCCTGCAAGTTTGGTCAATATAGGGTTTATAGTTACTTGGAAATGAGACCTGCTCCAAAAACTTTCAACTTCTCCAAAACATTGTCATTCTTTGCAATTGGTTGAAAATGCAGCATCTGATACCTGACTACTACTTACAATAAAACTAGAAGCCTCTGATCAATATAGGACACAGAGGTACTTAAAAAGAAATCTGATTCATTTACTTTAACCTGGAACCTGAATGTTCAATATATGTAGGCACATTCTTATTCATTTCTCTTTCTGTATTATGATACCTCATTCTTATCATTTGTAAGCGAGGTCTTGAAATACAAATAATCATGTATCAAAATTTACTTAGCATAAATCTATTACTACAGCCAAGAGCATACATTATTCTTGCAAAAGCTTGCAGGAAATCAAAAACTAAAAGACAGTATTCTACATTTTAATACAGATTTTCATACTTTTAATAAATATTGCACGCAAATTGCATAATTGTCAATAACAAGAAGAAACAACATATATTGGATTTAACAACAGATCCTACAAAAACTGTGTCTCAGAGACCTAACTGAATACAGTGTTTAGATGCATTATAAGTTTCCCGTTCATTCAATTCTTCATTTAAATATGTAGAGAAAAATTGCTTTCCTTTCCTTGGATTTCTTAAAAATGGATACTTAATGTACATGTATACACATGTAGGTGCATACCTGTGTATATAGCAAAATATTGAATGGATTTCTTATAGTAAATATATTATTTAAATAATAATGAAAACATGACATTGTATATATGCCCCACTTTGTAAAATAAGAGTTGAACATAAGTAACAACTAACAAAAATGTAATCAAGTCAACCGAACAGAAATATGAGATCAACAGAATAATATAGCACAACCTCATCATCTAGAACACAACTATACCTATAGATCCAATTCCAAATTGTTTCCATTTAGTTTACTTAAAATACATGTTTATGTACTACAAAAAAAAAAAGGAATGCTCACATTAGGAATGGATTTCAAATAAATAAACAATACATTACACAACTCATTATGCTTGTCTTTGTCAATAACATCCAATATTATATGTAATACTCAAGAAACTATATTAAAAACCAAATTTCTGTGGAATATATAGACAAAAGTATACCTGCACATCACAAAGTTTACTTAAGTTTATTTCAATGCAATGTATTTTGCTACCAACATAAAAAAAATCCCTACATTGCCCTGACTTATTAGGAGCTTTTCTTCACAGCTATTACTAGTATTCTCCTTAAATATTTCACTATGAAACAGTCAGACACTCCCAAGACAGTTTTTGAATTTAATAATGTATTAAGAAGCTAGTTCTTAAGAATCAGGTTAAAAACACACTGAAAAGTCAATCAATTATAATCATTGATTGTTGTTGCTTTTATAGGGAAGCTAGCATTTAGTTAAATAGACACCGTTCAAAAAGGTAAGGGAGAAATATGCATGTACATTTATAATTGTGCTGAACATTGATGATGGAATAATTTTAAGTGTTACAGATTCTCATTTACTATTCAGAGCAGGAAATCAATAGCAAAAGTATCAAAACTATTTTAAAAATTATTCATGAGAGTTTTTACATCAATGGCAGTGCTTCTCAAAATAAACAAAACCGAAGTACACAACTCAAAATACATGTAGTACAAAATACTTAACTTTTGGTAGGGCTTGTAAAACTATGATGAATACACTACATATCAATATATTCAATAGCAAATGAACTGCCATTTTCCACTAATACGAAAGTAAAATTACTTTGAGTAATGCAATTCTTAATTTTGTTTATATTTTGATAAAGAAAAACAATTGGCTAACAAATGTACAACTTTTTTCCTTCTTAGGCAATGTTACATTAATTCTGAAAAATTCAAGAGTTAAAACCTTAAATACCCTAGGAAAAAATATGTAAATTTAACTGCACTATGGCAAACCAGACACCCCTAGAATCAAAACAGTGTGCGAGTATAAGCACAACCTTTGCATGAGATTGTGTAATGTATCAATAGACTTAAAAACAAGTTTCTAGTGATGCAAAAGTGTGATTTACAAGTTCATCTGAATTGTTTCAAATGAAGTCATTTCAGTTCTTTAAATCATAAATGTTAATGATATCTTGTAATGGAATATACTTCTGTAATGCATTACTGTAAACGTACTTTTTTAGAGGTAATCACATTTTAGCGCCTTTCATGCTGCTTTTTACATGTATATTATCTGCTTATTCAAGTATACACTAATATATAATTAAAACATATATACTCACAAAAACTTGGCCCCAAATACCCTACTTTAACATTATGCAAATCAGTCCATGAGGAAGATTGTGCTAATTTTGAGTGCATTAAATTATGTATGATTATACAGGTAACTCCCGATTCCTCGAAGTCCGCGGGACCGAGGAAAAACTTCGAGTGTTTTGTCTTTTAATCAATTACTACGTTTCACTGACACTGCGTCTCTAAATTATCGTAAGACAGTCGATGATAATTATTTTAATAGCATATAGACAAAATATGGATAATTATAAATCAATTATCACCTTGCAGCATAAGTGTCACCTAAATAAACATCCCGTTCCTCGAGACCCACGTCTTCTGCCTTGGGCCATTAAAATGTCCAGGTAAAGGTGCTAATTATATAACCTTGTATACACATAGCCACTTCGAGGTATCGAGAGTAAATTCTAATAGAATATGCATAGCGGGACTGCATTCTGACTTCGAGGGATCAAGGGTTTCGAGAGATCAAGAATTAGAGAAATCAAGAGTAAATTTGCTTAGTTATATAGGGGAAAAATTCGGGACTGGAGACTCACTTCGAGCAATCAAGAACTTCGAGAGATCGAAGTTCGAGCCATCAAGAGTTACCTGTAGTATACTCTGAGGTACATTGTTAAAATGAAGATAATATTCTTCAGAAAAATCAGTCTTGCCATACATCAAATTAATTTACACAATCGAAATATGTAAAACTATAGACCATATTGCATTAATTTTTTTATCTCATTCTTCACAGTAAAATATAGGGGCAAGGGTTCAACTAATGTCCCTTCTATGATGTTTACGAGATTCTCTACAAAAGCTAAGATGTGCTAAATATAAGAAGAAAAGCAGCAGTAAAATATTGGGAGTTAAGCAATGTAGTACAACATATTATGTACCAAATCTTCTACCCTGGCATCACAATTATCTATTCTATCTTCCACATTTTTTTGTTGTTTGAACAGTAAAGAAATGCAAGTATATGCTAAAAAATGATAATTTTCACTACAACCTAAATTTCAATGATTTAATTCACCTAATTGCATATTTTTTTTCCAAATGAACTGCTTAATAATAGTTATTTCAAGTTCATATATTAGCCTAAATTCTTTTAGGATTGGATTTGGCATCTACCCTATAGTTACACACAATGTGTTGAACAGGTCTGAATTTCTACAAAACTATTTTCTGTATTGAACACGACTAGCCTTTATATTTCTAAATCTCTTCAAATTTAAGCAACAATATTGACAAGTTTTCATTATGAAAACTGACTGATTCAAAAAAGATCACATATTTCTGAATTGTCTCCTGTTTCAATCCGACTCATCCCCGCTAGCCTGGCTGCCCGTTCCACTACTGGCCCCACCCATAGAACTTCCCCCACCCCCCAGGAATCGTGATGTCTTGCTGTTGTTCTCTGATTGTGTGACAGACTGTGTGGCCTCTTCCACCTTAAACAAAATAAAATTACATTTATGTTATTTTTCATAGTGATTTCTAATTATTTATTGCTAGTAATTGGCTGTTTATATACGTTTTTCTCTCTATATAAATGCTAAACTTAGTTTTTAAGTTATTTTTGTGATAAAGCGACAACCTGAAGTCTGCTACAGATGGTTTGATAGGTTTTGGCATTTAATATGTTCTCAGGAACTCCCTGGAGCTCAAAATCAGAAAAACATTTCTGAAACAAAAACATATTGGCATTGAAAAATTCAAATACATGTATCATTCATTACCATTTCTACATGTTTTGCACACATAACGTTTGTTTGACATCACACACTTTGTGAATCATTGATCTAAAATTCAAGCCCGACATACTAATTTCAGCTTCTTTTATAATTCAGGTAGTTACTGTAAATCACGTTTCATGAACTACCTACATTTGTAAGTGATTTTATTAGATTCCCATTATGTAGAACACCTGGAAGTACCTTTAATTAATGCAGAGGACAAACAATTCGTACAATATGACCCCTGAATTAGGCTTTTTTGATGAAAAAATAAGATTTTGCACACTTACCCAATTGATGGTCATGACACATGTAAACTGATACTTATTACTGAGAGCTTACCCTATTCATGGTCATGAAACAGGTTATCTGACAATTTTACCCTATTAAAAGCATGACATGTTAACTGATATGGGTGGAGACTCAAGTCATGACACATGTTAACTGATATGGGTGGAGACTCAAGTCATGACACGTTAACTGAAAAACTTACCTTATTGATAGTCATGACACATGTTAACTGGTATGGGTGGAGACTCAAGTCATGACACGTTAACTGACAAACTTACCCTATTGATAGTCATGACACATGTCAACTGACAAACTTACCCTATTGATAGTCATGACATGTTAACTGACAAATTTACCCTATTGATAGTCATGACACATGTTAACTGACAAAGTCACTCTACTGATAGTCATGACACATGTTAACTGATAGCCTACCCTATTGATAGTCATGACAAATGTTAACTGAAAAACTTACCCTATTGATAGTCATGACAAATGTTAACTGACAAACTTACCCTATTAATAGTCATGACACATGTTAACTGACAAACTTACTCTATTAATAGTCATGACACATGTTAACTGACAAACTTACCCTACTGATAGTCATGATACGTTAACTGATAAACTCACGCTAAAGATAGTCATGACTCAGGTTAACTGATACTTACCCTATTGATAGTCATGACACATGTTAACTGATATGGGTGGAGACTCAAGTCCAGTCTGTCTGATAACCAATCACATATCATCTTCATTTGACCTGAGTACCATTGCTAAAACAAAATAACAATTCATAAAATTTTTTTTCCCCCTTAAACTTGTAAATATTCATCATATCAATTAACAAATTACAAAACAATGCCATATACAAGAACTTTGACATATACTAAATTTGTATAATGGTTGTACAGAATAAGACAAACCACTGCATTTTGATACACATTTACCTCAAATATAGAGAGAGTAAATAACTCATCAGCTATCTTCTGTCTAAGTATGTCCAGGTTACCTCTCATAAAGTCCACATATGCCTTGCCAAGCTCATTCACAGGTTTCTATATAAATATTTATATCATTTAGAATCACATGTATGGGAAAGCGGGGAAAGGGAAAATATCAAGGAGTAATATTCCATGAATGAATTACATAAATAAAAAATTTTCTTGTTTAAAATCTTTTTTTTTACCATCAAATAATTATTTTCATAATATGATGAAAGTAAACTGTTCGATTATGTTTAAAAAGTTGGCATTATTCAGTATACATGTGCAAATACATACAGTGTTGATGATATATATAGTGCATTAAAGAAAATCATATAAGATATTATTGATTTATTTTAAAATAATTATTTCTGAATTTTAGGGAAGAAAATCAAAAAAATAATCTATTCAATCTTGTTCTCCTAGAGCAACATACAGGAAGTTCAATTTCAAGTATGGATATATTCCTGGAAGTTGGCTATGACCATGTTTTACTTTAATTAGTCAGTAATATCCTGTGTAATATCCTATCCTCTGTTGCTGGGTGAATACTACTTACTGTTAATGATAAGATGGATGAAAAGAAGGTTCCCTCATCATATCTGGCAAGTTTACTTAACACAGACTCTAGTACTGACAGCAACTGGAATATATACAATGTTTACTTAACACAGACTCTAGTACTGACAGCAACTGGAATATACACAACGAAAAAAAACTGAAAGTCCATATTTCTGTAATTAGGTGAAATTCTCCTGTTAGGAAGCAAAATGAGATTCTAATTAGATGTATCACGATACAGATACAATAAATTAATTTTAAATGGTACCCTCATACTGGCTGTTGTCTGTATTCTAGTGTAAATCTTTCTGAGAAATACCAATGGAAAGTGTAATAATCAATAGATTCTCTTAATTTTTTTATCAAATTCATGATTTTTCATGTATGACTATATAAAGCAATGAAGATTTAAATACATGTATTCACTTCATTGAGACTCCATACCTTTTCTATCAAACATTTGACCATCTGAACTTGTATCCTGTCCAGGAAATCTTCAATTTTAGTGTGATACTGATGCTAAAATTAAAAAATAAAAATTGAAAATTGTAAAGTATTTCATATTTTAATATAAAGCATTCTAATGTCGACATAATTTTAATTTTACTTTGAATTCATTTTTTACCTATAGTTCATTTACTTAACTTTAATTCAACATATGTCTTATTAAAATACCTTATACTAAAATTCTTATTAAAATAGTTTATAATATTTCTAAAATATTTTACTTTAAAATTTAATTTTTTTTCCTGAGAGATGAATATTGTTTTATAGTGATGTTTTTCTTTGTCAAGAATATAAAGTTACTTTACAACAAAAATACAAGTAGATAGAGAGGAAAGCTGAGGCCTAGACTAACTGCAGAGAACATGACCTCTCGGGAGAATTCAGATAGATGTAAATGTCATGACAGTTATTTTTTTGTTCAGACACATCACTGAATTAGTAAACACAGATAAAAGGTTAAATTTTGATACTTCACACACGAAAATTACTTGGCATTTGTTAAATGTTGCATTCGAGATGAATGTCGTTAGCTGTCATACATTTTCATGGAAATTTCTTTATAGATAATTAAAGAAGATGAATATGGTCTTTAAAGAGGTTAGGCATGACATATCTATAATGAATAGTTCACTCCTTCACTGAGGCTACATAATATTTATTAAACAGTACACAGACAATCAAGCAGTCTAGATTAGCTAAAGTACTGTACAATTATACAAATACAAAAAGATAAAGAGAAAAGAAAAAAAACACAATACCACAATACCAAATTCTCTCTAAGTTTCTGAAAGAAATCAAAAGGAACAAAACATGTCATTAATATGTGAAAATTGAAATAAAGATCTAAGGAAAAAAAAAACTCAAATAAGAGTACCATCAATAGTATAAAATATGCCTGTCATCAGGTCCACAACATCAATGTCCAATTTTTTTTTTCAATAAAAAAATCTATTGTGTCATTCAACTCTACTAATCATAATCAGTGCAAAAATGATTATTATAATATATAGAAATTAATTCCTGAAGAATGCCATGATTATGTGCCTGTGTGAGGAGTCTTATATGTTCATATCCTCAAGACCTTAACAAGAATGGCAGGCGTTTCTTAAATAACCTATCTGCTTTTTATCTTTAAAAGATATAGACCAATTAATGAGAACCTCAGTTTTGCATCGAAAATTAAAAACTTCTTTAAAATATATTTACGTTGTTTTGAATCATTTCAGCAGGTTTTCAACAATAACCAAAAAAATAGCCTATTAGGTCTTAACATTATCCATAGTATAAAAAAAATTGACCAAAAATTTCCCCCACTTAATTCAATAAAATTAAGTTCCACTGCATGATGTCACTGACATTCTGCAAACCAAATATTACTTTCTAGAATTTAATTCAAAATTTGTCTTCTTGAAATCCGCTGTGATTATTAATATTTGCCACTGAGGAAACAATGTGAAGATGAAAATATTGCATTGAATTCATTTGAAGAGGTGAAAGCTAGGAGTTCATCTTGAAGAATGTGATTTAAAAAACTGCACTTCAAAAACTATTACATGTATAAACAAAGCACAACAACTCATATTTATAAACAAAAATCTACATTAATTTGATAAAAACGTAATGAATACTACTAGTAGACATTCAGATATAACTCATGCTTTATTTATACTACAAGTTAACAAGAGTTACATTTTATACTTACCATATTTTCCCCGCTGTCAAGAGCACACAAATGCAGAGCCTATACTTAAAAGAACAAGGAAACATTTTTTTTTATTCATATTATTTAAAATTTTTGAGAATTATTATATCAATACAAGACACATAATGCTAGCCATAAAAATTTCCTAAGTATTCACAAGTCACTGACTTTTGATTTATCTTCAACAACTGCAAGGCCAACAATAAAAAAATGTTTTGTTTGATGTACTCTGACAGACCCATCAAAATTACCTCTATTCGATCATGTTTTTTTTTTTTTTTTTTTTTCAGTACTTTAATGTTTACTTCTTTATTTTTTTTCTGGGAAAATACAGATCGTTCAACTTAAATGCTTTTAAACTTTAGGTTCCATATGTCTTTTTTCTTTTTTTTTTTTTTTTACAAACACCTAAACTATGTTGATGAAATTTAGGTAAGAATAATGGAGGAATATATGTGTTTATCTGTGATTTTCATAATATTTATCGTGTTAGATAATTCCAAAAAACAAATAACATACCTAACTACCTAACTCATTCAAAAATATGGGTTGTGGTACAGCAAACAAAAAAAAAAAAATTTAATGATGGCCCAAGTAAACTTTAACATTTCACTCCTGCAGACTCTTTTATTAAGCATGCCCTATATGTTTATAGTACCTAGATTTAAACACAGTTTGTCACCTAATATCTCCAGACAAACAATATTCGCACCAAACACCTGATAATTGCACCCACCCTTGTTTTACAGTCAATAATGACATTCATCATAACAGCCATTTCAGGATATAGTAAATAATCTGTTCCTTTTCCTCCTTTCCTTAGCCATGCCTCAAAGGACTTCAGGGTTCTGTAAAAAAATCAGTTTTACTATTGTTAAACATGTAATATAATTTATGTAATATTGTAAATAAAAACTTTCATCTTCAGATTTATATAATTCAACGGTATGCCACCAAAGGGGTTCACAAACAAAGTAATATCTTCCTTGATACAATCAAATTTCATTATTTCAAAATTGATGGGGCCTAGAAAAAAATTTGCAATTTTTGAAGATAAAAACAATAAGGTATACATAAAGAATAACTCAGTATGACAATATCCATGGTATCTGAGTTATCAATGTTCAAGATACTGAAGTTCTACTGCATATGGATATATGTCTATAATGTTCACATTTCATAACCATAATTATCATTACAGCACTTTCCAATTTCAACTACTGTTTACCAACAGTAAACTCATCAAAAATATTTTAATTGCAAAATGAAAACAAGTGCTTTGTCAATTTCTATCAAATCTAATTTTAAGTTGCATATTTTTTCCCAAAATAATTCTGAATTAGGCAAAAAAAAAAAATCAATCTATAATTTCCCAGGCACAACCACAATTTTGGCCAATACAAAAACGAAATGTTTCCCCACAATCTCCTCACCGCTTTGCTGCAGCCTCAATCATGTCAGCAGCCATAAGCTTCAAACGATGATCCAGGTGATCGGCAAACATTTCATCTGGCCAGTGGAGCTCTCGAATGAAACTCTGGAGGGCATCCAGCTTCCACAGCATATCTTCAGATGTAGCACAACCATTCCTACAAAATATATTCTCTAACTGATTATATTTGCTAAAGTATTTAAAACAAGGGCACTGCAAAGTGGAACATTTCCTCAAAAAAGAGCAAATCGATCCGATATAAATTACTGCTTGCGTAACTTCCATTACACACCAATAACCCCTCACACACATACCAACAAATGTGTTACTATATCTCCTCCAACTCCATTACAAGGGGATAATAATTTGTCCCTAGTGATAGATTTTCTTTATAAAAAAATCTGCAAGGAAATTTGGCATTTACCTTTCAAAAAGTTTACATGTTTTAGTATTTAGTACATTCTTCCCTAAAAAATCCTCCTTACCCTTGAGGCTCCCAGCGTTCTCGCTCGAACCCTTTATGAATGGACTGGGCAATAGAAGACTCCATTAGATCCACATATCTCACAACCTGGGGCGCAAACGCCATACGCAGATGCTGGTGGAACTTTCCGCCTGAGAGGTTTTCTGTCAGTGGCAAATAATAATGCATAGGTGTGATAGTTTACATAAATTTCCTTCATTTGGAATGACTATAAATCTTAAGATGCTTTTGCATGTAGTTTTGTTATGTCAAATGACTGCATCTGATGCACACATTGAAATCTCACAAATAATTGTGTTTAGTAGGGTGTGATTTTTTATATTCTATTTTTTCAAACCCAAGGAAGAAACCACACAATAATGTATCTTAATGTAGTCTACTTGTGTGCCAAATTATACTGAAATCAGACTAAAACAATAGGAGAAGTAGTGTTTTGAAAAAAATTCACAGAAATTTCTATTTTTAGTATCCATGGCAATGCCATTCATTGAAATCAAAAATGATAATCAGAATTATATATGCTAGTGTAGTCTACTTATGTGCCAAGTTATATTGAAATCAAAGCAAAACTGCAGGAGGAGTAGCACTTTGAAAGAATTTCACAGAAAAAACAGGGTACAGTTTCAATACAAATCTTGCCCTGTGTTTTCTTAAAAATGAAAGTGATGTAAAAAATTAAAACTCGTGCTTTCTGAATCATTGAAATTCCATGCAGAAAGATCATAAAAAAATATTTTTCTCACATGACCTTCTAAATGCTAACTGTGACGTCGTAAACTCTTGCATTTTCCCGTATTTTCTTAAAAAGATGCAGAAGACACCAATTTTCAATGGAATTTTCTTTTGAGATAATATTGTCCACAAGCATCGCCCACAAAGATTTTGAGATATGTGATTTTTCAAAGAATTTATCATATCCGAAAATTAAGGTGGGCGACGGCTGTGGACACTATTTCCTTAAGGAAAATAACCCTTGAAATGGATCATTTTGAGGCTTTATCTGTTTAAAATAGAGAAATGCATCAAATTAATGATGACATATTTCCAGAATGGTACTCCTTCATGCCATATTCTTTCCTGACTTATCACTGCCATGTACTCAACTAATATTTAAGCCAGTTTCAAAACTTTTTGAAAACATTAATTTTTTAGGGCCCAATAAAGCTAAAACCGTACCTTCTTCTTTCTACTTATAGTAACCATGGCAAAAGTGAAATCAAAAACTAATGCACAGAATTATGTATCTTAGTATAGTCTACTTGTGTGCCAAGTTATACTGAAATTAGTCCAAAACTGTAGCAGGGGTAGCATTTTGAAAAATTGTTCACAGACGGACAGACTGAAGATGGACACCTTACTATCGCATAAGCTCTTCTGGTCTCTGACCTGTAGAGCTAAAAAACAGACTGATAAAGCCACAAATTGCATATTAATTGAAGTCCACATATTTTTCCGAAGGAAATCATTATGCCTTGTGGACTTAAACTTGACCTGGCCTAAGCAGAGCCTACCATCATTTCTGAGGTAATCGTTTAGAAGCTGGAACAGTGGAAAGCTATCCCATGTGTCTGGGGGCTGCATTTCTAGTGTAGAATCCATGTCAACAGCAAACAGCGACCAGAAAATCTCGGCATGCTCTACCAGTAAGTCACTGAACCATGCAAATGCCTGAAAAAATAAAATCCAAGTCGTCTGAAGAAGTTAAATTTAAAAAAAAATCAACACACCTCAAGAAGTGGAAGCCATTAAGATTTGAAAAAGTGATTGATGAAGTTAATATGTGATGAATATTTTTTGTCAGACTTTTAGGAATGAAATTATCCCCAGGTGTTTTTTTTTTTAGTAAAATGTTAGTAATTAATATTTAGCCCAGCAAAAAAATTCAGCATTGCAAAGACATACAGGGGCTATCAGATGATGAAGAAAATACATGAAAACTTTTCAAAATTATTAAATGTAATAAAATATTCCCAAAAGAATTCTCTGAAATTTTAGAAACCTTTACCCTATAACTACAGTAGAAAATGTTAAATGCAAAGCAGTAAAAAAAGAAATCTTATAAGGAAAATTCATGATTAATATTTAAAAACAATCAAAAGAATATTTTTTTGAAAAAAAATAAGGAAAAAAATGTAAAGCAAAATATCTTATAATTCATCGTATAC
Organism: Saccostrea echinata; assembly: GCF_033153115.1. Classification (NCBI taxonomy): domain Eukaryota; kingdom Metazoa; phylum Mollusca; class Bivalvia; order Ostreida; family Ostreidae; genus Saccostrea; species Saccostrea echinata. The sequence goes on from NW_026889764.1 coordinate 8,789,610, forward strand.
ATTGCATAACATAACAGCTTTATCTTTTATAATGATGTTTCTCTAATTCATCTTGTGCATTAAAGCTGAACACGACTTATAAATAGGCATATGCCATATTAGTTTTCCTATCTCCTATATCAGCACTGTGGTATATTTATAAACCCTTCGCATTCCTTACACCTGATTGCTTTTACCTTGTTGGTGCTGTGCGTACTGTATATCTAACATTGTCCTCTTTGTTTATGTTTTATTTCATTGAACATCCATTTATGTTTATTTCATTTTGTGCAATTGATAATGAATATATTTGGTAACTTTTTTCCTGACGTGGCAGAGGCATACAGAAGTCATTTTTGTTGTGCCGAAGTATATCACAGCAGACAATGAAGGAGACATCTTTTCAGGTGAAGTACATGAAGCGAAATACATTAATTACACTCTGAACAAACTGAGGCTTATATAAGGGCTGGAAAGGACAGTCTTGAGATGACTAACAGGGTGGCCAAAGATAACTCTCTCCCATAAACAAATCATGTTCAGCTTTAAAGCCAGTATCAATAGGTTTTATTTTATACATGTATATAAAAAATTGTTAATTATTTTAGTTCCTTAATTTTTTCCCTAGCACAAATTTTCATAGCAAAAATTCTCAAAGATTATAAAAACTAAAATTTTGTAGGAAATAAAATTGTAAGATCATTAGAATAGTTTGGATTTTCTCATTATCTAATATAAAAGATCTGAGAATTTATAAGCTAAAACTTAGGGAAAAAATGCTCATATGAAATCACTGAGATAAAAAAAGAGAATTCTGAGAAAAGTTCATTTTCATGCACTTTTACTTCCTAATCCCATTGCATAAAAAAAGTAAAGATAAAATGCAAATAAACAATCATTTTCAACAGTAAAATCAGAAGAAAAAAAATCATGACAGGTTTGAAACACCATACCCCAGCATTTGCACCTTTATCTGGCATAGGTCTGGGATGTGTCTCTAAAAGCAGAGACACCTGGTAAAGTAATGGATAGACAGACAGACAGACCATGAACAATTTGTCACTGATTTTCAACCACAAGGCATGAAACATTTTCAGAAAATCATCTTCTAGCAGAACAAATATAAAACAATCAAAATCAATATTTTTCATCAAACTCCTAGGTTTCCCAGCAAACATAAAAAATTCAGCGTCAGTATCAAAACTCTCACTTGGTTTATATTGTTTGCTTTATTCTTCTACAAGAAAAGAGATTCAAATGTTATAAAATTACTGTGAGTTTTAGAAATAATCCATTTACAACTTTTTGTCTGTGGGTATGCACCCCTATCAGTAGATGATAAAATGATGAAAATGTATACTAGTACATAAGATTACAAGAAAAATTGAATGTGACAGTGAAATTAAAATAATTAAATCAACATTGCACACAGTGCACTGCTACTACGGAGATGTGTTAGCTTACAATTTAATCAAATAAATTAAGTAAATGAACTATGTGAAAGACAAGTCCACATGCTATAAAATTTTCTGTTTTGCATTTCTGAAATGCTTTAATTGCCCAACTGAAATAACTATTTCTATGCACAGAGAGACTTTAAATTTAAGTGTTTCAATGAATCCTGGTATTATCAAACTAAAGCACAACTTGATAACTATATATACACATAAAAACATATCTTGTACACTGTACTTAAAAAAAAAATGAATATTAAATGTACGGTGCTAAAAAACACAAACAAATCCAGACTCACCGTCACAAAGGCCTAACAATAGAGGGAGAAAGCACAAAGAATGATGTTAGTAACATGCACATGTCAGAAAAAAATAAAGGTCAGCAAATCACATATTATCACACAAAACAATCAGTTACTGCAAAGGGGACTTCATTTCACGAGTAAAAAATTTTACTGTAATCATAAAAGCTCATAAAAGTTCAACAGTCATGTATATTGAAATGATAGGCATATGTAGAAAAATTCTTTACGAGAAATTTTTTTTATGCCAATTGCTTTTTATGATATATAGATAAGTTTGGATGCCATATTATATCCTAGCTTGTAAATATTCCCCCTTTGCAGCATAACACACCGTTAATCAACAGTCACAAACTCACATGGTACAAAAGTCAATAGATACATTCATAGACATTCTAGTTTATTGAGAATACTAGTGATAGGACATCCATTGGAAATGATGATTGGTCATTGGTTGGTGCATCACTGATGTGATTTCATTGATAACTCATTCATTCATGACTTGATCTAGTATTTTGATGTAAAATTGTTTTTAGCATTGCTTTACCTATCTAAGGTACCTGAAGCACTCTCCCATTAAGTAGTATAAAATTATGCTACTTATTTGCAATGTCATGGAACTCTGTGTCCACCAAAAAAGTTCCACTTAAATTATTGACTAACTTTGAGCAAACAAACACCAAATATTACACCAAGTAAAGAAACCCACTATATAGGTATATAATTGTCACTTATTCTGAATTCTCTGGTTTGTCACAGATGTTTGTTTTATTCAGTGTATAATTTTGCACAACAGTGAATTTTATTTGAAGAAAATATTTATCTGTTACAGTAGTTAAATATACATTGTTAAGCATTAAAATATGTTAAATGCCACAAATTTCAAAATGTACAATTGGTATCAATCATAAAAATAAACAGCTTTTTTACACCTCTAATCGATAAAAATCATTTTGAAAATGATAATCTTTTTAAAGTTCTGTTTCAATTTTTTTTAAATATCCTACTAGTATGATTAAACAGCAATGGATATTTAAATTAAACATCTCAGAAACTGAATAAATGCTAAGTGCAGAGTGCCAATGCAAGAATTGAATTTAAATTTAGAAAGATTTTCTAATTGTGAATATTAATCAGTGTTAGTAATGTAAGTGAGTAGAAAACTAGTAAATTAAACATCTCCCTTTTTAAGAAACACTTTTCTGAATTGAAATAAATCCTTACTTTTCACTACAAGAGAGTCATTGCTGGTTAAAATAAACACAAAAATCACAACTCACAAACACAAGAAAATTTCTACTACAGTCAAACCTCATTATCTCAAACTCGATGGGACCAAGAATAAACTTTGAGATATCTAAGGATTCAGGATATTGAGGGTAAAGAAAACGTTGTTGGGACTTTCAACTCACTTTGACATATACATGGTATTCGAGATATTGAATTTGAGATAGCGAAGTTCTACTGCATAACATAAAACATACATCAATATGCATCTTATATTAATCCTTTCTTTTTTTTCATTTCCTTTTTTTTTTTTAATTCTCATTTTTTTTCCTTTCTATACAATAAAGCAGTATATCAATATCAAACAAAAACATCCAGTTATCCTAAACTGGTGTTCCTAGCAACCAATACAATACACACCTGGTTGTCATGGTGATTAATACTAACCTCAGCGTGATGTTCCTCGTTTTGTTGTAGGACCTCAATACACAGCTCGGCCAGGTGAATGACATCATCCAGACGTTTCTTTGGGGATACCTCCTCATTATACGAATCTACAAGAAAATCATTTCTTAACATCTCCTTTGCATGAAAATGATATCTGAAGATTGAATGGGGGAAAAAAGTCTTATTTTCAGATTTTTTTAAAATCAGAATTCAAAATTCTTGATCGTGTATATGCATCTTGAACGGAAAGTAAATTTGTTGTGATATTACATCAATACAACGTATACAGTGTTCCATGAAATCAATCTTTATAAAAGAGTAACTTTAATACTCAAATTTGTATTAAGATGGAGTAGTAATACATGTAACTTCTTTTACATGAGGGCAAAGATTAGCTTGAAAAATTTTATACTCTATGGGCCAATTTATAAAATCTTTCATTTCACAACTACATGGAAAAGGCAGAAATCAATAACATAGAATAATTTATAAAAATTATTTTGGAAAATTCATAAATAAAATTCACAAACTTACAACATTGCAAATTGATGGAACTAAACCTTTTGATCCACAATGAAAATGCTATTAAACAATTATTAAGTGCCAAAACTGCAAGCAACAAGTTTACTGGTAAAGAAGAAAAAAATAAGAGGGGGGGGGGGGGAGGACTTTAGCTTAAGGAGTACAGTAATTGTTACCCATCCACAGTCACAAAAAATCAAAAGGTTATACAATAGATTGAAAAAAAGAGGGCTCAGGGTCTCTAATACCAAACCTACCAGTAGATCCTGACCCTGCAGAAACAAATTGGGTCAAACTCACAGATATATCTTGCAAAATACACATCTTACTGTATAGAAATGATGCCCTCAGATCATAAAACATTTCTACTAAATTCCTCAACCACATTGGTGCTTCTTCAGTTTCAATCCAACAATCCAATTACTGTTAAAACAGTTTAGCTCATCCAAGAAGTTTAATTTATGTAAAGCATCTATGTACATGTTGTTTACATTCAGGTAATTCAGTCATATGAGACAGAAACACTAATCGAAACCCTTACAATAAGTACATCAAATATTTAAAATTCCAAAAAAAAAAACAAGCTACTCAACATGCAATTAAATTTATACAGTCCTGTAGTTTTGGCAGTACATAAGCTTATAAAATTTTTAACTAACACTGTTAAACTGCCAGCTGGATATCTTATCGGGTATTGCATTCAGATTGTGTTTCTGCTGTTTTTTATATTCTGTCTGTGGATTTTTCATATTATCAAAAAACTCAAATCAACACTATTAGTGCACAAACAAATATCAGTGTGTAACAAAGCATGCAAGTCTGAAAAGCTAGCCAATTTTTTTTTAACACCAACTACCCCAGAGACAAAAAATTATATAAACAAAACGAAATTTAGGAAAATTGTTAAAATCAAGTTAAAGCAATTTCTTTCACCTTTCCTTCCTAAGCATAAAATATACATAAATACATTCATATAATTACAAAAAAATTACTGCAAAAAGGCAAAGCTTTACAAATAGAGAGAAAAATATTTCATCACAAATTCTGAAAAAAAATTTCCCATTTAAATTTAAAATCAGCCAATGAATTACAAGTTAGTTGTTACCTTCAATCTTGGCATACTCGGAGATTCGGGTGTAGTTAACGAGAGCAGCGTTTTCCAGACATTTCTTAATGACATTTCTGACTTCCTCTGGTGGTACAGGGGTCACTATATCTTTCATTAGAACCTGAAATGTTATTTTTACAATACTTCTGTGAATTGGGTCACAATAAATCTTAATACTAACATACATGATCTTCCTGAAAAAATAAATTATAGAATTATTCTACTGCTTTCAGATTAATTAATAATTACTTTAAGTATGCAATATAAAAGCTACTAAACTAATTAATTCAAAAAAAATTTCATTCTCATCTTAAAATAAAGTATTGAAATTGAACTTCTAAACATAAACAAATTATCTGTATATCAAACTCAAAATATATAAATCTAAGAAATCAGTTTGAATCTTTTTATATCTTTCATATAATTTTTATAACCATTATATGGTTGGGTTTTTTTTACCCTCTCAAGGAGTGACAGTGTGGCCTTTAATGCCCCCTCTGGTCTTCCAAAAGGAAAACAGTACCTGTGTAAGTAGATCAAAAGATATATCAGGTGTAATGCCAATATGGCTTATACCTAATCAGTCAAATGAAAAGACTCAACAAACACAACAATTATGTCAAGAAGGAAATGACATTTTACAATGTAAACTAAAATTGGTCTTTATTCAAATTATTAATGTGACTGGTTAAATCTGTTCATAGCTAAATTAGAATTTTAGTATATTACCTAAAGTGTGTAATCTGGTTTTCAAGTAGAATCCTAAGTCTTTCCTTGATTTCATCAAACTGTAGTTTTTCCCTCAACAAAACAGTACCAATACCATCAGGCCTGCAAAAGATCAAGATTTCTTAAGATATAAATAAAAGTTATTGAAACATATCCAGTCAGGTTTTTTTTTTTTCTTTGACCAACACCACACTGACTAGATCTATCACAGAAAGAAAAGAACTGAGTACTAAATAACTCCAAATCATTGCAATTAGGCCTGGATATGAAAAAAATGTAGAACAACATTTCATAATGGTATATATTTGCCACAGTCACTATAAGCTTAGATTTTTCTTGTTTTAAATGTTAATAAAGTCTCCTTTTTATTTCCCTATATAAATGTAGAATACTCTCCTCTTTTTAACGTTTATTCTGATTCTTTCATTTTTAGCTCACCTCGACGAAGTCGAGATGAGCTTATGCTATACCCCCGGCGTCGGCGTCGGCGTCGGTGTCGGCGTCGGCGTTAGCGTCGGCGTCCCAGGTTAAAGTTTTAGGAGCAAGTCCCATTCCCATGTAACTATAAGCCCTACCTGGACCAAACTTGCATGGATGATGCATCTAGGGATGGACACTACCACACTTGCTTCGGATGCTGGATCTGACCTAGATTTTCCGGATGAGTGACCAGGTTAAAGTTTTAGGAGCAGGTCCATTCCCAAGTAACTATAAGCCCTACCTGGACCAAACTTGCATGGATGATGCATCTAGGGATGGACACAACCACACTTGCTTCGGATGCTGGATCTGACCTAGATTTTCCCGATGAGTGACCAGGTTAAAGTTTTAGGAGCAGGTCCTTTCCCAAGTAACTATAAGCCCTACCTGGACCAAACTTGCATGGATGATGCATCTAGGGATGGACACTACCACACTTGCTTCGGATGCTGGATATGATGTAGATTTTCCGGATGAGTGACCAGGTTAAAGTTTTAGGAGCAAGTCCATTCCCAAGTAACTATAAGCCCTACCTGGACCAAACTTGCATGGATGATGCATCTAGGGATGGACACAACCACACTTGCTTCGGATGCTGGATCTGACCTAGATTTTCCAGATGAGTGACCAGGTTAAAGTTTTAGGAGCAGGTCCATTCCCAAGTAACTGTAAGCCCTACCTGGACCAAACTTGCATGGATGATGCATCTAGGGATGGACACTACCACACTTGCTTCGGATGCTGGATCTGACCTAGATTTTCCGGATGAGTGACCAGGTTAAAGTTTTAGGAGCAGGTCCATTCCAAAGTAACTCTAAGCCCTACCTGGACCAAACTTGCATGGATGATGCATCCAGGGATGGACACTACCACACTTGCTTCAGATGCTGGATCTGACCTAGATTTTCCACATGTGAGACCAGGTTTAGATTTAGGAGTAGTCTCGTTCCCAAGTAACTATAAGCCCTACCTGGACCAAACTTTCATGGATGATGCATCTAGGGATGTACACTAACCAACCTGCTTCGAATGCTGGATCTGACCTAGATTTTCCACATGAGTGAATTTTAGCCATATTTTAACCAAATTAGCATGGATGATGTATCTAGGGATGGATACTTCCAGACTTGCCTTGGATTCTGAATCTGACGTACATTTTCCAGATGAGTGACCAGGGTAATTTTTTGGAGTAGCTTTATTATATTATGGCCTGTTATGATAAAACTTGCATAGATGGTGCATCTAAGAATGAAAACTTCCAGACTTGCTTTAGATGTTGGAACTGACCAAAATTTTCTTGATTACTAAACAGGTCAAAAGTTTTTTGAGCAGATCTATAATTAAACCAAACTTGCATGGATATTGATCTTGGGATGTACCCTAACTAGAAAAAAAATATGATGTGAAATTTGCCTTACATGTAGATAACATTCGTCGAGGTGAGCTTCGTAATCTTTGATTACCTATGTTTATATTTACAAATACATCAATGTTCAATATTTCAACAGTTTTTAGACTTTAAAATCTTCCTGTTTAACTTTTCCATTGCCAATAAAATTGGTTACTTATCAGCATTTCTGCTGTCTATAGAATATTGTCTACATTTTACATTATAGCTGCTTACAAAATTGTATCCCATGTCAAATTTTTGTTGCCTACAAAATGATATACCTTTTAACATCTTTGCTACAATCAATATTCTCAATGCTTGCTGACTAAATTGCTTCCTTTTTAACATTTCACTGCTTACAAAATTGTCTCCTGCTGCCTTCAAAATTGTCTCCCTTAAATTTCTACATTTCTGCTGCCTACAAAAATGTCTCCCTTTTGGTATTTCAGCTGCTTCCTATCATAAGTTGTCTCCCTTTTAACACTTCCACTGCCTATAAAAATGTCTCCCTTTCAACGTTTTCATTGTTCTTAACATAATATTGTTTTTTAATAATTGCAACTGCCTACAAAGTTTTCTCCCTTTACAAACCATTTCTTTTTTAAATTTTCACTGCCTAGGAAACTGTTTACATTCCTATTTGTCATGCATTTCTTGTTATATTTAGTTATTGGTCAATACAAATTTAAGCATATTTTATTTTAATATCATAACATGGAACATGCTTAAAATGTTATAATTATAATGAACATACCATATGATATGTCATGAATCTATTTCATGCAGCAGCTATGCACCCACATGCATTCAAATACTAGCAAAACAACTACCAGTATTTAAAACCCATCTTTGCTCTCCATGCTTGGTTACAATGTATCAATTAAGACAGAATATTAATTTCGGTCAGACATAAAGTTTCGAGTATATAATTTTTAAGTTTCAAAGACTAAAATCTTTCTATTTTCATCTTAAATCTAATCCCTCCAAGCCCTAAACTAGAAAACTGACCAAATCATTCAAGGACATGTAGCATGTCTTTATCAATAGTCTTGACCTTTTGACCTCAATGAGAGAGCCCAAAATAGATACATGTGTCTAACTTTGAACAACCCTTTACCTGTTTAGTGAATTAGAAGAACTAAGTTATCCTATCAATGCAAATAAATATCAATAATCTTGATCTTGTTAAGTTAACTATGACAATGATTCATCCAAGTTCCTCTAGGGGCTTCCCAGTTCATCCTCTAACCAATCAGTGATGGAGTTGCTGAATTCAAGAGAACTCAAGTCAATGCTTCACACAAATGTACTGTCAGATATAATTATATTAATAATCTTGACCTTTTAACCTTGACTTTGACTAACATGACCAAAACTCTGTAAATTTTTTTTTTACCATCCTCTATGTATGTTAGAGTAATGAATATATTCAATAAGGATTAAATTATTGTGTCAAAGTATGGATGGATGGAGTGTCGGGCAGATGAACAAAATGGTGATAACTGTAAGGTACTGTAGATTCCTTATTTTACGCGAGTATTTAATATCGCGAAATGGCCTTTAAACGTCAAATCGCAAGAACAATAATTCGCGAATGGACGGTTGATCAACTGATTTTACATGGATTTCAGCACCATAAAAATAAAAGCGAGTGATTTTATTTCGTGAGAGATGCGCAAAATTATGTGATAATTAATTCCTCCTGTATATTTAGGAATCTACAGTATTGGCATCAGTGATGGTAAGACCTAATATAAACTTATAAAGAGATCAATAATAGTCAATAGCAAAACAAACCATTTACATCCCCTTTGAGAGAAATGAGGAACGACTCGTGTACTTTAACCACTGAAGCCATAATACTGTTATGGATGGAAACAAACACAATTAATTTGTTCAGATTTAGCACTTAGAAGTAACACTATAAATGGTTTATATTGTTAAAGGACTACTACCAGAAATGGAGAGCAAATTCCCCAAGCAAGTAACGTAGATAATTTGTGGGATCTTACCTCTTTCCCCGCTTTAGTTTAATTTTGACCTCAAAACTAAAGCACACAACAAGTAAAAACATCTATAGCTAATTAATAAAAACATTTAAGCTAATCAATGAAACACACACAGCTACAGAAAACATAAAGCTAAAATCTGCAAATAAACTAAAGCACAACAGAAAAGGTATTTGTCAACAATATATTATTCCTTTTGTTGGATTTTATCATGAACTGTTTAAACATTATGTAGGTAAAGGGGGAGAGAACACTTGCAAACATGTTAGAGTATATGCATGCTGGCACTGTTACCAAATACGTTGAGGTCACAAAATACTGAGTTCACAAAATGATACCCCACCCCCATATGATTGTAATGAAAAAGTGCATTTCTTGGCAGGATGTAAATGAAATTCAATAAAAGCTCTGTTGAATTTCATTAAGGTGTTTAAGAGGAGTTGCCTTAAGGAGGCTGGGGGGTCAACAAATTAACCACAAATTAACCACCAGATTTAACTTATTTTTTTAGATATGATATCTTGAGCTGTCAACTATCATTTGGCAAAGAAAAATTTCAAAAATTTTAGTTTTAAAATTTGATCATTTTCTATATCTTCATATGGAGCTCTTCTTCTAAAGGAGATCAATATAGTCTAATAATGGCCACAACCCCCCAGCCTCTTTAACAAAATGGGTACCCCCTTTATCTAGTATGATGGCAAAGTTCATGTTCTGCTATGAAAAATCCCAAATATCTGTCTGATCAAAATGTAAATAGGAGGTGCACAATGGCACTATGTAATAAAGCTTTTGTGAAAGTCTCATTAAATTTTATTCAGTGATATAGAAGAAGTTGCAGATAAGAAATGGGTACCCCCAATTTTAAATAAAGAATGGTGAAGTCCATGTTTTGCTATTGGAAACCCCAAATGTCTGTCCAATCAAAATATAAATAGGAGGTGCCGATGGCACTATGTAATGAAGATTCTGTGAAAGTCTCATTTTAAAATTCATTCAATGGTGTAAGAGGAGTTGTGTATAAGGGATGGCTATCCCTAAGTGTAACAGATGTATGGATGAAAGGACATACACTCCCATCACTATATACCCTCCACTTTTCCAGGGAGGGTATAAAAAATAGAGGCATTTATTATTCTCTGAAAAATCTCAATGAGTTTTTAAAAAATCCTTAACATAGAAACAGAGGTTTTCTCGGTTGGTTTTTCTTTTAAAGGGGAGGGGGGTTGAGAGTGGGGGTGGGGTCTTATCAAAATTTTGACCTTGTGTCAATTTTAACCGTAAATTTCACACGACACCACACAATTGTTTGAGAAATTGAATTCACTGTGAGCAATAATTCTTTAGAGTGAGCATATATACACAGACTTTCAAAGAAATGCCTTCTATAAGAGTAATCCCACCACTAGTGAGGGATTCTGGGAAAACTTTTGATTGGCTCTCCTTACCTGTTTCCATGTACATGTGAAGCACAGAAAGCAAAGCTGTAGTGAATAAGAGTGGGGTCAATCATGATGCCAGACTCGGCCCGTTCTAACAGGTCATTCAGGTAACACAGGTGTCGGTGACAGCCTCTCACTCCATACCTGGCACAGTACTCATCCAACACAAACACCTGTCCAGGACTGAACCAGCCCTGAAAACAAATAGTAAACCCTGTAAACAATCCCAAAAATAATAGTCATCTAACACAAACACATGGCCAGGAATAAAAAAGACCTGTAAACAAACAGTTTACAGTGTGTGAAGAATCCTGTAAACAGTCTAAAGAGCAGTACTCATTGATGACAAAATAGGACCAAGACTAAGCAATCCCTGTAAACAAACATGAGTCTGTAAACTGCAAAACCCTGACAACACTCATGAAGTCTGATTCAGGACAAACAATTGACAATTAGTTGTCAATAAGATGATGACGTCTCAAAGGGCCCTGCTTTAAGTAAAGTAACAGACATTTGGGTGAAAAGACCTTGTAAAGGACTGTATTTGGAATTCGACCTTGACATTTGTCTTACACCTTTACCCATGTGCAGTATGAGCCAGATGGGGTCAAGGGGTGAGAAAATTTGCCAGGGACAAAGATTTTACACAGAAATATGCTATGAACTTGACCTCTGACCTAAAAACTTCAAGGTCACTGCACACCCTTAACCTAGTTGAAGTATGAGCCAGATAGGGCCAATGGGAGAGTCAGGGATTTCAACAGAAATCTTCTTTGACCTTGACCTCTGGCCTGGATACTTGATTCAAAATAGATGCACATCCATAAACTACAAACATTCTAAGGCTGAAGTATGAGCAAGACTGGGCCAAGGGGACAGAAAATATGGTACAAACAAGGATTTTACACAAGAGATGTTTTCCGACCTTGACCTTTAAGAACATTAAGAACATTGGATCAAGGTCACTACACACCCTTTACCAGCAACACTCTAATGACTAAACTTTAAGCCATAAATGGCCAAGAAAGAGAAAATATATTCTGGACAAGTGATATTAGACTGACAGATGGATGGACAGACATGAATAGCTGGACAGACTGATCATCATGCTGCATCCACAGAGCAGTACTCTAATGAGTTAACCAACCTTGTAACAAAGACTGAAATACTGTAAACAATCACCAAACCTACATTTTACTATCCCTTGAACAAACATTAAAACATTTCTCATCCATTAAAAACACTGATTCACAATTAAATCAACCTGTAAACTAACAGAACCGATATGCTATCACTTATTGAATTTTTTTTCTTTTAGAGTAACAATTTTCTTGTAATTATCATGTTTCCTTCGTATCTTAAACATCAATCATTTTTTAAACAGAACATTTGATATTTGGGTTTCATACTGAAACTCACCTAGTGAACAATATTACATACAAAGACTTTTTTTCTCATAGAAGAACCACAAAAAATGTCTACCAAGGTATCATTAACTTGTGTTATATTCATTATTTACCAGACATGTGTAAGCATCATTGAGTCGATAGTCCAGTGTCAGAGTTTGAAGCATGGCAAACAGATCATGGTGGTCAAACATAACAGGATTGGCCTGAACAAACTCATCTAGACCATGCTTTCTAGCTCTGTCAGCATCTACAATGGAGATTTAAAAAATTACTCCAACCACACTTTGAATTGTATTTAAGTTGAGCAAATATATGTACTGGTAGATTCTTCCATGGTTTCTTCTATATATCTTTTGTGTAATTCTGAGGTACATGTAACTTGGAATTTTACTGAAATCTTAAGCTTAAGATGAGTATTAGGCTGTGATATTGTGAAGATACATTCAGGTGAGCTGTTCACATGACTTAGACAAAATAAAAATATTGCAATCCCTTTAAAAATTCTTCTTCCAAGTTTTCTTATATCAAATATACCGTAAAACTTGTCTAATCTGGACACCAGTGTTTCCATTGGAATTGGCAAGATTAGACAACATTCCAGGTTAGACATTTTTAATTGAAGTTAAACGTCATAATAGATGGGATTTCAGAATACAAAACATCCGAATTAGACAAGTTTTACTGTATAATCTTATTTCCCCTATCACAAAAGTTAACTTACCTCCCTGCATCCGAGAGATCTGAGTGTTGGATATTTTATTAGTCTGTACAACAGGGGGCACTGGTTTATGTGTTTGCCCCGTTGCTCTATAAATAGCCTGTACCCAAAGTGTCCTTTCATTTTCATCGTCTGTGGCAAATGTCACATTGTCTCCTTCCTTGACACAGTTGAAGAAATATTTCCCTCCTAAGCCCTCAGCTTCTGTTCCACAAAAACAAATAATGCATAATTGTCATAAAATTGTAATAAAATTGATCTTTAAATTTGAAAGAACCATCCCACTATCCACAACAATCAAAGTGAGATGATGGAAATGGATAGGCCATATTCTCTGAAGAGACACCAGATGAAAACGAAAATTGCTTTAACATGGGCTCCAGAGGAAAAAAAAACAAGGAAGACTCTCTGAAGGCGCACATAGATATCAAACATCAAACACAGTCCTGTATGTATTTGTTTTGCAATAGTCATCATACTGACATTGTTGTTGTTAAGCATAGTTTCTGCACTTTTATCATTCATTTGACTTTGACACTGACTCAAAATTGTCTCATCTCATAATCAATTTCTATACTTTTCACTGTGTCTCCAAATTATCATAAAACTGTTGATGTTAAATTATTTTAAGAGTAGACAGGCAACAATATGATTAATTATATTTGTATATCAATGAATTATCACCTTGCAGTACAAGTGTCACCTGAATAAACACTCCGTTCCTTGGTCCCGCATCTAATGCCTAAGGCCATTTAAATGTTCAGGTAAAGGTGTTAATTATGTGACACTTGCATACATGTAGCCACTTCGAGGTATCGAGGGTAAATTACAATAGATTATGCATGGTAGCGGACTGCATTTTGACTTTGAGGAATCAAGGGTTTCAAGATTGAGAGTTCGAGGGATTGAGTAAATTTGCTTTGTTATATAGTGAAAAAAATCGGGACCAAAGACTCCCTTTGAGCGATCTAGAATTTCAAGAGATCGAAGTTTGAGCCATCAAGAGTTACCCCTTTAAAATGTTACCTACAGTTACCAAGGTTACAGGGAAAGCGTAGGGAATCCCAAATATGTTTTGTTAAATCCATTTGTCTTTACAACCAGATCATTATCATTCTGTACTTTGTAGTGTTTCATGACAAAAATATGACTTCACTGAATGCAGGTTTCCCCTGTTTACATGCATTATTGCTATAAACAAGTTTTACTGCATTTATAGATTATATATAAGAGACTAACCTGGAATTTGTTCACAGTAATCCACTGTAAATCCGTCAAGCTGCATCATCTCTGTGGGATCTGGTTTTTTCTCTCTGTAGCTACACATGGCAAATGTGTACTGGGACACCTGAATTTTAGATTTATTACTGTAATAGCTTAATAGTGACAAATTTCAGAAAATAAAAATTAAAGTTTATCATATGGTGAAGCAATCAAGTTGTATTTTTGCATCACAAAACATAGGTTTCTGCATCCACTTTCACTCCTAAAGGGGTTACAGATTCAAAACCTGTTGCTTTTAACAAATAGATAAAGGATGCTATCTGTAACTTAAATACATGCATTAACATGTAATAAAACTCAGAAGTTCTACTGCCTTTGACAGAATATTTTTCATATTTTACACAGAAATCAAATAAAAGTTTTTGAGTTGTAATTGACTAATAGTACCTATTAATGCTTTTTCCTAAGAATCTTTATGATGGGTAAGATTTTCCATTTAAAAAAAACCAACCTGCACCAAAACGAAGTATCTTTTCTTGTATTTCTTCCATACTTTCTTTCCAATTCCATATAAATATCTGTGAAATAAATGAAAGTAGTGTTTAAAGAACTTGTGTTGTCTGTGGATAATAAATATTAATATCAGAAATAATAAATGACATTTTAAAATTAATTCAACACAAGTTATCATTTTTTTTCAAATCATGATCTTTTAGACTTAAATAATATTGTTGACAATCTCCTCTTTTATGATGAAAACCCTTGATCCTAGCAATATTTGCCTGTCTCATGCACATAAGCACATTAAATACAGGATTACTGTGCCTTAACTACAATGCTTCATGTTAAGCAAATAATCATATTAGTTACTAATATAACTGCGCCTTACCCACAATGCTTCATGTTCTGTGGTTTGTCCATCCTGACTGCTATCTTGATTTTAAGGTCATC